>NW_005358650.1:5458898-5528558 GCF_000412655.1 Myotis brandtii
CATTGTCTTGTTGGAAGAAGCCATCTCCATTGGGATACGCCATCAACATGATAGGATGAACTTGATCAACAACGATACTTAGGAATGTTGTGCTATTCAGACATTGTTCCACACGAATTAAAGGGCCCAAATCATGCCAGGAAAACATTCCCCAAAACATAACACTGCCCCAACCAGCTTGAAGAGTTGTACTCATGCATGTGGGGTGCATGCTTTCATGCTGTTTCCGCCAAATTCTCACTCTGCCATCTGCATGATGCAACTGGAAACGTGATTCATCGGACCACATGACTTTTTTCCAATGCTCGACTGTCCAGTCCTTGTGTCCCTGTGCAAATTGGAGACGTTTTATCTTGGTAACTGCAGACAGCAAAGGTGTTCGAACAGGCCGTCGGCTGTTTTGCTGATACTCACTCCATGGCTCCGAGCGCCAACAATCACCCCACGTTCAAAGGCTGTTAAATCACGTTGTTTACCCATATCTTCAGAAAAAAATCACTTCTACTGTCGTGGTAAACAACCTGCTTCCCTATTTATAATGGTCTGGCCCTCTAGCAACTTTAGCGTGAAATTATAGCTAACTTGCCTAAAACATCAGGTGGTCATAATAATCTGGCCACTCAGTGTATCTGTTGGCCATTTGTATGTCTTCTTCAGGTCCTCTGCCCATTTATAAATTGAAGTGTTTTGTTCAGTTCTTTATATATTTTGGATATTAGCCTCTTATCAGCAGTAGTGTTTGCAAATATATACTCCTATATAGTTGATTGCCTTTTTGTTTTGTTGATGGTTTCTTTAGTTGTGCGGAAGAATGTAGTCCCATTCATTTATTTTTACTTTAACTTCCTTTGCCTTTGGGGTCAAGTTCACAAAAACCTCTCTGAGACTAAGATCCATAGTTTAGTTCTTATGTTTTCTTCTATGTATTTTATTGTATATAAGTTGTTAATCTATTTTGAGGGGAGAGACCAAGAGATTTTCTCACTCTGCCATGATGCTGATGTCACTACCAGATTTTCATTTTAAGAGTCAAATTATACACAGAGTAAAAGTGTTGCTGTGGCTTTGGCCCATTTCTTTTGAATTTCTTATAACTTCATCTAATGTTAGGTTCCTAAAATATTAAGCCAATCAATCCTGTAGTTTCTCACTCTGAAAACTGACATGGTTTCTTAGCATCTCAGTCTCTGGAACTTGTATAAATCTTGTGGAAAGAGATGGGAATTGCATTTTAAAGCAGCAGGGATTTTTTTAACTTGAATTTTTTATGTGTCATTGTAATTGGATATAAATACAGCTTGCATTATCTGTGGTTGGGATGAAATGGGCCATAACAAGATGGGTAACAGCTCAAGAATTTTGAAAGAAAAAGATTGTGCTTTGAGTGAAATTAGAAATTGCATTTTCAGTAAGGGAAGCAGCATAAAAGCCATGGGTTGGTGAATGGGTGTAGTGTGGTTTGAATTAAGATAGCATAAAATGATTTTTTTGTTGATTTAAAATGAGGAATTACTTCATGAAAAATAAGGCATTTATAAATGTCTTTAATTTAGACATTAGATTCAGACAAATAAACCTTTTTATGAAATGCATGTAACAAAATTAACCATTTTAAAGTGAATAATTCAGTGGCATTTAGTACAATTCACAATGTTGTGCAACCCCTACCTCCATATAGTTCCAAAATAAAACACTTTACCCAGTACGAAGTTACTTCCCATTATTGTCTCTCCTCAGCCACTGACAACCACATACCTGCTTTTTCATGCTGTGGATTTACCTATTCTGCATATTTCATAGAAATTGAATCATACAATATGTGGCTTTTTTCACTTAGCATAATGTTTTCAAGGTTCATCCATGTTGCAGACTGTATTATTCCTTTTCATGGCTGATTAATATTCCACTTTATGTATTTACCACAGTTTATCTATTCATCCATGGATGTATTTTTCAACAGTTTTGACATTTGTGAATAGCATCACTATGAACATCTATGTACATGGATTTGAGTTCCTGTTTTCAATTATTCTAAGTAAACACTAGGAAGCATGTGGTAATTCTATGTTTAACTTTCTGAGGAACCAACAGATGTTTTCCAGATAAAGCTGTGGAATGTAATTCGTTTGGGACTTAGTTGGGGCAGAAACCAGAATCTCGTGTTTTGTATACCAAGGATACTATGGGATAGACACATGTAGGTAGTTGCCATTATGAGAAGTTGACAAGGCTGTTCTAGTTGGCAACAATGAAGTTTTCAAAGTTAACGTTCTACAGATAGTGAGCCTCACCCTTAGTTTGTCTTCCCAGGTGCTATCAAGAGAAGCTTTTGTGAGCTTCCTAATGATCCGAAACTAAATCCACTATTCCTCATATCTAGAGAATATCTAGAGAAAGCAGCAGCTCTGTTATTTTCTATCATGATTCTTCTCTGGGGTGGTGGTTGTTATTACTCTAAGGAGATCATTCACAGGATAAAAGATAGGATTGTAACCCCTGTATTTACACAGAGGTTTTCTTTGGATAACAAGACATCGCTAAGCCCCTTCTTATTCATTCTTATAGCATCCCTATAAGTGAGCTGGACCTGGACTTAGGATATCCTAAAGGCTTACCAGTAAAATCCAGATCTCTAGAATTTGTTCTTACACCTATTTGCTAGATCTTCTACATTATATTGCCTTTACAACTCCTCTTGTAAGCAATTATTCTAAGTAAAATTCTGCCTTTCAATAAAAGTGTATTTTAGTTGAATTTCAAGCTGATGACAGTATTTACAAATCACAGTTCTAATTCCAGATATCTCTTAAGAGCCAGGCTTCAAGCATTATATTTTTAAGTATTTAAAAAAATATTAGTTATATTAGTTTCAGGTGTAAAATACAGTGATTGGACATGTTTATACTTTACAGTGTGATCACATTATTACTGACTCTGTTCCCCTTCACCCTACTCCCTCCCTTCTGATAGCCATCAGTTTGATCTCTATTTCTACGTGTTTTTGTTTGGTGTATTTTTTTAGATTCCACATATAAGTGAAACCATACAGTATTTGTCTTTCTCTTTCTCTGATTTATTTCACGTATCATAATACCCTCTAGGTCAGTGATACCGAACCTATGACACGCGTGCCAGAGGTGACACGCGAACTCATTTTTTTGGTTGATTTTTCTTTGTTAAATGGCATTTAAATATATAAAATAAATATCAAAAATATAAGTCTTTGTTTTACTATGGTTTCAAATATCAAAAAATTTCTATATGTGACACGGCACCAGAGTTAAGTTAGGGTTTTTCAAAATGCTGACACGCTGAGCTCAAAAGGTTCGCCATCACTGCTCTAGGTCCATCCATGTTTTGAAAATGGCAAGATTTCATTCTTTTTAATGCAGTGTAATACTCCAGTGCATATATTCATGTCTTCTTTACCCATTCATCTGATGGACATCTTGATTGCTTCTGTATCTTTGATATTGTAAGTAATGGTGCAGTGAACATATGGATGTGTGTCTTTTCATCTCCTCTGCCCATTTTTTATCATATTGGTTATATTTTTTGTTATTGAGTTATATGAGGTTTCTTATATAATTTGATTATCAAATCCTTATCTATCATTTGCAAATATAACCTTCCATTCAGTAGATTGTTTTGTTGGTTTCCTTTTGCTGTACAGAAGCTTTTTAGTTGAATGAAGTTCTATTTATTTTTGCTTTTGTTTCCCTGCTCAAGGGCTGTATCCAAAAAGACATTATGCGGACTGATGTCAGAAATTTACTATGTTTTCTTCTACAAGTTTTATGGTTTCAGGTCTTACACTTAAATCTTTAATACATTTTGAGTTTATTTTTGTATATGGTGTAAGAGAGTGGTCTGGTGTTTGTAATACCACTTGCTGAATAGACTATCATTACTCCATTATCGTAGACTAGTTGGTTATATAATATGGTAACCTACTAAATGGGAGAAAATATTTGCAAATTATATATCTGCTAATGAGTTAATATCCAAAATATATAAAGAACTCATACAACCCAAAAGCAAAAACAAAAAAAAAAATGATCAAAAAATGGGCAGGAGGTCTGAATTCACATTTTCCTAAAGAAAACATAGAGGTAACCAACAAGTACATGAAGAGATTCTCAATGTTACTAATCATCAGGGAAATGAAATTAAAGCCACAATTAAATATTACCTCATATCTGTTATAATGACTATTATAAAAAAAGACAAGATATAACAAATGTTGGTGAAGATGTGGAGAAAAGAGAACCCTTGTGCACTTTTGGTAGGCTTGTAAATTGGTGCAGCCACAAAGTAAAACAGTATGGAGGTTTGTCGAAAATTAAAGAAAAGAAGTACTATATAATCCAGCTATTTCACTTCTGGGTGTATATCTAAGGAAATAAAATCATTATTTGAAAGAGATGTAATCACTTCCCATGTTCATTGTAGCATTATTTACAATAGCCAAGATATTGAAACAACCTTAGTGCTCATCAATACATGAATGAATAAAGAAAATGTAGTGAAAATGTAGTAAAAATGTACAATAGGATACTCTTCAGTTATTAAAAGGAATGAAATCTTGCCATTTGTGGCAACATGGATGAATCTTGAGTGCCTAAATCAGATAGAAAAGTACATATACACACCAAAAAACACAAGTTCATAGATACAGAGAATAGATGGGTATTAGCTATAGGTGGGTTTCAGGATGGGTGAAATGGATAGAGTGGGTCAAGGGAATGTTATGTACAGCATGGTGACTATAGTTAATATATATGTGTTGCATATCTGAAAGTTCCTAAGAGAATAGATCTAAAAATATAACTATGTGTGATGACAGATGTTTACTAGATTTATTGTGTTGATCATTTTGCAAAATTTGAATCATTATGCTGTACTCCTGAAACTATTATAAATCAACTCTACCTCAATAACATAAATATGTAAATAAATAAATTTTAAAAATCCTTCAAAGGTCAAGGTTATAGAGTTACGTTATAAGATGGAGTGTTGGTTTATATAAAATATGCCTTTCTAGATATCTGTCCAGAATATTATCTTACAAAAAGAAGGTATTGACTCTGTATTCCTTGTACTTTCTTGGACGAATCAATTAGTCTTAACTGTAGCCATTGAATGACTTTCATAAAAGGTATTAAATTATTGGATGCCAAACATGAAAAAGAGTTGATATGCAGACAAGAAAATGAATCTTCCTGCTAAATATCATAGTGAATGTCCATACTTAGTCTACTAAGAAGGAAGCTAATGTACACAGCTGGAGATGATAATCAGTAAGCATACTCCAAGCTCTGCCTTTGGAGAAATTGCCATAATGTAGGCTTACTCTGGTTCTCATTTTACTTTTTTCAAGAAAGTGAAAAGACCATCCTACTTTAAAGAAACTGGATGATTTTAGAGGGGCATTTATAAATCCTGGAATGGAAAGGTTAAGGCGAATAGCTACAAGGAAGTAGAAATGAAATGATTTCATAATTCCTGTAACACTGCTGCAAATGAGGATTAGTTTGAATAGTTTATGCCCTATATGAAAAAAAAAAATGTTGGGAAAATCTAGGAAATTCTTACCTCTTGGATATTGGAAAGACTTTTTCTGCTTTGTCTCCTTGACTTCATATCCATCTCCAGAATGTATTTGGTGTTGGCTTTTATTTCTGCTTCTCTGGAAGATTATTATTAAAAAAAAAAAAGAATCCTATGAGCTTAGCTTATGTAGCCTAGTAAAACCGGTGCGTCAGGACTTCAATAAAACAAGGCACCATGTACTTTAAAGAAGTTGTTTCTATCAGCCAGCTCTGTTAGTTTGTACTCTATTCAAAACACACACACAAATATATTTTCCATAAATGAAACTTGTCAGTGGGAAAAACAAGACCTTTAAGCAAGTAAGAATATTTGTAAACGGTGACGAGTAAACAATTTAAGAAACTTTTCCTTATTGCTTTAACTTTGTAATCTTAGTAGAATGAAAATGATGCAGGCAGAAGACAAAACTGCAGAAATCCAACTTACTTAATCTCCTAGGCATTGATGTGTACAAACATATCTTTTTTATATAAACCATTCATCTCAGTTAGGTACCACAGGGAAAGCAAGCTTGCACGCTGGCTGAATATTTGTTCTTGTGGGGGTGGAGGGGGGATGTGATTTGGAAGGTGTTCATTTTTTGGAGAGTGAAACTCATGCAGAGAATAGGATCACTGGTTTCAGAGTTCCTTTGGTAAGTTTAAATATATTAATATGTGATGACATAGAAGCGCATACCTGGAAATGGTCACCTACTCATCCACTCACCTGGTTGTGGTTCTGTGTGCCCTCTAGGGAGGTACAGTTCTGAGAGTGACGTGTGGAGCTTTGGCATCCTCCTCTGGGAGACCTTCAGCTTAGGGGTCTGCCCGTACCCTGGAATGACAAACCAACAAGCACGTGAGCAGGTGGAAAGAGGTGAGCCAAAGGCAGGGGTGGGAGTGGCCACATCCAGCCCCAGGGACAGGCTTGGGGTGGGGGGGTCGTCATGCTGTTTGGGGGTGTGGGTAGAGCAGAGGTGTTTGTAAATCTGCTTCTGAACCCCATGGATCACGTGGCTCTTATACAACAAAAACCTTTTTAGCTTTGAAAATAGAGAGCTCCAGCTTTTCTCCCACTCCCCCTGCCTGGCCTGACATCTGCAAGGCACACCATTCAGTCTCGTCAAGGGAAATCGGAGAGTGCTCCTCAAGCTCCTGTTTTTTTATTCCATGTGAAATAAACACCATTAGTGTCACTGCGAACGAAATGTAATTAGACCTCAGGAGGTTTCTGAGAACTTTGTAACGCTTCTGAAGACACCCCGTGGTGTTCCCAGATCACGACGGAACAGTAGGTGGTGGCGATGCCAGGCAGTCCATAGCTGTCAACAGAAAGAATGCTACTGACAAAAGAGCAGCGCCACAGCCGAGAGGGACCTGGTGTAGAACTGGTGCAAGAGGATGGCTTTCTAGCTTCCTTCCCACCTTCTCTGACCTCACACACCTTCCCGAGGCGCACACACAGGCACCCGCCCAGCACACGGCCAGGATGCGCCCGAAGCTTGGAACGAAAAATAAGATTCTTCTCGGGCTGTAAAGGACTCTAACTCATGTTCATTTTTATTTCACTTTTGAATTAGTGTTTATCAAATCCTTCTCCTCTCTTCATCTTCAAAAACCTGGGTAGTAGAGATGATTTTTTTTTAAAAAAACTCTGCCCACAGCATCTGAAAGCAAATACTTAGAGCAGATGTGCATCTGTCTGTGATGTATCTCACATCAGACTTTGCAACAAACAAAGCGGGTTCTCTGAACTTGAAGGTAATTCTGTGGCTCCGTAATACTGAAATACTTCTTTAAAAAAATCAGTTTGCTGCCCTAACCGGTTTGACTCAGTGGATAGAGCGTCGGCCTGAAGACTCAAGGGTCCCAGGTTCGATTCCAGTCAAGGGCATGTACCTTGGTTGCGGGCACATACCCAGTAGGGAGTGTGCAGGAGGCAGCTGATTGATGGTTCTCTTTCATCGATGTTTCTAACTCTCTATCCCTCTCCCTTCCTCTCTGTAAAAAATCAATAAAATATATTTAAATAAATAAATAAATAATAAATCAGTTTGTTACATCTACAACATAAGGTACTAAACTTACAAACTGCATAATGCCCTGCATGAACATTCATATCTTATCTCCTTCTTCTGTTGCATCTTTAGGGTACCGGATGTCAGCCCCTCAGTATTGTCCAGAGGAAATCTTTAAAATTATGATGAGGTGTTGGGATTATAAGCCTGAGAACCGCCCCACGTTCAGCGAACTCCAGAAAGAGCTCAGTGTCATCAAGAAGAAGTTAACATAGTGCCGGGCGGGGCCGGACGCAGCCTTCAGACATCCCGTTCTCTCGTTTGCAATGAGTTTGTACCACGTTACCTGCACCAGTCTGCTAAGGTTATTTTTTTATTAACTGTTTTTTAAAATATGTGCCACTTAAAGAAAAAAAAAAAGGGCAAATGCATTTAAGGAACAGACAGTCCTACCAAGGGCTTTATTAGCTCATCATAGCGATCCTGATCCTGCCACTCCAGACCACTGTCATAGAAAAGCACAGACGCTCACGTGAGGGAGAACAGATGTTTTTCACACCACGACCACTGATGCTCCTCAAAGCTTTGCTACTCCAGGCCCTGGTCACGGGCCGCGTCGGTGCCACAGACCTGACTCACTCGGTGCTAGAAGCTGCCTAGGTAACGCCATGTTTGCAGGACACCTTCCAGCGGAAGCTGGCCCTCTGCTCTGCCAAGGCAAGAGTACATTTGTAAACATCGTTTTCTACCAGGAATTATTTGGCCCTCCTGGGTTTGTTTGTTTGTTTTAATGGCCAGAAATAAGTGCAGTGTAAGAATTGTCACACTGCTGTATTAGTAGTAAGGTTGTCAGTTCCCGCCTCTGTTTGGGCATCAGAAAACCATGCACAAGATGTCCTCAAACAGCACACTCCTAGCGTCGAGGCAGCAGCTTTTAAAGGATGTTTTGGAGAGCTGCGACAGCAAGAAGTCAGGACAGGAGGGTGGTCTGGAGAAAAAGAGCAGCTAGACGGGATCAGAGAAGAGACAGAAAACATAAAATGTCTTCCTATCTAAGCTATGCCTTTACAAACATCAAACACCTTTTATTTTTATGGTCTGAATTCACAAAACAGATTCTAAGAAATGATTTTCAGGAGTTCGTAGATAAAGCATTCTTAATGGCAACAAAAAAATTTTTAGAGAAACTACAAAGCACAAGCCCACAAAACCAACAGCATGCTTTTGGTGAAGTACCTGCACCTCAGAGGAGGCCTCCCAGCATTTAATGCCCTGCACTGGTGCCATTTCCTGAGCTGTCAGAACTTCATGACCCTAGTTCAGAAACACACTCGTGTGCACCTACACACACACTACACGAAGCAAGGCAGGTGTGGATGAAGACAAATGGACGCTATTGAGGAAGAAAATCCAGGACAGCCTCCTATCTTCACTTTCCCCCTTTGCGACCCCTCTACTGCTGCCTGGAAACCCTTACCTTAGCAGGCAGGTGTGCAAGCACTGTGCTGGAGATGCTTCCTAGGAATACGTAACAGTTACATCTAGGATTCTGTCGAGCTAAACCTTTGCTGCATCCCAGGACCTTACCCCATGTTCTGTACATAGTTACCGCTCAGGATCAGTGTGGGTGGAGAGATGGTCAGGCTCAGGGGTACATGTGGCTCAGGAGCTGTAATAGTGCTCAGGTGTGTGTCCAGACAAAGAGCACCTCCGTGACTGTTTGGTCCTTGTTTATTGGAAGAGCTTATTTATGGGAAAGAAAATCCCTCCTGTCCTCTTTGGCTGTTTGCTGCCTGTGAATATCACTGCATGGAACTCAAACCCAGCACTCTAAACAGTAGGAAGGATAATACTGAAGAGAAAAATGGCTTGTCTATCATTTCAATCTTCTTGCAAGTTTTGTACACATTTAATGATTACTACATTCAGACTAAAACAAAAGCATAATAAACTTGCCCTCAAAAATATATTGCAATATTCAAAGCAATTTTTTTAAAATCAGAACTGTTTTCCCTTCTGTCAGATATTGTAAATAAATGGAACCTTGTTTTGATGGCATACACTGTGATAAATCAGGGCACAGACTTGGGAATTAAAATTAAGTGCCATGGTCTTCAGGCCCCTGGCCAGCCTTCAATCGTAAGAGTAAGGTGGGGACATTTGCACCCTTTACCAGTATTTCTAAGGGAATCTTTCCATAATATTCTTATTTATAGAAACTGGCCTCCCATCACTTAGCAGCTTCACTGCTAAGCTTCAGCAAGGAGAGAGAAGGATGGTTTGGGCTATAATTTTGTGAACATGACCTGAAGCTTAATCTTTGCATTCTGGTTTGAAGAAGGAATATGGCATTGATATTTCACTCACCCTGGCTGTTAGAATTTACAAGTCACATCATAACTCTGTGCTTAAATTAAAGCAGCTTTCAAAACGCCGTGACATCTGCAGCATTTAAATTCCACTTTATTCTTTGTCCCAGAGCAGGCGGTGGTATAGTTCAGGATTAATAACTCATGGGGAGTCTTTCAGGACCATATCAGTTGTAAAGAATATTAAATTTAATATAGGTACATGCACCAAGAAAAACTTATGCAAGCCATCTTTACTGTTAATTCTCCTGCACTTAAAGCATAATTTATTCATCCCTTCTGTCACTGATAATTATTGGAATTATGTACTTTAGGTAGCTAATCCATAACCAAAAAGCACACGTAAGTACTGTTCTGAATTTGCAACTTGATGTAGGAAAAGAAGGCTTCAGAAATGCACAAAATCCTGTGACTTGTAAGAAAACAGTTGTAACCAAAATTGCCACCGGTTTGAATGTAATTAAGCCAGGTTGCAAATCTTTGTGTTGTTAATGGATTTTTCAAGAGGTGCATTTATCACTCCCATACAGTTCCTGTCATAATTTCTTAAATTTATGAATACGAAGGGGGTGGGGGTGTCAGGCAGTCTGAATCTCACCTACATTTTTCTACCTTAAATCACTAAGGAGCCTTTATGAAAAATATTTAGCTAGTTTATCATTTTTCAAGGAAAGAAATCTTTTAATGTCATATTAACATTTATTACCAACATGTGAAAACTAAGATTAATTTTGTATTCGAGTAATCAGAGTTTACTTCCCAAAGCCAGGGTATTCCTTCTCTTCCAGGAAAAAAATAATAAAAGATTAAGAGGTTTTATTTACACTTTCAAAACCAGAGGCTATATTTTAGCTGTCCTGCCACTAGGTCCCCAGTAAAAGGCCTCATGTAATCATTTCTCTCTTGTCTCCCAAATGTAATATAAGCAATAAAGTTCTTCATTCATAATTCACCATTTTATCACAAATAAGTAGATCAGCACAGACCATGAGCTACTGTTCAGCGTGCATTTCACAATTGTTTTTTCATTTGAGGGTTATTTTAAAAAGAAAAAAAAGAAAAAATGTTTAGTCACCGAAATAGTTTCAATTTTCTTCAAACCACAATATGGTTTTCTTGTCTATGTTATATTCATGTTTCAGTGTTGCCATATAATTTAATACAAAGTTTGGTTAACACCACTGAAATAACTATGCTTCACAATACTGGTGTGAGATTATATCAGAAGAAAGTGTTTTAATTATAATAGATGTTACACACTGAGGACCTTCTAGTGGGATAAACATAAAAATTAGAATGCAGCCACAATACATGTCCCACCTTATCCTGCATCCCTGTGAGTCACTAGATATTCTGAGGGTGTCCCGGGAAACCTTGCTTAGTGGATGCTCTTAGTGCACTGTTATGTGGGCTGTGACTGAGAGTAACTGAAAAGAGGTTGTTCGCCTCCGCCCTCTTTATTTTTCCCCACACACTCCCTTGATCACACGGTATTTAAAATGTTTCTTATCAACAAAAGTGATTGTCCATGAGCACTGTTCTGAGTCATGTAGAGACTGACTTTTGTATTTAGGAGGCCAGAGCTCTCACACAAAACAGAGAATAATGCAAAATAAAAAAAGCAGATAATTGAAAGCCACTTTTCCTTATGTATTAATATGTTAATTAAATGGAAACAAAGATTTTTATATGAAAATGAGTTTATATTACTTTTCCATTAGACTATTAAGTTAGCATGAAAGTTTACCATTAAAATGTTACCTCTTTTATTACTAACTTTGATTTGCTTATACATGGCAGAAATTTTTTTTATTAAATATTTTAATTTTATTTATTTTTCTCTGTTTTGATGAGTTTATATCAAGTGTGAATACTATATTATTTGGGAGCACCCAGAGCTGCATATTCATTTGTGCAAAAGAAAGTAGTCATGTACCAAGATTACATACTTGAAAGAGATTGGTACAGTCCCATAAAATTCTCCTTTAAAAAATAGTGCCATAATAGCAAAGATATATAAACTATATGCCTTAGTCATAATTCAATTTAAGGAAATATTTATTACCCCTTGAAAACCATCCTACTGCCTCATGCTGATTCAAAGATTATATTCTGAACTGTAAGTTTAGACACTAAGACGTACTTAACTGCCTAATAAGGACTGAGATTCTTGGGTGGTAGAAAAATCTGCTATTCTGAATTCCTAGTCACTTAAACGGCGGCATGGTAATGAGCATAGGCTTTAGTCCAGGGATCTGAGGCAAGCACGTCTGAAGACAAAGAGAAAAGAACCCGTTATTCCAACACTGGACGATGCCACCCTATGGAGAGTGTGGAATAATTAAAGTGGAACAAAGACTTGGACGATGTCCCTAGAAAGCCTACAGAAAACAGTGCCACCAAGCCAGATCCTTCCTACAGGAAATTGAAAAGGTATTGGGGCCAAAAGGAGGAAAGGTGGTCACCTGCCAGCACGTGGGCCTTTGTCCGAGTGGACCACACACCTCCTCCCTTGCGTTTGGAGGTTTATGTCCCTGGCTCAGAGATGCTGCTGCGCTGGGCGACATTTGTACTCATTGTCCTGCCCACTAAAGGATTGCGTCGGATGTCTTCAAACCTTTAGAGAGACTACTCACAGTGTCTTTACATGTGCGTTAGTTATATTTAATATTTCTTAAACCAAGATCACTGATTATTCATACCTTATTGGGAATCTTTGCTTGCAGTGGGGCTTAACCTAGGCTAATCTGTGGAAAGCATGCTCATGTCAGCCCTCGTTCACCTTGTGACTAAGGCTAACTAATGGGCTCCTAGAGTTACCCTCACAGGGACCTCACTGTGATGAGCTCTACTCTCAGAAAACAGGGAATTAAGCTGGAGGGAGACACCGAAGGCAGAGAAGGAGACACCCAGACAGCAGACTAAAGGACGTGAAGGGCAGTAACAGTGCCACCCAAAGTGACTCGGAGGCCAACCTCTGACAGGTAAATGCAGCATCAATAAAGGGAAGCTGATCCTCAGAAGAGGGTTTTGAGGCGCTTCCTGCTGCATGCTTTAAGTATTACAAGCCTCTCAAGTCGCTACAGCGTTTATTAAAGAGCACTGAATTGGATATTGATTTTCTTTATGATCCCCATAATCTCAGGAGGCGGCCCCTGTGGAATGAGAATTACCCTCGCTCAGTTTTCCTGTAAGGCCTCAGGCAGGACAGTGTTCCGCACACTCCCTGAGCAACGGGACGCTGAGCAAAGGCACACGCCCAGGGTAGGCAGCAGTGTGGGAAGTTTGCTGTGAAAGCTACTTTTTATTTTGTTAAAGAAAAAATATCTTGCGGTGCCTATGCCTGCAGCATGAAGACAGACTTAGCTTTTCTCCATGCCCACAAACTAGCAAGAGCCCCAGAACAAGAATATTTAGGGTTCACTCTGAAGATTCAAATCCTGAATTTCTAAGCTATCTCCCCAAACATTACCATTGAGGCCAGCAGGTGTTAAGTTAGCGTGAAAGTTTACCATTAAAATAAAATGTTACCTCTTTTATTACTAACTTTGATTTGCTTATACATGGCAGAAATTTTTTTTATTAAATATTTTAATTTTATTTATTTTTCTCTGTTTTGATGAGTTTATATCAAGTGTGAATACTATATTATTTGGGAGCACCCAGAGCTGCATATTCATTTGTGCAAAAGAAAGTAGTCATGTACCAAGATTACATACTTGAAAGAGATTGGTACAGTCCCATAAAATTCTCCTTTAAAAAATAGTGCCATAATAGCAAAGATATATAAACTATATGCCTTAGTCATAATTCAATTTAAGGAAATATTTATTACCCCTTGAAAACCATCCTACTGCCTCATGCTGATTCAAAGATTATATTCTGAACTGTAAGTTTAGACACTAAGACGTACTTAACTGCCTAATAAGGACTGAGATTCTTGGGTGGTAGAAAAATCTGCTATTCTGAATTCCTAGTCACTTAAACGGCGGCATGGTAATGAGCATAGGCTTTAGTCCAGGGATCTGAGGCAAGCACGTCTGAAGACAAAGAGAAAAGAACCCGTTATTCCAACACTGGACGATGCCACCCTATGGAGAGTGTGGAATAATTAAAGTGGAACAAAGACTTGGACGATGTCCCTAGAAAGCCTACAGAAAACAGTGCCACCAAGCCAGATCCTTCCTACAGGAAATTGAAAAGGTATTGGGGCCAAAAGGAGGAAAGGTGGTCACCTGCCAGCACGTGGGCCTTTGTCCGAGTGGACCACACACCTCCTCCCTTGCGTTTGGAGGTTTATGTCCCTGGCTCAGAGATGCTGCTGCGCTGGGCGACATTTGTACTCATTGTCCTGCCCACTAAAGGATTGCGTCGGATGTCTTCAAACCTTTAGAGAGACTACTCACAGTGTCTTTACATGTGCGTTAGTTATATTTAATATTTCTTAAACCAAGATCACTGATTATTCATACCTTATTGGGAATCTTTGCTTGCAGTGGGGCTTAACCTAGGCTAATCTGTGGAAAGCATGCTCATGTCAGCCCTCGTTCACCTTGTGACTAAGGCTAACTAATGGGCTCCTAGAGTTACCCTCACAGGGACCTCACTGTGATGAGCTCTACTCTCAGAAAACAGGGAATTAAGCTGGAGGGAGACACCGAAGGCAGAGAAGGAGACACCCAGACAGCAGACTAAAGGACGTGAAGGGCAGTAACAGTGCCACCCAAAGTGACTCGGAGGCCAACCTCTGACAGGTAAATGCAGCATCAATAAAGGGAAGCTGATCCTCAGAAGAGGGTTTTGAGGCGCTTCCTGCTGCATGCTTTAAGTATTACAAGCCTCTCAAGTCGCTACAGCGTTTATTAAAGAGCACTGAATTGGATATTGATTTTCTTTATGATCCCCATAATCTCAGGAGGCGGCCCCTGTGGAATGAGAATTACCCTCGCTCAGTTTTCCTGTAAGGCCTCAGGCAGGACAGTGTTCCGCACACTCCCTGAGCAACGGGACGCTGAGCAAAGGCACACGCCCAGGGTAGGCAGCAGTGTGGGAAGTTTGCTGTGAAAGCTACTTTTTATTTTGTTAAAGAAAAAATATCTTGCGGTGCCTATGCCTGCAGCATGAAGACAGACTTAGCTTTTCTCCATGCCCACAAACTAGCAAGAGCCCCAGAACAAGAATATTTAGGGTTCACTCTGAAGATTCAAATCCTGAATTTCTAAGCTATCTCCCCAAACATTACCATTGAGGCCAGCAGGTGTGAGTGTTCTCCAAAGTGAGGAAGTGCCCTCAGTGATAGGACCTGGAGCAGAGGGTTGTAATGTTTTCCCTCAGCTTCATCCATTCACAAGCTCTTCTTAAACATCTGCCATGTCAGGGGCAAGGAGCCTTGCTGGGTGCTCGTTTTTCTGCTTGTTTTTGTTTTGTTTTGTAGTTTTTTTTTGGTTTTGGTTTTGGTTTTTTACTTCTGATTAGTATTTCCTCTTCTCATATTCAGTTTTTTAATCCTTACTTTGCCCAAACACAAAAGCCTTCTTTGGTGGGCTTTTATTAGATGGTCTCATAATTGGCTTAGACCAAAGAGTTTCTCCTCAGGTGCTCAGGAGGCCCCTGCCTTCAGAGGAACTCCCAGGCATCCATTACTAGGCCAACTGCACACCCACTATGCGAGAGCCCAGGGCAGAAGCAGCGTAGAAGACAAAGCCTCGCTGTGGTTTCTGGAGACAGAGGATTAGGTGGCAGATGTGGGTGATGACTGACACTCCATAGAGGAGGGAGCTTTTCCCAGGCAGAAAGGTCACGGTGAGCAGATGCAGCCTGGGCAGCAGCCTGTTGGCTTGGCTGAGTAAGCTCATTGGGTGACCTACCTCCCAAGAAATGTTAAAACACTAACAATGATTACTGCACCTTATACCCCTGGACATATTCAATGTTTCCATTCCACCCTTCTGTACCATTATTTTTATTTTTTTCACACCCCTCTTGTCAGAAAATATCTGAAATTGGTATTTCAGTTGTGCCACGGTAATGAGTTTTCCCATAGCTTCAGAAAAAATGGGTAGCAAATATGAAGGCCTGAGTTCAAAATAAGCCAGTCAACCTAGATATAAGACTCCAAAGCACCGCTGGGTTAAAACATCAGCTCTTCTCTGCAAGTTCCCCAAAGCAGTGGCCTCCCTAGAAAGCCACCTGCTCCTATTTGTCAAGAACATCTTGACTCTCAGAATCAGCACATTCTAGGCCCCATCCACAGCAGATTCTAAAATGACAACCTAAGAAGCCAGAGTTCGATCCCTGAAACAGAAACATACCTTACTCCAGTGTGCTCGGGAAGCATCAGTGCAAACGCTCTAACTGGCAGTCCATCTGCTCACAGAAGATGACACCTTATTTGAAAGCTAGGAAAGCTGTCAGTAGGAAATGTCAACGTCTGAGCAACACAGGGTAAGTGTAAGATGGCCTTAAAAATAATCCCAGTTCCCGCACTGGAGCAGCAAAACCCTGAGAATGAAAAGTGAGGAAGTGTATGACTCCCAACACCTCATGATTAATTTTCTTTTTTCATGTAGATCTTGTCAGATAGTACAACCTTGGGGTCTTCTTTTGAGTTGCATGAACAATCTTTATGAAACAAACAAAGCAGAATTCCTCCCAAAGGGGCTTAAATTTCTAAATGCTCTGCATTCAGACCCTTTGGGGCCGAGAGGGAATCTAAATCATTCCTGAGATCCCAGGCATTCTGGTGGTCTTCGCCAGCTCACTAATCCAATGCTTTTAGTTTGAAACACAGAAGGGAGGAAGAAAAATGCCCTATTATGTAGAAATTTTCTTTTCTACTTGGTAGAAATAGACTTGCCTGCCTGCTCTTAAGGAATGCCAGACTGTGGTAAGCAAATGCAGAGGGCATGGTGCCCAGAGCTGTGCATGCGTCATAGTAATGTCTTCCCCTCACCCACGTACAGCAGTTCCTACTTGTAGACCGTGGGATGGCATGGAGGCCTCTCCCCTGCCCGTCTGATCTGCTTCACTTCAGCTACAAGCAAAAGTCCAATTCCAACAGCAGTGAACCAATTTGCCCTAATTCCTCCTCGGATGCTAGGCCTTTCACACTGGCCATGTGCAGACAATATACATGTTTTAGTGGAGTTCACTATTTTTGGCTTTAGTGTCAAAGAGATTGATAGGATTGCCCCGATTCCCCATAACAAGTATATCTTATAATCTTATGATCCTAAATCCAATTCTAGGCGTAGTTTCTGTGCATCAAATCAAAATCAGAGATAAGGATGAACTGGTAGGGAGGGGTCTTGGTTATTTCAAATTCATGACCAAAGTAGCCAAAGACATGAAACCGCCTTTCACGTGATGAGCATCTCACTTCACTTTGTGCACTCAGTTACCCACTACCATCCAGTGACATAATCAGACCCTCGCCATGCACCAGTGCCTGAACTTTACATGGGCCATTGCTTCATAAAACATTGAGCTTTTTCACTGAATCAACTTCATCAGTCAGACATCTAGAAAGCTTATGTGTAATTTATATTTAAAGGCATTGCATTGGATGGCCTAACTAAGCAACATGAGTGTAGTGGGGGTTGGTGGTGGTGTGGTTCCTGCTAACTTTAACTTCTGGTTTTCTCTGTGTTTTTCTTGGTTTGGTCTGATAAGTACCCTAAGACTGGAATTCTCCAAGGCATCCAAGCCATACAGCCACATAGGGTTAGAAAAAGCCAGGTAAATGCAGGAGAATAAAATAAAGTTGTCCAAGTCTGAAGAACAGCACTGACTTCAGGAACCTAAGCAAACTGAAAGCAAGACCCAGTGTACACGTGGTGCCCTGGCCATTTCCTGGGCAGCCCTGGCCTGAGGCCTGCTACCTTCCTGGCACAGGCCCACGGCGAGTGGCTGCAGGAATGTCATGTTCTGGTTGCTTCCCCTCCCCTTGTTAGAAGACGAGTTTGGGGTGATGGGTGGGCGTGGAGCTTCCCCCCCCCCGGGTACAAATGTTCTGTCTATAAGCAACATTTTAAGAAAGCACCCCTGTGGTCTACACAGTTTCCTTTTAGCACCAATGTTGTCAGGTTAAAGCACCTTTAGTCTTTTTTGTTATTGCTTTAAAATAATATATTTTGTGAAGTGGATAAAAGAAACACTGGAAATAGGGTGCTTCTTATAAAAAGTCCAAGTGTAAAACATACAAGCAGGGCCTTTGGTGAGTTCCTCTGGCTTGTAAGCAAGTCTGAAAATGAATGGGGCTAAATAGATAAAGCAGCCCGTTGTCTTACCATTTTTAACTCAGATCTGTATTTAACACTTATTTATTTGTTAGTTTTTTTTTACATTCAGAAAAAATACACTTTGAACTTTGACTAACATTGTAGAATGTTTTTAAATTGTTTTCTACTTTTTTAAAACGTGATTTCATCATTTTTGTAAACATTGATCATTTTTGAATAGTTTTCTTTTCCAATGGACCAATTACCACTTACAGTTCTGCGGAAACTTTTTTACTGTATTCTTATAATAAATGTAAAATATTTGTAGCAAACTGTGCCACGTCTTGTTTAATCTTTGCATCGTGTTTACATTTCTCTCCCTTTTCCATGTAAATATACTCTAAGTAGAAGGAATGGAAGAAGAGATTTCCATGGTAACTGGCCTCCTAGGGATGTAATGGTGCATAAATAATTATTAGCTTTCAGTGTCTCTGTAATTAAGCTTATGAGTTCTGATGAGAATGGGTGTGTGCTGCATACAATCACTGCTTCCTCCTCAGAAATCAAAACTGAAATGTTGTTCAAATCTCATTTCTCTGAGTGGATTGGCTGTTTGCCAGGGTCTTTTTTGTTTTGTTTCATAACAGGATTTGTTTAGATATAACAGGGATGTGGGAGAGAAAGGTGGCTGCGAGGGGTGCCTGGAGAGAAGCTGAGAGCTGCTCCCATGCTGCAGTCCTGGGCCTGTGTCCGGGCCTGGCTCCCATACAGGGCTGAGCTGGTCACAGAGCCCACACCGGGACTTCCCTTTACCCTTCAGCCAGCAAATCAATAACCTCTCTAAAGCAGCATGCTGCTATTTACACAGGTTTCCATGCATTAAACCAAGCGCTCTTCTCATCCCTGGTCTTGGATTAGAGGAGTCACCACCCGCCCCTCAAAAACAACGTGCTTACTGTTTGCCAGCTTCTTAAAACAGGCAAAGGAACCCACATGACCCCTGACCTCCCGTCTGCAGCACTGACTGGCGCTGCTCCCTGGGCCCTTGGTGAAGCCTTTTCTTAGCAGCTTTGTCGTCTGCCAGGTGGCACCCTCATCTCCAGCAGGTTTGATACCTGACAGTGTCCTAGACAACTGTGTTCTTCCTGACTTCAGTCCATTAGGGCCAGTGCACCCACCAAGACAGTGTGGCTGTTTAAACTGAAACCTGTGCCCCAGGGGGGATGGACAGGATCTCTGAAAGGGATTTGAAGCCCCATATCTCACAGTCCACCCGCTCCAGCGAGTGATTTCTTTGGGCAGCGTGCTGATGCACGTTGCCTGCAGAAAACATGGATGTAAAACGAGTTTCTATTAAAAGCATCAGTGGTCACTCCTTCCATTAAAAGCTGAGTGAATGAAGTGCTTTTCAAACTCCTTAGACCTGAAGAAATTGGACAGTCCAACACACTTGGGCCAAACTTGTGATGACAGTTGAGCAAGGCAGGCGATGCTGCTTCCAAAGGCATCGGCCGATGGAACAAGCATGACGCCTGCCACTGGGAGCCCAGGTCCTACCCCTGCAGGACTCTCCCTCGTTGGTCAACTGGAACAAACCAGATCCTGTCTAAAGTGGTTGCACCGGCAAAATGAGGTCTGACTAAATAATGACCTCGTATTAACCCTTTTCTTTCTTTCTCTTACTCCCACTTAATCCCCCTCCCTTTTTCTTTTCAGTGGTCACTTCCCCTTCCTAAAAGCATCTTAATTTCCTCCAGGGAAATGTCCTCGTTTTTATTTAGCGTGGTCCTGGTGGAAAGGTAATTCCAAGTGCCTCCCACTACAGAACCCAGAGAACCCACATCCTTCTTTCTTGACTGAATGGAGTCCTTCTGCTGAGACTGATCTTCAAGGACAGAAGGACCAGCCAGAGGGCATTCCTCTAACAGTGGTCGGCAAATTGCGGCTTGCAAGCCACATGCGGCTCTTTGGCCCCTTGAGTATGGCTCTTCCTAAGCTTTAGGAGTACCCTAATTAAGTTAATAACAATGTACCTACCTATATAGTTTAAGTTTAAAAAATTTGGCTCTCAAAAGAAATTTCAATGGTACTGTTGATATTTGGCTCTGTTGACTAATGAGTTTGCCGACCACTGGGCTAGGAGAAGGTTGCAGTAACGCCTGCTTCCTGGCCCTCCAGAGCACCCATGGTTTCTTTCCATCCCCAAACCCCATTCGCTGTCCTCCCATTGCTCTCCACGTCCCCCGCCAGCCTGCCAGCTAAATCCCTCCTCTCTGGCGGATCCACCGTCCAGCTCTGCTGCCCGAAGCCAAAGCCCTGACTGACAGGTCTCCCCGGGGAGGCCTCCTCCAGCGTTGAGAGTCTGTGATCAGTGTTCTCGGGGTCATTTTGGAACCCCTGAATGGCAGCACTATTCAGGATGAGTTCTATTTCTTTGCTTTTTACAGTGTTGCTGTCAGAATTCAGCAAAAAGGAAAACTCCCTCCAGGTTCAATCATCTAATGTGCTGCTGATTATCCAAACTAAGCCTTTTAATATCTCCCAGCTCTGGCCTAGGTAGTTCAGAATTATAAATGTTTCTTTTGCAGTCTCCCTGTGGTAGCAATGGCACCATAGGATAGTTAAATGATAAGGTCAATGGACTAGAACATTGCGAGAGCTAATTGATCTATCACTGCAATATAAATGCCAGGAATTAATAGAAAAGTAAATGTCACAGAAAGCTGGGGCACTGACCCCAGAAGCTCTTCTCCTTTGGCTCCCCACTCCCACCTTTCAGGAGGGCTTGATCTTATTCCATATTAAGGAGTCCCCCTTTTCTGAAAACCACACACACACACACACACACACACACACACACTTCCTTTCACGTCTAGGTAAAAGACAATAATTTAAGCTTGTTGGGTTTTCATCCCAAGCTAATTTTCAAGCAGCTCCTGGAAGCCTTCCCTCTGCTTGCAATCCACCCTTGTCCCCCTGCCAAATGCCAAGGCCTAATTAGGATGTGGTGATGAAGCAGAGTGGGCTCTACGGAACACACTTATGCATGTGCCTTATGAACGGCGTGAGTAGGGGAATGGCAGGATTGGATCACTGGTGTCCCATCAGGCCCACAGTCTTGAGGTTCTGTCAAAGCCAGCCAAAAACCCAGAAACTGGGCCTTTCCTCTTTCAGAAGTGCACCAGGGAATACCAGTCAGAGATGGAAACATGTTACGGTTGAACCATTACTTTGAATCTCAATCAAATAAGAAGACAGGCAGCCATCTGCCCCAGCAAAATTAACTCCTAAATATCTGTTCGCATCAAACTAAATCCAGCCTCTCCTCATGTAGCTCTGATGAATATAGAAGTTCAGAGTAACCAGCAGATTTACATCACCATCCTCCCTTCTTCCCTCATGCTTCTCTCCCATCCTTCCTTCCCTTCTCTCTCACATACACCCTTTCTTGTGGTTTGAAACAAGTCCTATATCAGTATATCCCTATGGTTTCTTTTTTACCCCAAAGCAGATGTTCCATGAATATAATTATTGATGTATTTTAAATGTATATTCATCAGATGTTATTTTGGGAAGACCGGAAGTCATCCACAAGATTAAACGTAAGGTAAAAGAGAAAATTATAAATAAAATAAAACCCAATTGTAAAGAACAGAGAAAAAAACCAAATAGCTGAAATTTTTTAATTATAGCAATTAAGAAATAAATTTCATGGAATTTCCTGACAACCAAAACAAAACAAACAGGAGGAAGAGGAGGAAGAGGAGGAGGAAGAGGAGAAAAAAGTACTTATAAAATAAAAAAGGTTGAAAATTCATGAGCTAGGCAATCAATTTAAAAGGTTAGGGGGATAAAGTGATTCTAGAACTTTGTTTTCTAAGATGAAACATGAAAGTCGTGGCCGTGGCTCTCAACTGGATGGAATGTTGTCCCCAGTGGACACTTAACAATGTTTGCAGACATTTTTGATTGTCACACTGACATCTAGTAGTAAAGGCCAGGGTGCTGCTAAATAAACATCCTGCAATGCACAGGACAGAATTATCTGGCCCAAAATATCAATGATGCCATGGTTGAGAAACCCTGAGTTATGGGCCTGTCTGAATTTCCTTCCAAGAAAAGTGAACGATTTTCTTTAACTAGATAAATTTTAAAGGGACAATGAAAGACAAAAAAATAAAAATGCTTTTTAATTGCTTCCCTAGGTTAACATGTTTGATATACTGCTTACATAGAAAAACAATATAGAGGATCAACAAACCAAGAGTTGGGTTTTTAAAACCATCCTCTGATGAGATTTACCAAGAAAACAAAATAAACCATTTTAGGAATACAAAAGTAGATATCAATGACTGAAAAAAAGGGCAGGGACCGGGAAAGTATAACTAAACACTATGAATTTTATGGTAATACTTTGAAAACAAATAGAATTAAAACAAACAAAACTGACAAATTCCTAGAGAAAATATAACTTGCTAAAGCTGAGAAAATACAGATGACTAATATCAGAAATGAGAGACAACCCACTGACTCTGTACACATTAAAAGGAAAACAAGGAGAAATAATAGTAACTTTATACCAATAAATTTCCCAACTTAATAAAATCAACAAATTTGTTTAAAGACAAACTACAAATGTTCAGTTAAGAAGAAATAGATAAGCTGAATAGGAATACATTTATTAAATAAAGTGAACCTGCAGTTAGAAAACTTCTCACAAAGAAAACTACAGGCCCAGATGGCTTCACTGATGAATTCTACCTAACAATGAGGGACAAAATAGCAATGATATTACATATTTTTCTAGAACATAGGAAGTAGAAAATGCTTCTCAAGACATTTTATGAGACCAGCATTACACTAACCCCAAAACCACATGAGAATATTTTAAGAAAATGACCAATCAATATTACTCAAGAATATAAATACAAAAACTCTTGCCATAATATTAGCAAATTGAATTCCCCAATATGTAAAAAAGATAATAAATCATGAACAAATGAGTTTTATCCAAGGACAGCAAAGTTGGTTCAACAATAAAATTTTTAAAAAGTAATGAACTGTTATCAACTGACTGAAAAAGAAATCCATATCATCTCCCCATTGAATGCAGAAAAATATTTGACAAAATTCAGTATCTCCTGATGATAAAAACTCAACACATTGGAAAAGAAGGGAATCTTCTCAACGGATAAAGGCCATTTATGAAACATCTATAGCTAACACATTTAATGATTAAAAAATAACTATTTTGCTTCTAAAATTGGCAACGAGGCAAGAATATCTACTCTCACGATTTTTATTCATCATTGCACTGGAGGTCATAGCCAGAAAATATTGTAAGAAAAAGAAATGAAAGTAATAAAATCTAAGAAGAACAAAGTAAAAACATTTTTTATTTGCAGCAACATAACCTTCCATGTAAAATACTAGTACAATAAAGAATTACAAAAAAGCTACTAGAGTTCAATAAGTGATCTTAGCAAGGTCACCAGATAAAAGGTCAACATACAAAATCAATCTGATTCTACCAGTATATACTAGCAACAAACAATTGAGAGCCGAAATTCCACAAATCCACTTAAAATAGTATGAAAAACTTAGGGGTAAATATTAGGGATAAATTTGTCAAAAGGTATGTAAGAACTTTACACTAAAACATACAAGTTATCATTGACAGAAATTAATGGAAAGAGACACCTTACTCATGGATTGAAAGATTCAAGATTAAGATTTTAATTCCCCTCAGATGACCTATAGATTTGATATAATGCCAATCAAAATCTCAGCAGGCCACTTTTAGTATTGCTTACTTGATTCTATAATTTATGTGTAAAGGCAATGACCCAGAATAGCCAAAATCTTGAAAATGAAAAAGAAAAAAGAATTACATTACCTAATTTAATAAAAAGCTACAATAATCAAAACAGTATGGTATTTGCATAAACATTGACATATAATATAGATTAAAGACAAATTGTGATTCTAAGACAGATCCACATATAGTATATATGATCAATTGATTCTCTTTTTTAAAAATATATTTTATTGATTTTTTACAGAGAGGAGGCAAGAGGGATAGAGAGTTAGAAACATCGATGACAGAGAAACATCGATCAGCTGCCTCTTGCACGCCTCCTACTGGGGATGTGCCCGCAACCAAGGTACATGCCCTTGACCGAAATCGAACCTGGGACCCTTGAGTCCGCAGGCTGACGCTCTATCCACTGAGCCAAACCGGTTAGGGCAATCTATTGATTCTTGACTGAGTGCCAGAATATTAAATGTCTCCATGCAAAATATGAGTCTTTGCTATTGCCTCCCACCATAAAAAATTAACTCCAAATGGGTCATAGGCCTAAATGTAAAAAGTGAAATTATAAAACTTCCAAAAGAAAACACAGGAGAAAAATCTTTTTGACCTTAGGCAAATAATTTTTAGAGTACAAAAAACACAAACCATTAAAAAATGATAAATTGGACTTTCTCAAAATTAAAAAATATATATATTCTTTGAAAGGCAAGTGGTAGATTGGGTAAAAATTAAAAAAAAATTGAACCAACATTTTACAAAAGAAAAATTATAAATAGCCAATAAGAACATACAAAAGATGCTCAGTGTTATCGTCAAATAAATAAAAATTAAAACCTCACAGTGGATATCACTGCACAGCCAACAGAATGTCTAAACTTATAAAGTTTGACATTGCCACCACCTGTCAGGATGTTGAACAATTGGAAAACATATTGTTGGCAGGAATGCAAAATGGCATAGAAAACATTTTGGTCTTTTAAATTTAAACATATACCTAGCATGTGTCCCAGAAAATGCACTTCTAGATATTTATCCCATAGAAATGAAAGCAAAAGACCACACAAAACCCTGTTTGCAAAAGCCTCATGCTAAGTGAAAAAGGCCAAATACA
The DNA here is from genome assembly GCF_000412655.1 of Myotis brandtii. Taxonomy (NCBI): domain Eukaryota; kingdom Metazoa; phylum Chordata; class Mammalia; order Chiroptera; family Vespertilionidae; genus Myotis; species Myotis brandtii. The sequence goes on from NW_005358650.1 coordinate 5,484,025, forward strand.
AAAAGACTTTGTATTGAAGGAGTGATGTCACCAAGATGGTGACATAGGTCATTCGTGACTTTGCTCCCCCTCACGAGAACAAGTAACAACTCCTCATGAACAAGACACCACTGAGAGAACCCTAAAACACGGGGGTGAGGCTGAGGCACCCCCTGCACCACAGAGACCAGACAGACTGTGTTAGACGGGCAAGAAGAGCAGCTACACAGTAACTGCCCTGTCCCACCCGCAGGCCAGTGCAGTACCACGCTAAGAGGTCTCCCTCGAGCATATGATTCCTCCAGTGGAGAAAGAGAGTCTAGGTGGACATTTAGCTCCCCCAGCATTGCAGGTTGCATGTTAGGAGCCCCCACTCCGGTGTTGCCCCATGGGGATTGCAGGGGAATCTGCAGGGGTTGGTCACTGGGAAAATGTGAAACACAAGGGGTAGGAGCTTGCAGAAACCAGCACTGATCTTGGCAGACCAGGTTCCTACCTGCAGCATCCAAGCAGCAGTCCCAACCAGCAGCTTTGCTCATCTGCGGAGCCAAGACAGACAGTGACGCGGTGTGACCAGGGAACTCCTTGGGGTGCAGGTCTGCCTGGTCTGCTCCGGCCATGGTAGGAGCTTATCGCTGCATATAGCTCCCAGCCCCTCCGTACCAGCGAGCCTGGCCAGAACACCTGAAGCTGCATAGCCTGGCAACACTCACACAGACAGTACAGCCAGCAGAGCTGACCATCCCCAGAGCAAAAGAGCAGTACCATTTAGGCAGGGAACTTGGGGAGGGGATCAGCTTGAGTCAAGACCACAAAGAGCCTTACCAGACTTGGAGGGTTCCCTTGCGTCACACAGTCAGGAGAGCTCATTGATAGCCCCGCCCACTGCTGAGTGGAATTCTAGGCCTCTCCCCACCACAAAGCCTGGTCGGCAACACCTGGAAAACCTCTTGGAGCTGGACCTTCTGACCTTCACAGGCAGGAGACCTAATTCATAGCCCCGCCCACTGCTGGGGGTAGCTCCTGGCCCCTCTTGACAAGAAGGCCTGGCCAGAGCACCTGGAAGCTGCATAGCCCTGCAGTACTCAGGCCGAGAGCACAGCCGGCAGAGCTGACCACGCCCACAGCAACACCAGTGGCCCCATTAGGCCAGGGAACTTGGGGAGGGGGTCAGCCTGAGTCAAGACCACAAGCAGCCTTACCAGGTTTGGAGGGCTCCCTTGCTTCAGGCAGACAGGAGGGATTATGTGGGGCGTGGCTACAGTGTTTGGACAGGTTCAAGCCTTGGACCAATGAGAGGGCACAGTCCTCTCATTGCCAAGTGCAAGTCCCAGCTTGGAGGGCAGAGCCCTTCCAGAACAATTATAGCCAACAGCTGTAGTTGTGAGCTTGAACCTATGGTCCAAACACGTGGCCTCAGGTGCCTGAGTGATGTGGGCTTGATAGAGTGCAGGTGCATATAGTTGAGTAGGATTGAAACCCACGAGAATGCTGTAAACATCTGATCACGCCCTTACTTTGCCTCGTGGCATCTGCTATAAAATAAAGACACAGCTTGTGGGCATGGTCGCTGTCTCTCCATCAGAGAAGCAGCGTCCCCCCGAGACCCAGCTTTCATTCTCTTGTCTGTCTTTTCTAAGCCTTTCAGTCGCCCCCACTCAGGTTCACCCTTGGCCGAGCCAGCGCGGCACAGGATAATTGATAGCCTGGCTCACTGCTGAGTGTAGCTCCTGGTCCCTCCTGACCAGAGAGCTGGCTAGAACGCCTGGAAGCTGCATAGCTCAGCAGCACTTGAGCAGAGAGTACAGTAGGTAGAGCTGACCATCCACAGAGCAAAACAAAGGCACTGTTGACCCAGGGAACTTGGGGCATAGGTTGGCTTGAGTCAAGACCACAAAGAGCTTTACCAGCCTTTTAGCTGGTTCGCCCACTCTGTCCTGGCAGGGAAACTAATTCATAGTCCTGTCCATTGCTGGTGAATTCTACTGAACATTTAAAGAAGTATTAATGTCAATTCTTCTCAAACACGTCCCAAAAAGTTGAAGAAAACATTCCCAACTTATTTCATGAAGCAAGCATTACCCTGATATCAAAGCCAAAAAAGACACCACCAGAAAGGAGAACTATGGGCCAAAATCCCTCATGAATATAGATGCTAAAATTCTCAAATTACCAGCAAACTAAATTTAGCAGCCAACTGAAAGAATCATTCACCATTATTATATGGGATTTATTCATGTAATGCAAAGGTGGTTCAACATATGTAAACAATTAATGTAATACAACACATTAATAGAAAAAAATCATGTAATTATCTCAATTGATTTTTTAAAGAGCACTTGACCAAATTCAGCATATATAATAATTAAAAAGTCAGCTAATAGACATGAAAAAATGCTCAACGTCACTAATTATCAGAGAAATGCAAATTAAATCCACAATAAGATATCTCCTCACCCTTTCAGAATGGCTGTCATCAATAATAAACAAGTATAAGTTATTTTGAAATACATTAAAAAATAGATAAACTGATGGAAGGGTAGAAGGATGGAAAAATACAGTTATGTAATAAAACAAGTATAGAAGAGCATTAATTGTAAAATAGGGGTGATGAGCATATGGTTGATCCTCCAGCTGTTAAAAATCTTCAAACTTTGCTGTTTGTTTGAAATTGGTCATAATAAATGCCTTTTAAAAAGCAAGATGCAGAACTGTGTATATAGCACGCTGTCTTTTATTTAAGAAATAAAATGAATAAAAATATATATTTATCATTTGCTATTTTTGTCTAGAAAAAACACAGGAAAGATAAATGGGGATAGATGGGACATGCCATGTATACTTTTAAATGTTGTTTTGCTCTTTGAATCATGTAAATATAGAACCTATTCAAAACAATTAAAAAATTTTAAAAAACAGTTTGCCCTTGGAAGGAATCCAGGCTGAGGGGACCTAGTGACCAGCTCTTCATTTCTCCTGTCCTCTCATGTTTGAAATCCTTTCATTCCAAGATCTTTGGGAGAAAAGAGAAAAGGCAGATGGTTGAGCTTCTTGGAGGTTTGCCTTGAAACTCCGAAATAGTGAGATTTCTGTCTTAGCCACACCTTTATCCTCCTACACACACTCACATACACTCCCTCACACTCAGTCCCATATACCAGAACACACACTAGCCCACACTCACTTTCACAATAACCCCAAGGAAGCATCTTGAGTGTCCCCGTGGCCTCCTTCCCCTCCACACACACCCCAGTTCCTCTCCCCCTCTGGCTTCCTCTCCTTAGAGCAAGACAGCAATGGTGGGGAGCATGTGTCTTCAAGAAACATCCCCCCTCCAAAAAAAACAACCCACCTCGTTCAGATTTTCAGGCAAGAATCCTCCCTGAGAGGTGCTGCTGTGAAATGTTGTGCTCAGAACGGTGAATGAGATGTAGTGATAACGTGAGTCTGGGGCAGGGGATCACCTGCTTGTACCAGGGGTTTCCTAAGGCTCAGCAATGGAAGGTTCACACTTTCCCACCCCCTCAAAAGCCACGGTCGAGTCCAGCAGCTAAGCCTCAAAATGCCAGAGAAAACTGAACACCCAGAGGACACTGAACTCAAGGACAGTCACGTTCTATGCAGGTGGCTTCCTCGCAGTGCCCTGTGGTCTACCAGACGCCTGTGGCAAATCAGTACACCAGAGGGGAAAGAAATTCACAAGATGGTAAAATATTTGGAGAGCTGAGAAAGAAGGTATTTTTCCCAGGGAGATGGAGTGCTTGGGAAGACTGATTACGCTGGGGAAAGGCCAGGGAAGGACGAAGACATGGAGCCTGTAGCTAAAAATTAGCACCATGAACAGCAGCCAAGAAAACCCAACTGATTATGCGGCCTCTAAAAGAGAAGCATCAAAGGAGAGATTAAATTTGAGCTGCGAATTTTAAATCACGGATGGGCTGTCTGTCTTTATCAGCTCACATCACTAATGAAATCCGAACCTCCTGGAAAGCGGGGAGGGGAATACAGAAATAGAAAGGATGTCAGGAGAAGGCTGGGTTGCGAAACCAGTGTCCGGGGAGAGGGGAGGTGTTGAGTTAATCAGGTGGGCCTGGCGGGACGTTCCGCTTCCCCTCCCAGGAGAGGAGCCTCAGCTCTAGGAGAGCCAGAGCCCCTGCGGGGCCCATCTGGGGAAGAGAAATCACTGGAGGGAAGAAAAGGGATTAAAGAATGAAAACCAATATAACGGGGGCTGCTCTGGAGATCATTTTGCACACATCACCCGGTGGCCTCGGGTGAGTGGGACAAGCTCGCTGCAGTGCCCATACTGCACACAGGGAGGGGCAGGCACACTGCAGGGCCCGGGTTTGGGTCCTCTCCGGCTGTCAGGCTCGGGTTTGCCTGTAGAGGGCGCCCCCCCCCCGCCCTATGTGGGGCTGGGAAGGCGCTGGCTCTCAAGAAAGCACTGCCCAGGCTCAGGGACTTCCTGTCCTCCCCACCTTTGGGAGCAAGGAGTTCTCATCTGCACCAGAAGCCGCATCTATTCCTGCCTCTGCCAGTGAAGACACTGCTTAGTGAGGCTCAGCAGCCTCATAGCCCCAGGGAGTGGTTATGTGTCCACTTTCTGGGCTTGAGCACAGCCATAGGCTGTCCTTAGAGATGCTACAGGGATGTCTCCTGGTGGAACCAGAAAATAAACCAAAGGAATGGAAGAGTCTGGAAGAACCCTACCAGCCTTGCTCTACCGAGCCTCCTTTCTACCTCCCACACTGGCCAGCTCTGGGCAAAATTGTTTGGGGGTGTGGGGTGGGGGAGTGCTCAGCAGCCTTTCCCAGCCTTTCACTCTCTTAAACCCTCCCCCTGAGCTCTAGAAGCCTGTCACTCAGATTCTTTCTCCGTCTTGGCAATGTATTCCATTAGGGGCAGTTCTGCTCCCAATTATTTTCACCTCAACATAAATGATTTCAGGTAGAACTACATAAGCTTCAGCATCAAACTAATCTGAGTTCAAGTCCTGATTGCGCCGCACACCATGAAGCACTGAGAAAATGCCAGTCTCTGTGAGCCTCGGGTCCTCCATCTGCCAAATAAAGACAATACTACCCCCCGGTTGATGTGCACTTAAATCAGGAGCGATGTCTGTAAAGGTGCCTAACGCAGCAGGAAGTGAAGTGCTTTTCCTCCATAAATGTTCCCGTTCCTGGTCCTCCACTTTCTCCTGAGATCTCAGCTTCAAAATGCATGTGAATATAATAGTGACTTTCAAACAAAATCCACAGTTGCATTGTATTTCAATTAGATTTTTAATGTTTTGAGTTTGAATGAGTTTAGGTAAGCTCTATCCTCTCTGAGTCTCCAGCACTCATTTTATTAAGCTCCTTTACCTGACTAACCCTAGGGCACCTCTCATTTCCTCATCTCAGATCTTGGTCTATGACCACTTCAGCTTGGGTTGCTGTGAGGCCTTTGCCTTTGTGAAGGCTGAGAATCATCCTTCAATATATGTTACTAGAGGCCCAGTGCACGAAATTCCTGTATGGGTAGGGTCCCTAGGCCTGGCCAGTGATCAGGGCCAATCTGTGGGGCAACCAGCAGGGCGATTGGGGGGGGGGAGGGCCCCCACTGGCACCCACCTTGGCCAGCCTGGTGCCACCTGCTCACCAGCCCTGCCCTCCTACCCGGCTGGCCTGGGGCCTGTGGGCTGGGGGCAGCTCCTGTGTTGAGTGTCTGCCCCCTGGTGGTCAGTGCGAGTCATAGCCACCGGTTGTTCCGCTGGTTGATTTGCATATTAGGCTTTTATTATATAGGATGAACCTTAGTTACCCTCTGTGGGTTCCCTTCCCACATAACGCAAGTACAGAAATCTCTTCCTCTGTGTGGCCCACAAGTTCCTGTCCAGCCTCTGTTAGAATTTCTCTCTCAACACAGAGGCCACCTCCAACACGAGTGTGGTCACGAGCAGGTGTGGGGACCTCACCAGTAGTCAGCCAGCCCATCCTTGTGTGATCTGAAGTCGGCCTCCTATAATAGTGCTCTCCAGTTCTGGTCCAAGCCTCTAGAGTAAAATGGAATTAGCCCTTCAAGCACTAGAAGACTGGATTGCCAAACACAGGGGTCCTTAGATGTTTCAGTTCTCAGTGTCCCAGGAATTGTATACATAGCACCTCTAGGCTAAAAGAAATCCCAGGCAGTTCCATTTAATGAGTAGTAACTGCCAACCAACCTAATAGGTATTTACTAGTATTTCTCACAACTTAGTAGCTTGAAAAAAAGAACACACATAAATCGAAATAAATAATATTTGATTTTGTTCATATATAACCACAATTTCTTACTAATGGGATGTGTGCCTATTGGGCACCGCACAGATGACCAAACCTTGGAGTCAGTTTGGACTTCACCACTCTCATTTCCTGTTCAACACTGACTTTTCTTCAGTATTTGCTTTTTATTGCAGCAACCACTGAAAATCCAGCTTCACAAAGATAGGATATCATCAAATAGAATGCAGCATGATCTAGTGTTGAAACTTAAACTACATGGAGTTAGGAATTCACATGATGTCCTTCAGATGTTTCCTTCAAAGTTTTAAAGTGTCCTGAGGGTGCCTGTGAATTTCTGTGGTACCTTGGGGTGCCTCAGTGCACAATTTGGGAGCCACAGTCCTGGTCCTAAGTATTTAGTTACTGGAAGTCGACCTGGGTTCAAATCTCATCAGTTTCCACATCTATAAAACTGGTAAAAATATGGTGCCTACTTCATATGGGTCTTCTGAAAATTAAATATTATACAATTTTAAATGTCTAGCACAGGACCTTTGTGTTAGTTTTCTATTGTTGCATAACAAGTTGCCATAAGCTTAGGGGCTTTAAACAACACACATTTGTCTCAGAATTGCCGTCAGTAGACATGGCTTGGCTGAGTCCTTTGCTCCTGGGGTTTACCAGGCTACAATCCAGGTGCTGGCCTGGGCCACGCTGTCATCAGAGACTCGAATGGAGAAAGATTGTCTTCCAGGCTCCCTCAGTTTGGTGGCAGCATTCATCTCCTTATAACTATAAGACTGAGGTCCTGTTCATTGCTGGCCATTGCCCAGGGCCTGCTTTCAGCAGTCTAGGCCTCCCACAGCTTCTTGTCATGTGGAACTGCCTGTGCCAACAGCTTGCTTCCTCAAGGCCAGAGGGGGAATGTCTCTTTCCAGTCTTCAAAGACAGAGTCTTTTATAATGAAACATAACCATGGGAATGGCATTTGCCATGTAAAGTAAACTAATCAAAGCAGTGATATCCCATCACTTTTTGCCATATTCTGTTGAACAGAAGAAAGTCCCGGGTTCCACCCATACCCAAGAGGAGGTTCTCATAAAAGGGCATGACTCACTGGGAGTCACCTTAGGTTATGTTTGCCACAGACTTGGAAATAGTATCATGTCCCCATTCTCTTCTCCGGGCTAAATATGCCCAAGTGCACACCAGCTGTGACCTGTGTGGCAAGTTCAGAATTCCTGGCTCTACCCTCTGCTGATGCCAGAGACCTTTGACCTTGGGAGGAAACCTGGTGGGGAGGAGGGGGCAACACTCTCTTTGTTGTGTACAGCTGGGTCCCATAAGGAGTGGTGGATGACACAGTGGAGGCGCTTTCAATTTCATTTGATTTACTCACCCTTCCACTCATTTAATAAATTAGCATTAAACAATTTCTATGAGCCAGGCCCTGATCTGGCCCTGAACCACCTATATTGGACACGGACTCTACCACTTGCATCCATTCAAATGGTACTTTCACCACATTTTCTAACCTGTGGCTCCTTCAAGGTCAGGGAATTGCCACACCCTGGAGAGAGCGGGGCTCACCCATTTCATACAGACGAGGTCCAGAGCCATCGGCCCTGGGAGAAAGAGAGGACAGTGGCAGAGGCGGGTGACCCAGAGGAAGGAAGCAGGACTAGGTCAGGTACTTGAGTGCCAGGCATCTGTCCCATTGTGTGTTTCTAAAGGTCTCCAGAGCTCAGTTTCTTTATCTTCATAAAGAAGGGGCCATTTGAACCAATGAATAACACTGAACTTCCCACCACTAAAGACCCACTTTCTTATCCCAAAACACACACTTTGAAAGATGGTGTCTATCCAAATCAACTGCACATATTTAAAAAATAGTCACTGTTTTTCTCATGAAATCAATAGCATTATACCTGAGTGGAACATCGACAATTCATGCTGATAGCAGACCCAGAGAGCAGGGGGTATCCAGCTGAGTGCAAGACATTTAGAAACTGAAAAATGCTCACAGCGCCCGATACTACCGCTGTGACCTTTCAGGCATGAAGGGGCTCAGCCTACCAATATTTTCTCAAAGTGGCATATGAACCCACAGGGTAATCCTGGAGATGGTGTAGGTGGTACATCATTTTTATAGGTATGTATTAATTTAATATGCAGTAATAAAAAAGTTATAACTAGCCTATCAAACCAATGAGATAATATCCTTTTAGAATAAACTAAATGAAAAAAAAATGTTTACAGAGTAAATAAATACTTATCCAGGTGGTATGTGGCTATGGTAACACGGTGAGGGTCATATGCAAATGACCGGCATTTGGGGAACCTTGGCTTCCCTCACCCCAAATGCTGTCTGAATGTATTTCCTTTCTCAGGCCACCCCCACCGACGACCCCAGTTCTTCCAGGCTTCTACAATGAATAGGGCTCTTAAACACATCGGGAAAAGGGTGCTCAGGACAGCCAAACTGGCCAACCAGCACTGTGATTTCTGTCTTGCACTGCTGATCAGCTATTCTATGAGCCCCAGCCTTCTCATCTCCATAATTTGCTGTCAAGTATCAGACTGCAAATCAAACATGTCAATGGTCAGGGATGTTTTGTCTTGAGATTTTAAAAATAATGATATCATTCTCACTAATGTTAAACGAAGCTGTTCCACTCAGAAGCACATCCAGAGCTGCACCAGTGTGCTGCCTGGATGCTACTCCTCGCCCTCCTCTGGGTGATGCATTAAGACGCCTGCTTTAAAAATCTTTTTCTTTGTATTCCCCAGAATGTTTCCTGGCAAGAAGTTGACAATAAAAAAAGTGCAAAATAAGCCTAGATCCTTGACACTGGCGATTACCAGGGGACTAAATGAGATCTCTGTCCGGCACATCCTCAGGCCCCTCGTCAGCTCAGCACTGTGGACCGAGAACCCTGCCAGACGCTCTTGATTTATTTGTGCTCACTACATTCCTCAGAAGCACATTTTTAAAAGGGAGGAAATTGGTATTTTTATATCTCTTATGGATGGGATACTTTCTCCCTATCCATAATCGTTTGGAAATGCTTCTTGAGGAATCCAGACGATGAGGTAAAGAATAAATCTTTCTTTCAGCCTTGGAGTTTCTGAGAGAGGAAGAATGAATGAGCCTCGCGGCAAGGCCAGCAGCACAAAAACGCCATCTCACGTGTCCAGCGGGTCCTGCTGCACCTCTGCCCTGTGCACCCCTCTACGAGGCGAGAGCCGGGGAGCAGGGATGCTCACATCTGCTCATCCCAAACGTCGCCTGGGGTGGGGGTAGGGGCTGCGGGATTCACTTTGTCAAAAGGCAAATACACTGATAATGGTTTGTAGGATGGTTACAATTGACATTTTATTTATTATAAAAATATATATATATACTCCTGGTGTGAGAAAAATAGAATGGGAGCAGGAAAGCCACTCGCTTTAGTTCCCTGAAAGAGTTTGAACAATTTTACCTCTTCCAGCAGTGACTGTCGTGCTGGAAACTTCCCCATCCCCTTTTCTCTCTGACTCTGCCCTTCGAGGACCTGCTTTCGCCCTGCAACAACCCTGGCCTCTCTTATCTGTCTGTCTCCGAACCTGACTCAGCTCCTGGGCTCACCTCTGCTTCTTTGCCCATGGCCTCCACACCCTCAGGGGGCTCCGAGCCCAGCTCATAGGGGAAATATTTACAACACCTGGGAAGAGGGAGAAGCGAGGTGTTGGAGGAGGAAGTGATTGACGCAATTTTTCCTTGGGAGCCTGTCCTTTAAGTTGAAATGTTGGGGAACATAATCACCTTATGAACCTATTTTAAACTCTGTTATGCCGGTCATGACAATAGTAGCCACTGGAATGTCTCCCATCATTATAGCTTGAGATAAATTTCAAAAAACAACCTGCCTAATGCCTCATTCATCCCCAAAGCAATTCTAGCACAGGGCACATATTTACAGGACGATCTTGACAGTGATAGGGGATGCTCTTTGTAACAAAGCTGAGATCATAGGAACATCGCAGGCATGCTGGGAGGTACAGTCACTAGTTCTAACACAGAGGGGCCCTGCTGGACTTTGCCTTCCCGCTTGTCTCATTCAGAGCCCTTCTTATGCAACGAATTAACTTTGTGATGTTGAACTTGTACAAATTGAGATTTATTTAGGGTGCATGCAATGCACTGAGGATGGAGAGGGGTAGACTTCCAGAAAATATATCTAATAAGGCAAAGAGTTGCAAAAAGCGATGCTCACTAGAAATGAACTCTATGGAAAAGCATTGCAATATAATTCTGAGCCAGAAATGTGACACTGCTGAAATGCAGGAATGGGTCCTATAAACTGCTTCCTTTTCATTATCTTTCAGCCCAAGGGCAGCCACCTTGGGCTACTTTGCTCAGTTGATTTTAAAGGCAGTGGGCTCTTCCGAAGGCTCCATGAGGCTGGCTGGTGGGGATGGGGAATCAGGGGACCAAAGCCGGTGAGGAGATTGATTGGCCTGGCACGTGAGAAATAAGCTTCCTCAGCTGCAGCCCCTGAGCAAGCAAGACATCCTCTATGGCAGAGGTCACAGCTCAAGACTAAATCACATCTCGGGAGGACTGGGGCATCAGCTCCAGTTTAAACTTCGTCCCTGGAGGAACAAGTTCCACCTGGGGATAATTAGAGGGGCTGTGGGCAACCCGAGGCTCCAGTGAGATAAATGATTACAGAGTCACGGCTAGTAGGTGAGAATGGGAGATTTGGGCACACAGTCTCTCTCAGTGAAATGGTCCTCAACAAATATGACCCATCCAGTGGGATCAATTTAGATGCCTATATGTATTTCTTTTTAAGAATACCTACCACAAAGCCAGCATTACTCTGATACCAAAACCAGACAAGAAAAGCAAATTATAGGCCAATATATATGATGAACATAGATGTAAAAATCCTCAACAAAATGTTAGAAAACCAGATTCAACAATCAATTCAACAATACAATAAAATACTATTCAAAGCAATATAAAGATTCAATGCAATCCCTATAAATATTTTGACAGAAATAGAAAAAAATCCTAAAATTTTTATGAAACCACAGAAGACACTGAAGAGCCAAAGCAATCTTGTGAAAGAAGAACACAATGAGAGGCATCACACTCCCTGATGTCAAACTATAATTCAAAGCTATAGTAATCAAAACAGTATGGTATTAGCATAAAAACAGACAGATAGGTCGATGGAACAGAATAAAAAGCCCAGAAATAAACTCACACATATATGATCAATTAGTTTATGAAAAAGGAGCCAATAATATACAATGGGGAAAGGATAGGCTCTCTTTAATAAATGATATTAGAAAAACTGTTGGGCCACATGCTAAAGAATGACACTGGACCAATAGCTTAACTCATGCACAAAAATAAATCAAAATGGATTAAAGACTGGAATGTAAGACATGCAACTCCTAGGAGAAAACACAGGCATTAATCTCCTTGATACCAATCTTAGAAATTATTTTTTGTGTGTATTTGACACCAAATGTAAAGGCAAGAATAGCAAAAATAAACAAGTGGGGCTACATCAAACTAAAAAACTTCAGCACAGCAAAAGAAACCAAAAAATGAACAGGCAAACTACAAAATGGAAGAAAATACCTGCAAACCATGTATCTGATAAGGGGTTAAAATCTAAAATATATAAAGAACTCATAAAACTCAATTAGCAAATAAATAAATGAATGAATAAAATACAATTTAAAATGATCAGAGGATCCGAATAAACATTTTCCAAATTAAGACATACAGATGGCCAGCAGACACAAAAAGATGCTCAACTTCACTAATCATCAGGAAAATGAAGTCAAACCCACAATTAGATATTACCTCACATCGTTAGAATGGCTATTATCAAAAACACAAGACATAACAAATGTTGGCAAGGATGTAAAGAACAGAGAACCTTCATGCACTGTTGGTGGGAATGTAAATTGGTGCAGCCGCTATGGAAAAAAAGTAAGGCAGTTCCTTAAAATATTATTAATAGAACTACCATATGATCCAGTATTTCCACATCTGGGTATATATCCAAATAAAACAAAAACATTAACTTGAAAAGACATATGCACCCCCATTTGTGTTGCAGCATTATTTACAATAGTCAAGATATGGAAACAAGTTACATGTCCATCAGTGAATGAATGGATAAAGAATGTGTGACACACACACACAGGAATGCCATTCAGCCATAAAAAGAATAAAATTGTGCCATTTGCAGCAGCATAGATGGACCTTGAGTACATTATGCTCAGTGAAATAAGAAAAAGACAAATCCTGTCTGATCTCACTGACATAGGGGGATCTAAAACCAAAACAGATTGGTGACTGTCAGATGCCAGGGTCAGGAGGGCTGGTTGAAATGTGTGAATGAGGTCGAAAGGTACAAACTTTCAGTTATAAAATAAATAAGTTATAGTTAATAATACTGTATTGAATATTTTAAAGTTGCTAAGAGAGTTGTTCTCAAAAGTTTTCATCACAAGAAAGAAAACTTGTTAACTGCATGGTGTCAGTATTAACTAGACTTCTTGTGGTGACCATTTTAATATATGCAAATATTGAATCATTATGTTGTACACCTGAAACTAATATAATGTTACATGTCAGTTATACCTCAATAAAAAAGTGTATTGCTCATAGCAACAGTAGTAGAGTGACAGCTTGCACCTATTCTGCAAACCCCAATTCCCACAGAGCGACATGACTAGGATCAAGTACTGCCTGCATGTGTAGTGGGGTGCCTTATAGGAAAGGAGCCCTGAGGTAAGAAAGTCCCCATCTCATACAAGAATTTCTGGAAAACCTGCCCATCGTCCTTTCCAGAGAGAATCCGTTGTTACCCTGGATGTAAGCACATCTGCTCTGGGGATGGGAAGGAGATGTCTGAAACATGAGAGACATCGCTGTCTTCCCAAGGCTGCGTGCCTCCCGCAAACATTCTCGAAAACATAGTCCAAATCAAACTGACTTCATTGCTAGATGTTCAGAAACTTGAGCGATTTGTGGAGAGTTGTCTCGCAATACATATGCCAACACTGATACACTCGTGACTGGGAGAGGAAGGAGCTGAGCAAGTTATTGTCGGATGCCGTAGTTTTTCTTTTCAGCCAAGTACCAAGCAAGATGATTTGCCAAGAGGAAAGGGTGCTGTGGCTGGAGATGGGTTTTTTCAAAGGCAACTGAGAATGGGAAAGCACCCAAGGAAAGCGTGAGAGGTATCTTGCTAAGGCCCAGAGAAGGCTGTTCCAGATTCAAGGGCCAACTAAGGTTGGTGACCATGAATGTGGTGCATTGAGAGGGCTCTGGATGGGGCAGTAGCAAAGCCCTCAGACTGGAAGATGGATGAAGGGATGGTGATTGCAGGGCAAGCACAAGGAAGTTTAGGGCAAAAGTTAGAGAAGTGAAGGACCATGAGATCTAGGCAGCGTCTCCTAACCCTTTGCACCTGGTGGCACACGGGGGTGGAGGTGGGGTGGAGAAAGCTTGCAAATGGAACTTGCAAGGGGAATAAGGGGATTGGCATTGTCAAACACCTGCTGCTCCATCAGGGAAAGTTGGAAGAAAGCTCAGATCAAGAGAAGAAAATAAACCAGATGAGAGTTAATACCCTGGGAAGCTATCCAGGGTCAACATGAGGCCGACGTGTCTGGATTAGGGGTGAGGGAGATGGCTGGAAGGACTCAAGGCTACGATCAAGGGAATCAATATCTTAACAGCACGAGTCTTCTGAACTATAAACACAGAATACCGTACATTCATGTAGGATTTCTTACCTGGCAATTCCATGTATTCCTCTCTTTGGGTCTGAAAAGGTGCCTGCAGGCCTAGCGATGCTCTATCCTCAGTCTCTGGGCCCCTCTCGGTCTGTCCCTGCCCACCCTGCCCACGCCGCTGGTCCGCTGGGCCACACCCGGCCCCTAGAGCGGCTCTGGGGCCAAGAGGTCCTGCGTTCACACATGCCCCCAGTTTATGCTGCTTTTCTGGTCTCCGCAAGCGTGGACCTCGGGGAGGGGCGGAGACAAAGCAGCAGGGCTCCCACCTGCTCTGCCAGCACCGACCCACCAATCCCTTGCCCTCCTGGCTCCCGCTCTCACGCAGGCTCAGAGGTGGGAAGCTTGGACGTTGCCTTTCACATATTTTTTACATTCCTTGATTACCTTCAGGGCCAGGTTTTTGAAACTTAGAACTTTCTTTTCTGCATTTCTGCTGTAATAACCTTTCTCTGAGGAGAAGACTCCCAAGTGGTTCAGCCGCCATCTGGCTGGGGGGCGGGGGGGGGGGCGGCAGGTGTAAGAGGAAATCCAGAGGGAGGTGGGGAGAAGCATCCAGCAATATGGAATTTATTATTTTATTCCAGTAAAACATCCAACCACACGGCCCAATGTCTGGCATCTAGCAGCCAGGGTAACTCTATGCCAGCGGTTCTCAACCTGTGGGTCGCGACCCCTTTGGCGGTCGAACGACCCTTTCACAGGGGTCGCCTAAGACCATCCTGCATATCAGATATTTACATTATGATTCATAACAGTAGCAACATGACAGTTATGAAGTAGCAACGAAAATAATTTTATGGTTGGGTCACAACATGAGGAACTGTATTTAAAGGACCAGAGGTTGAGAACCACTGATCTAGGTCCTTCTCCCCAGCTCCCCCTCAGCTGAATTTCTTTCCAGAAGTAACATAATCTCCCTCTCCGCAGCTGTGCTCCCACCATGGCTCTTACAGCTAGTGGCTGCCCTGCCGCCGCCTCTCCCTTCGAGGCTGCCTGGGGGCTCTGCTCAGCCACTCACAGAGGAATACACAGCAGCTGGGAAATGCTTTTCTCTATCAGGTCTCAGTACCGCCACCAGATTTCCTGACTTGACCATCAATCATGTATAATTACCACTAAATTCTGGGCTCAAGGTCTTATGTGGGTCCCCCGAATAAATGTGAACAAAGCCAATCTCAAGATGAATCAAACCCGACTGCCTTTGCTGAGTGCATCGGCTGGTTAACGTCATTAGGCGCCTTTCGGAATGAATGATCCCAGTCGGAATCCAATTGTGAGCTGAGAACAAAGCCCCGTCCAGTCCCTGTGGCCTCCACAGTGGGCAGCCTGGACTGCTCTGGCTGGAATAGCCCTTCTCGAAGATTTCATTTGTGAATCCAATATTTCCTCTTTAGAATTCTCCATCAGTTATGAAATGCTGAGATGTAAGTTTTTCATATAGCACAGGTTCAAAATTTGAGACTAAGTTAATTTCTTTGAAGATCATTATTATTGCTCTGTATCAGCAAATCTTCCAACTCGACCTTTAAGCCGAGTACGGTTTCCTCGCTGATGAAATAACCCGGTGCCCACGCAGCCAGGAAGAAATGGGAGTAGGAGGGAAGCAAAAGTCTGAACATTTACCGCCAGACGAGAAAGCGCACGGTGCCACCAGGAGCCACGGATGTGGTGTTAGAAATCAGAGAGCCTGAGGTTGAGCTAGAGCTTCAGTTTATGAAGGGCTTTCTTGAATGTCGTGGCATTTGCTTTGTGGGTTTACTCTGGCATTAGTACGGAGTTTTGGTGGAGAGAGAGAGAGTTGGACTGGGGCCAGAGCCTGGGGTCCCCTCTTAGCTGTGCCACGAATTAGTTGCTGACAGGCGCAGAGGGCCTGGGTGCTGATCCCGCCAAGGAGGGTGCACTGCCCTCTCCTGAGAAGCCAGGGGAAGTGGTGGTAGCTGGGTCACGCCCCCTTGATGGCCTCGGAAACTTTTGAGAAGATTTCGTTCAGGCCCTGTATTCCTCAGCAGACCATGTGATGCGCCCCCTGCCCTCATCATACCGCCTGCCCTGGCCTCGTACTGTGAGTACACAGTGAAGATGGAGGAAAGGAAGCAGGATTCTTTCCAACAGCTGCAGAAAGGGTTCCCTCAACATCAGTGCATTCAGATGGGACCCTCCCGGTAGCTTTGGAAAGTCCCATCCTGTCAGCCACTGACACACCCAGGAACACGAGGTCTGACAGGTGCTCAGAGACTCTGCGGCTGAGGCAGACACGGCCTGTGGGCTGGGCTGCTCCCAACAGCCCACGTGGGCCTCTTCAGCAGCCCGTGCCTGGGGCTGGGTTTCAGCCTGACATGCACAGTCTCAGTGCTGTTTCTCCCCTCGGTGGCCAGGAGAGTCTACGCTGCTAGTTTTTGCTTTTGTGAGGTTTTTGGTTTTGTTTTGAAAGCCTCCTCCTGATTGTGTAGGTAAGAAAGGCCCCTGACGTGGGGCAGGTGAGGGTCCCCCTGAGGCAGGACTGTGAAACCACCTCTCACCACCATCAACCTTGTAGGGTTAACATGTGCATCAAAAACCCCAAGTGCAGCAGCTTAAACAAGATAGAAGTTTATTTCTCTCCCACACTTAGGCTTGGAATTCATGAGGTGTCCCAGAGCTTGCCTGGGCCTCAGCGGGTAGGGCCTGCTCTCTCTGTCTCACTGCTCAGCTGTGTGGTTTCTATCCTCAAGGCCACCTTCTGGTCTCAGACGGTTGCCCCGGCTCTAGCTGCCAGGTTCACAGCGCAGCCAGAGGGAAGGGAGGAGAGCAAGGATGCGGGCTTGCTCTCTTTCCCTAACGATGCTTCTCAGCACCGGCACACACCACTTCTGCCTACGACTGTTGGCTAGAGCCCTGTCACATGGCCAGGCCAGCTTCGGAAGGGTGGGGAATATAGTCTTTTATTCTGGGGATCCGATGCCTGGCTCCACAATGGGGGCTTCTATTATTAAAGGAGAAGGAGGAATGGGTACTTTTGAGGACACCCACCAGTGTCTGCCACACAGCCTCTGTTCCATTCCCCTCCACACACCTATTTTTACAGGACACATTAAATTACCTTTCATCTTATTCTGTGCTCAAATCCATCCCAGAGGTTGTTGCCACCAGACTCTAAAACTTCAGATTAATTTGGATCAAAATCTCCTGAAACTTCCCTCAGGGGCCAGCTTTGCATTTCTTACCGAAAACCACTGGCCTTTCTTAATCATGCAATAGTATTAGCATCCGAGTTCCTAACTCCTTCACACACACACACACACACACACACACACGGGGGTTCCTGAATTCTTGTGTTTCTATTCATCCAGAAAGAAATCATAACCACAGATGTTGCTTGTTGATAGAACCCCTGTGGCTTCCTTTTGCAGCCAGAAGGTGGTAATTTTCCAATCTCCTGTTTAAGAAGAGATGGGTCCCCCTGCCAAACAAGAATCACCAGAGCTGTCTGCCCTGACATCTCTGGGCTCTAAAAACAATGCCTTCTTAGTCTTTTTAAGGGAGAATGCTTAAACTATAAAAAGTAACATTATAGATAGAACCTGGGGAAATGGGTAAAAGAAAAATGTATGTATTACATATTATCTATAATCTTATTAGTCTCACACAAGCCCTGCTGTCATTGGGGTAATTGCCTTTCAGCCTTTTTTCGAATGCGCATAATTTCATAAAATGTGTACGTATATCTTTTTTGACATTATTTCCTGATATTCCTTATATTTCTACATTAGTTTTCAATAATCCCATTATTCTAATAACTACATAATGGAGTAGATACATCATAATTTATGTAATAGTCCCCTGTTGTTGGCATGCAGGTTGCACCCAATTCTTTTCCTTTCCCTGAGATAAACAATAGGAACTCTTATAAAGATTCATTGCCCATTCAAAAGAATGGGGGCTCAGAATGTTATTTTTAATAGATATTTTTAAACTAGTTTGTTTTTATCACACAGATAATACGACGTGTCCAAAATGGCAACCATCCCCACACGCCACGATATTTTGAATTTAATTTAAAAAAATCAATTTGCAATGAATATTATACAAGTAAATATATTATTCACAACTTGGGTGTTCTTGAATATTTTCAGCTGAAAATTCTCACAAAAAATGATTTTAAAGTTGGTCAGGGCTGCCACTTTAGGAAAACATTTATTTTTATAGACGTGTGTGGCATGTGGGGAAGGTCCACGGCTTGTGTCTACAGACGCTTATGGTGTACAAGGGGTTAACATAAAGAAAGCTACCCAGAGAGCAGGGCATAAAAGGCTTTCTCCCCACGCCTGGCACTAGCCCCGACCCCCAGTGCTATGTTTCTGTTTTTATTCCTCTGGTGACCTCCCATAACTTTAAACAATATTTATGTGGCTTTAAATATTTACATCTATGAGCTGGTGACTCCTGAATTTATATTGTCCTCTTGAGTGAGGATTCTATGTGCATCCGAGTCTAATGGATTTGTTTTATTTACTTTCTCTCACTTTTTTTGCAGCCTCTGGCTCAACACTCTCTGTCTCTTGTTTCGGATGCTATTAATCTTCTGGACTCCTTACTTGTATTTTTGTGGAATATCACTTCAAGTCAGTTTTTGAAATGAATGTATGGGGATAGTAAACTTTACAGGTGCTTTCAGATTCAAGAAATGCCCCCAATACACACACACACACACACACACACACATTTGATTGACAGTTCGGCTGAGCACTGAACTCTAGAAATAAAGTCCTTTTCCTCAGGACTCTGAAGACAGCCTTTAAGGGCACGTCTAACATTGGTGCTGGGCACTCTGATGTGACACCAGCCCGATTCTTTTTCTTTGGGATCCAGGGGACTCTCTTTACAGCAAGGTTTCTCAACCTCAGCACGGTGGACATTTGGGGCCCAATAATTCTTAGTGTGGAGTCTGTCCTGCACGCTGGGGAATGTTTAACAGCATTCCTGCCCTCAGCCCACTAGATGCAATTATAATTTATTAACTGTGGTAACAGAACCAGCCATGGTTGTGTTGGAGCACAGAGGAGGGTTCAACCATGGTGGCAGCAGGGAGAGAGGGAGCTGGGTGACATCTGAGCTGGATCTCAAAGAAGGAGAAGAGTCAGCCAGAAGGAGACTTGGGAGACCATGGTGGCTGAGTGAACACAGAAGCCTAAAATCCAACATTATACCCAGGAGACTTCAAGTAGAGGTGTGTATGGGGGCGGGTGGAGAGGAGGTTGTGAGATGAGGTGGGAAGGAAGGGAAGGCCACTCCTAGAGAGGGGGCTGTATTCCAGGACAAGAAAGTGCTCCCCAGCACTGTTCGGGTGCAGACAACAGCAAAATCACCACGCTCTCCTCTCCTTTTTCTTCCTTCCAGCCCACCCTCTGTTACTCTCTCTATCAAGGGATTTCCTTGACCTCAGTCATTCTCAGGTCTTTGATCCTCAAGTGATGAATTATTAGAGATTAATGATTCCACAGAGAATGTGGATGCTGCTTTTCTCATAGGCTCCAGTGAAAGTCACAGTCAGCAGGGGTGGGGTAAACTGGGGCAGGCCTGGGGCATGTGCCCATCCTTTAAGCTGGGAAGGGAGTTGGAGATGCCAGTCAAATATGTCCTCCATAGGGAACTACTAAAGGGATTTTAGAGTGATGGTTGGGGGCAACAGTATAGAAAGTAGATGGTGGGGAGGAAACAGCAGCTAGAAAGATGGGTTGAAAGTCTTGTAAAGTCCAGAAAGGAGCTGACGAGGGCTGTGGGGCTACGGGAGAAACGTCACACTGAAGAGATGTGTAGGAAGAAGAATAAGCACAAGGTGCAGGCTGCTTGAGCGTGGGCATGAAGAGGGGCGTCTAGGTTGACAGGCGGGTTTTTATTTGGGAGAGGGTGTCCCTTTGCCAAGTCACTGCAGACAGACCTTCCCTTGCTCCCTGCAGCATTTGGAGCTGAAAAGCACCAGGAGAAAACAAAGAAGGGAGGAAGGCCTTAAGAGTGCCTGGGATTTTTATTCCCTTTCTCACATTTCCTTGCTTTTCTAATATAAATGTAAATTTTTTAGCAAGAAAAGGGAAGGGGGAGCGCTGACTAATTGAATCAGTGTGTATTAATTATGCATTAGTGAAGATTATGACACAATTTGTTGCAGTCCTCACAATCAGTCTTTGAGCAGAATGCAGGGGTAGAGTATAATTTTTCATGATAATAGTAATATCTATTAAAGAAAAAGAGTCCTCAACACCACTCTTGCTAGAAATCTAATCAGGAGTCAAGTACTTGACAAACAGTCAGCCTCTGTGGCCAAACAGCGTGCCTGCAGAGGCCAGCTCAGGCTGGGCTGAGGGAAGTGCCTGAGTGTGCGAGGGCTCCATCTCCAAGGATCACAACCAGGGGTTTAAACAACAGAAACTCATTCACTCACAGTTTTGAAGGCTAGCAGTCCAAGGTCAAGGTTCTGGTCTATTTGGTTTCAGGTGAGAACTCTTCCTGGCTTGTAGATGGCCAAGTTCTCGCTATGTCCTCACACGGTCTTTCGTGGATGTGCCTGTGGAGAGAGCGCTCTGCTGTCTTTCCCTCTTTTAAAGATACCGGTGCTATGGAATCAGAGCCCCACCCTTAGGACCCCACTTAGCCTTTATTATCTCCTCATTGGCCTTAACTCCAAGTACAGTCACACTGGGGGTTTAGGGCTCCTCCATATGCACTTGGGGGTCGGGGAGAGACACTACTCAAGTCCACAGCAGGAGGCCTACCCCATGTAAGCTTCTATTCTATGGAGAAGCTTTCACTGGGGGCTACCTCACTGCTGACATTTCTGAAATTACTTCAGCAGGAATACAAGGTGATAGCTAGAGTGACTGAGACTGATATGACATTGTATACTTTTTCCACCCTATTGCAAGGCTCCCTTGGTGTTCCTTGTCCAGCCTCGGGACAGAGAGAGCAGAAGTAGACAGCATTTCCTCTGAAGCCCCCCTGCTCCCCAAATCCAAACCTAGAGCTTGAACGTTTAATGATATAGGGAGGTGAAAATGGGGCCACGTGGACCAGGCAACACCTGCAGGCCAGCAGAGGCCTGGAATGGAGAGCCAGAGGTCTTCACAGGAGCACATTCTTTAGCCTCTCAGCATCTCAGGCCTTTCATCTATGAAAGGAAGCTAATGATAGCATTCCTGCAGGGTGGTCATGCACATTAGATAATGCATGTAATCTAGCTGGCCTTTGAGAATTCAAGGCTTTAAGTTTTCTATTTTGGTACAGTGGGGACAACTCCAAGGGCTTCTACTCTCCATGCCTAAAAAAAAAAAAACACAAAAAACAAACAAAACAAAAATAACCTTGCTCAACAGGACAGCCAATTTAGAGATTCTGCCAGTTGCTAATTTCATCTTTTCTAACTATCCCCTCAAGATCCTGGGGCGTAGGAAGAACTCATCAGGCACAATTTGATATGGACATAGGACAAAACATAGCCTTGTACCAAAACACCATTTTCCACTGATCTCATAGTCTCACTGGTAGACCACAGTGGCATTTTAAGAGCCAAGACCAATAATTCACTCAATGGCTGGGCATTTCCCTCCTCCGATGCACAATTGCCATGGTGAGTGTCTACAGGTCCTTTAGAAAAGACAAAGAAGGAGATTTAGAGATTGTTTTGTTGTTTTATCCTCAGGTCTTTCTTTAAGGTTATGTCCTACCCCTTTACTCAGGGAGCTCCAGATCTGTGAATCATCTTAGGCTTGAGAATTAGGTAAGAGACCTTGACCCTTTCTCATGATCATTCTAGCCAGCCTGCTGTTTGTGAGGTACAGAGTATTTTGAGCTGCACAATTTAAGGAATGCTTTAGTGGACTACCTATCCATTTTAGTTCCAGGGACATTGCGACCAATCAGTTTCCAACAAAGCTCCCTGAGGTTGAACCATTCTGATATGCCATCTGACCATTTGCCCATGGCAGAAACCATGTCAACCTTGCCCCTGGCAGATAAGCGCTGCTCTTTGGCCTTCCTCACCCCGAAAAAAAGGTGAGAGAAGCAGGATAGAGCAGGGAGAGAAAGCTAAGCAAGGAGGTCTTGGCTGGGCACTAGTTTGAGCCTGGTCCCCAGGGATTGCTGAAGCATCAATTGAACCACAGAATTGGCACCACCTTGAGGCAAAGGGACCTGCCTTAGATTCCTTGTCAGTTAGTCTTTGGCTCTGGCTGCCTAGGAGAGCAATGTAGGAGGTGTAATCTCCCAAGAACACGGCTTCTGTTTGGTGGAAGGGGATTCTATGGAGAAGGCAGTAGCCAGCACTCAGCACTTCTGGGTGATAGATATTCAGCCTCATGAAGTGGAGCTTGGCACCACACCAATAGCATCTGCCATGCAAATATTTGCTTACTCAGATGTTCCTCAATGCTGTGTTGAAGGAGGTATCTTCTGGACCCTTTTAGGGGATGTATGGACAAATGCACCAGTAGCACATGATAAAGTTACTCCCGTATTTCTTCCTATATCCCTAAGTCTTTGGAACCCTTCTATACATCAAGGAATTTCTGATATCTCACCTTGCTTACTGTAGACCTAGACCCTACACTAAATTCAGGGAAGGGGAGGATTGTTCAAAGACACAGACCCAACATAGAGTTCAAGGAGCTGAAGAAGTTCAGTATGGCCAGCTTGAGAGAGTGAGGGAGAAATGGCCAAGGACAAAAAGAGTAGTAAGTGGAGGTCAGGCAACTTAGGGGCTGGGGCATAATAAAGGAGTTGGGCTTTATACATCAGCAGGGGGGCCATTCAAGGGTTCTCCTGATCATGAGACCAGCATGATCACATGACTTCTTCAGAAAATTTCACTCTGTGAGTTGACACTGGGAGTAGATTGAAATAGGGCAAGACTGATCAAGGGGTAACCAGGGTGAAGGGTGTTTTGCTCATCCATGCAACAGATGGTGGGGTACTGGTCTTAGGAGCTAGCAAAAGCCATAGAAAGAAGGGATTAGATCCAAGAGGTTGTTGGGATGGGTCTTGACTGATTAGTGGATATAAATTTAATTACCGAGTCATGACTAGAATTGTTTTAATGAAATAGAATGAAAGAAAAAGCACTCAGAGGACTTTGCATTTAGGAAGGTAAGTATTGTTTGGGTGTTTCGGTGTGTGTGTATGTACATGCTTTATGGTATGCTGAGCTGCCATATAAAATGTATTTCCTGTGGGTCAGGAGAAGGGTCTGGAGCCAACAATGTAGGAGTGAGACCCAAATCGGATGACTGACAGGATGTGGGGACAAAGGGAGGAGCAGTAGCTGGGAGTGACCTTCAGTTTTTAGGCCACCCCAACTGGGGGATCAAAGTCACTGAGGTAGAAATGGATGAGAAGATGGGATAATGGTATTTTGTTTTTTAACCAGTTTAGGTGGACTAATACAGGTTAGATGCGGTGGGGAGGGAGGGTCCTTGGGATGCACAGTGCTCCCCCCAAAGGCGTCTTGACAGGAGCGAGGCGGCTCCTCTGCAGCACTTCCTGCCTTTGGAAAAGGTATCAGCAGCTCCTGGCTCCTCTGAGCACCCCCTCCGATGGAGAACTTGACCCTGGTCCCGGGCTGACCAGCCCATACGCCCACTAACGGTCCTGCAAGGGAGGAGTCGGTGTCAGATAGGGGCCTCATAACTCACCCTGCTCCTGGGTGATGGATGGCTCTGCGCCGCTCGCCATTGATCCGGCCCCAGCCCAAGAGTAAAACAAGGGCGGCCGCACCATTTACACCGCAGCTGACACGCGTGTCTGCGAGGAGCTGCCAAGGCCCCCCCACTGCCCCCAGGACAGTGCCGGGCGGGCGGCATCTGCGTGGCAGCACACGGCTCAATTCCTCCTTCTCGCGCCCCTTTGTAAATTGCCTTTGTCAGCTTCTCCTAGCGGAAGCTACTCTCTTCATCAATCAGAACCAATGGGCTGTTGGAATGAAAAATTCCTCTTCCCCGCAGCTGAAGAAAAGGGTTTCAGGCCTGGGTGCTCCCTCTTTGCTCTGGGCAGCCACCGACAGGCTCCCACACTGAGTGCTGGGCTGTCAGTCTTCACCCCATCCCCCCAAACACACACACACACACACACACCACACACACACACACACACACACACACACACACACACACTCACTCACACCCCAGTCCTGCCTGAGGCTGGCTGGGACCAAGCATTCATCTCCCACCTGATAGTTTTGGTGCCTGAGTGGAATTCAGACTTGGTGCCTTGATTGTAGAGGATAGAACTACCCAATTTCTAGTCCTAATGAAGACAATATTCTTAGCACTGCATGTATCCATGAAATCATTCATTTGTTTAATGAAACACCTGCTTTCTGGAGGCCCATGTTAAGCCAGGCTCACATAGGTTGCCTTGGAGAGGATATACGCACAGTTAGGCCAGGTGCCTCTGGGCCAGGCTGCCCAGGACTCCGCTCCGCTCTGCTGCTCCTGGCCAAGAGTCACTTAGCCCCTGATTTCTTCTGTCAGACAAGGATTGTATGGGCACCTACCTCACAGGAGTGACGGAGGAGTAAGTGAACCTATAGATGTCACACGCTTAGAACAGTGCCTGGAACATAAGTGCTATGTAAGTGATACCTATTATTTACTATTATCATCAGTAACAACCACAACATCATTATGTCCATTGACATTTTATTAACCCTGTGAGAGAAGAAGATTAAGCATTATTATGCCCATTTTATAGATGGAGGAACTGAGCCTCAAAGGCTTAAAGATGATAAGTGACTAACTCACAGACCTGAGGTCAGCAAGCATCTCCCGACTCCAAGCCTAATGCTCTCTCCACCTCAGGTCCATGTGTCTGTAGAGTTAAGAAGGCTCCTTCACCTGCATGATTAAAATTAGAAGAAAGCACCCAGAGCTTACCACCCACAATATAATTTGACCAGCCTCCTCTATGGACCATCTCCTCCGTGTAGGCAAAATAAAGCACCTCCCCCCCCTAAATGAACACCCCCCCGGTGGGGGGGGGGGGGAAAGGTCACTGCCCTGAAGGCCACCACTCAGACATTCCTGTTGGCCTCCTGTGAACAAATGTGCCCTGGAATAGCTGAGTGAGAGGTTTCTTCATATAAAAAGGTTTCTCTTTCCACACATTTGCCTCCAGCAGAGATCATTTCAGAGCAGAACTGGAGCCACAGGTCCAACACTGCAGCTTCAGCATGAAACTGTGTTGAATTGTACTGTCTGACGTCCGAGGATCAGAGACATTTTGCCTGAGACAGAAATTCTGCTGCTTCCCCATGACCAGGTTTTCACAAACAACCACAGGAGCCCCTGATTTCACTCTCTCCGTAGCTCCTCCCTGGGCTATTTTTGGCCCCTTCCTGAGGAACTGAAGCAAAATTACATTTTAAAACCAACCATTAATTTATGGACGCTGGTAAGGTTTGTTAACCAAGCCAGACTTTCCCCCTTCATGATCAATGCAGATCTGGCGTGTCCTGCTAACAGACAGTTAGCCAGTTCCCTGCTTTCTGACCACAGCCTCCACATCCTTTAAAAATCCAGCTTGTTTCATTAATCGGGCAACAGCTCAATTGACACCCAGTTTCTTGCGGAACAGATTTAATCTGGCCTGCATTTGATCAAAATCCCTCACGAAACCAGGGCCAGATGCATGTTATCACTTTTCACAGTGCAGTCAGGCTTTATCACAGCCCGGCATATGACAGGGCCTAGGGTGGGCGGAATGGAAGCTACATGTCCATTCACCAGTCCTTGGGCATTTCCAGACGTGTCCTAGAAACACTGAATTTCTGGTCCTCACCTCCTTGTGGTGAATTTCTAGAAGTGGAATTCCTGAGCCAAAGGGGCAGTTTCATTCTTTTTTTTTTCTTTTCTTTTTTTAAGGCTAGTTAATTGATTTTTAGAGAGAGAGGAAGGGGGAGAGAGATAGAAACATTGATAAGAGAGAAACATCCATCGGCTGCCTCCAGCATGCCCCCTACCAGAGGTTGAGCCTGCAACCCGGGCATGTGCCCTGACCAGAATGGAACTGGTGACCTCCTGGTGCATGGGACAACACCCAACCAACTGGCCGGGGCTTCTTCTTTTTCTTGTTTTTAACGGGGAAGTTTCTAAACACATCTGATGATTTGTTGGTTGCAGAACCAAAAAACAAACAAACAAACAAAAAGCATCAGAATATAAATATAACCAAAATATACCTAAGGGAAAATACAATATTTCCTTTATAAATTGATTTAACAAAAGGTAAATTTTCTGAGGATCACAGTGTAATACAGTAATAATCTTATAGAAACCTTAAAATAATTTTCTATGTCCTCAAGCACATAAGTTGTTAAAATTTACTTAACAAATCTCTCATATTGTGAAAAAAATTTAATTAAAATGGAACTGTAGACTGCAATTCACTCATACAGAGTAATCACCTAACCTGTCCTTGGGGATTAAATAATAATGCTAAAGGCTTTCTAATTACCAAGGGGGGAACTATCTCCTATCTATGTCATTAGTTTTCACCTCAGCCTTGCAAAAGGAGAAAATGCAATTAATTCATTTGCAATAACAAGTCTGAAATTGTAAGTAGAAGACCAAAATATCCAATATTTTATACTGTGTAAGTGATAGATGATGTAAATATAAATTATGTATAAATGGATTACATTAAGTTTGCAACAGAAGAACAATGAACGTGTCCAATGTAATAGAAATAAGAAACAAAGTAATTCAACGTAAGATGTCCCAGAAACTATGGCGAACGTCGCTGTCAGAATTTCTGCCTCAACTCCACATAGACCATCCAGGCAGCTGTGCAAAGAGCGCTCAAACCCAAAGCCCGTGCCCACACACTCCGGAGAGGAGCATAAAGCCTGTCGTTTGGAAGTCATGTTCTCTAATCTTGTTTAAATGATTTTAGAGTTGGATTCAGATGAAAGACCTTAGCTTCCCCATCTGAAATAACAGCAATACTAGTAATACTAGTAATAATAGAAACACACCCTTAATAAAGGGTTATTTACCCCCCAAATTAGGTGACAATTTCCTCTCTGTAAAAGTCACTACTACACGAAAAAGTGGAAACAAGAATAAAAGTAACAGATAACAGGAATACATGGAAACAGGAACCTGTGAAATGTAAAGACTTTACCTTTCTAATCCGGTCATATTGCTCTAGAAAAACTATTCCTAAACAACGGAGATTGGTACTTGAAACACCACAGGACAGGGACAGAAGCAGGAGACCTTCAGATACCAGAAACGTGCCCTATGTTAGCTGGGTTGAGCAGGACCAGCTTGTCATTTCATAGGACACCGCAGAGTACATTCTGGGATGGAACTGTCCTGAACAGAACTGCTCTAGGAGTTCCCAAGACACCCTCCCTTTCCTTCCTCCCTAGGCCTCCCACCATTGCCTTTCCTTGGCTTTCGTCTTCCCTGGGACCGAGGACTTGATGTGGATTTACACCGTGACAGCCTCAACTTTCAATAACGTTTGCAGTTTTGATTATTATAGGGACTGACCTTATACTTTCTAAATAAAGACGGTGCTGAAATTTAGAATAACGGAGGATTTTTATGACATAACAGTGACCCAGGAACTCATGTGGTGCCCAGCTTTTTCTCCAGGGAAGGACTTGGCCCTACCAAATAAATTTAAACAGAAACCAAAAAATGGTGTTGTTTCACCTTTCTATACAATGAGACACTTGTATGGGGGGCATTCCCATGAGTTGTGACATTTCCATAAAGTTTAGCTCCCTCAGTGCCCTGGAATCGGATGGCGCCTTCTCCAGAGGACAGAGCACTGTTTCACCTGCTTGAGGGTTTGCAGTCTCAGGTGCTCCAGCTGCAAACTCAGATATCTGTCTCTTTGAAGTCACTCATCCTCCTGTCAGAGCCGGCCTTGATTGTCCATATGAAAAGAGAAAAATACAAGCAAACAACTTTTTAAAAATGTATCCCTCTATTTCCAACACATCATTAGTCTTCGCAGTTTCTTTAGTTGTCATAATGCTCACCCATTGCTATGGTTTAACCTCTCAATTAAAAATCTTTGTGGTCCTCAACTCCAAAGTCAGCACTTCGCTCCTCTGCAGGAACTGGCCCCTCCGTGGGCCTAACAGACACTGCCCTTACTCTGCTCCATGAGGAGATAAGGAAGATGTTTTCTTATCAGCACACACGCAACACACACACCCACAGTCAGAGGGAGATTTTTATGGATTTGTACTCAGTCATAAAAGACTGTAAAGGAAAAATGCTACTTCCTAAAGCTGTCACCACAAGTCAGGTCTCCCCATGGCCCTCTCTAGGATGTTTGGGTCTCATCTCCCTCAAAATGCGTTTCCTTTTCTCTCCGCCTCTCTTCCTTCTTCCTCTTTTAGAAGCGGAGTTCTGTTGTAAGGTCTTTTCCTTCCCTCTGTGGCAAGGACACTTTTGCCCTCCCCTGTACCAGTGCACCTCTTTCACTGGCGGAAGTTTCCCAGAATCACTTGCTGAGAAGGAAGCTCTCTCCTTTCTAATCCATGGAGAGAGATCGTCGTCGAATGTGCAAACACAGCAAGCGGGCAGAGCGACCAGTGATCTCAGAGCACCCGCGTGCACCATTGTAAAAATCCTGGTGGCCTCGCCTTCATGAAAGGCGGAAAGAAAGAGAAAGCAAAACATACCCCAAATCCTACAGAAAGCAAAATAGGTTTCCATTCACTCAAACGGCAAAAGAAAGCAATTGTGTAGGGTTATGTATTTGGAAAAGCCACCTACAAATCTAACCAGCAAAATTGAATTGAGGTTTAAGTGGATAAGATGCAGCATCTCACTGAAGAGTTACAACCCGTGAGAACGTGTATTCATTAGGAGATCACAGTGACAGTCCCTGCCTGCTGGGGAGAGAGCACAAAGGTGAGGGTGAGAAACGCATTGCCCAGGGCCACAGGCTATGTGTTTACTCCCAATCATCCTCTGAGAATTCCACAAAAGTTTCCCAAATTGCCTTCTTTTTGAGAAAATTGCGTTGCTGTTTACGTGGGCTGCTTTCTCCTCTTGACACTTCCCTGTTGGCGATCACTGTCGCAGACGGCGACACTTTCCTCCCCCAATCCGAGTCCAGGTCAGAGCAGGAGGGAGGCAAGTGACACATCCATTCAGGACGGAAATTTCTGACGGAGGACGGGGGCTGCTGGCAACCCGAGAGGACCTGGGACCCTAAGAAGTGACCTTCTACTCTCGACCAGAGCACCCCATTTTCATTTGTTTTCAGTTTTCCCAGGTTTTTTCAGTCCATGACAGGAATGACCTTGAGTAGGTGGAAATCACTGCAAAGAAAACTAAACAAGCTGATCCTCACTTTGTGCACAGCCACCCTGGAATCACCTTGTACAAGACGTAAGCACGCTGCTGTGAGGACACAGGGGCTCCGGGGAAAGGGCCTGGCACCGCGGGCACCGCTGGCGTCAGGACCCGGCTGCATGTCCTCTGTGCCCTCCGGGGCCAGCGCCGTCTGACCCGCAGAGGTTTCCTGGACACACCACGGCCTCAGGAATCTCATGAGCAGTTGGCACACCCATCATGCCCCTGGCCAGGTGGGAAAGGTCGAGAAAGGGGAGCGGAGGGGTCTTTGAGGACCCCAGGCAGTGCTCCATGATAGTCTTGAAAGTCGCCTTCCCTTCTCTTCTCTTTGATTCCCAGCGGAGGAAGGACTCGGCCCAGCAACTTCCCTCGCACAGGCCGAGACCTGCAGCTGGCAGGCTGGCTACCATCCCCACCCTCCTCACGCCTCTTATTAAGGCAAATGTACTGAGGTATAATCTACACACAGTGAAATCCACTCCTTTTCCACGCGCAGACTGGCAAACGTGTGCAGATGGACCACCACCACGTATGCAGGAGGTAGGACATTTCCATCGCCCCCACCGTGACCTTCGGCCAGTGGTCAACGCGACCCGCACTCCAGCGCCGGCAAACCGAGTGGCTCTGTTGCTGTAATTTTGCCTTTTTCAGAGTGTCCCATAAATAGAACCACACAAGGTGCAGCAGTTAGTGTTCGACTGCTTTCACTTAACAGAACGCTTTCAAGAGCTATCCTGTCAGTACAACGCTGAAAGTTGTCTGGAGGCTAAGATGCCACTATTTTGTTTCATTGTGTGTCTCTTTCCATGTTTCATCCTCTAAAACAGTCACCACGCTCCTCCCGTCAATCTGAGCTTCTCATCCCCCCGTGATGTGCCTCTCCCTCATCGGAATCCCGCTGGCACAATGGGACGGATTCAAATCTCATTTTCTCTGTGAGGCTACCCTGACCTCCCTCCATTCCCCAGCCCATCCCGCAGGCACCTGCTCACACACTGTGCTCTCGCTGTCCCCTGCAGTCCTTAGAGAGACCACTGCTACCTCAGATAGTTAGCGGACTCGTGATATCTTTCACTTCTTGGGAACCTTGCAAAGTATTTTTTAAAGAAATATTTTGTCCCACCTGTTCAATGGCAAACTCCGTAAAAGAAGGAGGAAGATGCTATTTTATTCATTACTGGAGGACCGATGCACAAAATTCATGCAAGAGTAGGCCTTCCTTCCCCTCGTTGCCAGCATAGGCTTCCCTCTGGCACCCGGGACCCGGGGTTCCCTTGCAGCCCCAGCTTCATCTAAAAGGCCGTCCGGAAGGATGTCCAGAAGGACATCCAGTCTAATTAGCATATTATACTTTTATTATTATAGATTATAACCCCCATAAAGTACCCTGCATAGAGTAAGTGCTTAATACTTAATTTCTATTTCTCCTATCTAATCAAATTCTCCATGTTTAAAGATTCTTTTTCCTTTGTGCTGTGGCATTCAGAGCTCACCTGCAGCTGTGTGTGTGTGTGTGTATGTGTGTGTGTGTGTGTTAAAAGGCCGTCCGGAAGGATGTCCAGAAGGACATCCAGTCTAATTAGCATATTATACTTTTATTATTATAGATTATAACCCCCATAAAGTACCCTGCATAGAGTAAGTGCTTAATAATTAATTTCTATTTCTCCTATCTAATCAAATTCTGCATGTTTAAAGATTCTTTTTCCTTTGTGCTGTGGCATTCAGAGCTCACCTGCAGCTGTGTGTGTGTGTGTGTATGTGTGTGTGTGTGTGTGTGTGTGTGTGTGTGTGTGTGTGTGTGTGTGTGTGTGAGATGGTGGGGGTAGGGTGTGGGGTAAAAAGAAAAGAAGGAGGAGGCGGAAGAGGAAGATCCTTAGCTTTTTCCAGGTGAGGCAGTTCCCTTGGGGTCTGCTATGGTCTAAATGTTTATGTCCTCCCTATATCCACATGTTGAAATCCTAATGCCCAGTGTCTTAGGATATGGTAGTAAGAGGTGTGTAGGTCATGAGGGTGGCACCCTCATGAATGGGCTTAGTGCTTTGTAAAAGAGACCACAGAGCTCCCCAGCCCATTCTGCCCTGTGGAGACACAGCAAGAAGCTGGCATCCGCAACCTGGAAGAGAGCCTCACCAGGACCCCGCCATGCTGGCGCCATGATTTAGGACTCCCAGCCTCCAGAACTGTGAGAAATAAGTGTTTATAAGCCACCCAGCCTATGGTAATCTGATTACAGCAGCCTGAATGGACTAAGACAGGGTCATTGCTCTCCACTTGGGGACCTGGTTCCCAGTCATCTGGGGGTCCATGATGCAGACAGTCTTTGTCTGTACCCCCAGCATGACCTCTGCACACCAAGCTGCCTGCCGCCAATACCTGCACCTCTGCTGCGCGCTTGCTGCCCCTTGTTGCAGGAGCCTGTGCACCATGAAGCCGCCAGTGCCTGCAAGTTACTGCTCACAGAGGCAGCCCTCAGCCAACGAAAGAGGGGGTGCTGGTGGGTCAAAATCCAGCTTCCTTGCCACCCCTTTCAAGGCGGGATGACTGTGGTGTGTCCTACACTGTCTCCTGTGGCCCAGAAGGATCGCACCCAGTTCCCCACAGTGGGACAGGCCTGCTGCACCTTTACTCACTTTCTTCCTCTCTGTTTCACTTCCCCACCGGGGCTTCCTAGGGTCAGCCTCCAAGTTACCTATTTGCATTTATACCCTTGTCTCTGGGTCAACTTTTGGAAGAACCCAAATCAAGACAATTTGTTTTGTATTTTTTTGGACACCTTTCCCCATCTGTCTAAAACACCAGTCAAATCCGTCTTAGAGAAAGCCCTGGCCAAGGCCAAGGGAGGCGGGTATCAAGCTTTTCTGAGCGGTCCAATCAGAGCACTCTGGGCTGCCTCTCACCCAGGAGATTCCAGTAGGTTCTAGGTTCCATTGCTCATAAATTCAGAGCCACAAATCGTAGCCTAAGATAATCCCCCGGTCTGTGCTGCACACCGTGCTGTACAGAAAGCCAGGCAGCCTCCAAGTCTCCAACGCGAGGGGCTGTGGACAGACCACATTTTGATAAAATCATCAATGACCTTCACCAAATCGTAAACCAAAGCAATTATTTACACACACAAGATTCACCCACGTACTTTCCTAACCTGAATAGTCAGAAATATTTTATCTAACTGACGGGCAAGGATGCTTTCAGAAAATTAGGAAAGAGTCTCACAGTAGGGGTCAGTCTAGTTACAGGTCAGACCTACTCTGCAGTATCCACTTTATGAGCCCCATCCACTTTTCATAAACATAACAAAATGTCCTTCTTCACTGGCCTATGGCATGCGAGAATCCATAAAGCAGCATGACCCAGTTTTGACATTATCTGCAGGTATAAAAACATGGTGTTCTGGGAAGAATTATGAATGCTTCACTGAGCTTTAGCAGGAGAGCCTTCTCTTGAAAAGTGGAAATCAATGTCGAGTGTAACATGCAGCACTCTGAGCAATAAGACAGATTCTATGCACGTGGCAGGGTCTCGCCTGAAACCACAGGCTGGAGTGCATTCAACCCGGCCACCGCTATTACTAACAACAGCTGAAGCAGGTTCCCGAAGAAGAGACCAGGAAGGCTGGGTCCACAGTGCAATGAGAACCAAGGACAACATACCATAGCGTTGGTGTCAACACTTGTACTCACCTCCTGTTATGTTAATGTCTAATGTGTTGTCACAAAGGAATTATTGAGACTTGGTCCACTTAAGGACCTGCACCTCCCCTGGTTAGTCTGGGAGACTTTTAATGCTGTCAAGCTCTGCTGGTGTTCATGTGGGTGTTCATGGATGCTCTTATTATCTTCTTATTTATCAGACTTGACTCTTTTGCAGAAATTTCAGCTTTAGTGTATGCAGTTCAATGTTCACTTCAGTATAGAAGCTGTACTTCATTGATAAGAGTATCCTACTGTCCATCACTGTGCCTGACAACTTGTGGCCATCAGTTACTCACAACCTGGACTGGCACTCTCTACTGCACCATGGGCCACACGGGCTGCGTGCACGCCCCAGGCAGCGACCAGCGCAGTCACCAGGGCAGGGGTATTGTGTATGCTTGTGTTTGGGTGGGAGGTGAGGAGCATCCAAAGCTCAGAAAATTTTTAAATTGTACTAGAATATGAATTCCAGGACTAAACATAGTCCCAATTTGGATAGGTCAGAGTGAGTCTTTCCTACCTGCATTGTTCTCTTTGAAAATGAATCCATTAATATTGAGACTGCTAAACAGCAATGCTGACCTATATATCCTTTCGGCTATCTTTGTCCATCAGAGCTCAGCCCTCTTGCAATTACACAGAGCTCTGAGTTTGGGTCTAACTAATTTATGTCTCTGTAAATGTCGTGCATGGAGATGACGTTTGTTTTTTAAAACAATTAAATGCAGAGCAGATGCAATAGATCTTTAGAGGGGAAAAAAATTCCCAGGATAATGAAAATCAATTGGATAATGTTAATGTGGAAATGGCTTTGAGAAATGGTTAGAGTGGTTTATCATAACATTAGTCACAGGCCTCGGAGGACATTAAGAAAATGTTACACGTGTATTGGAGTACAGGGAGTCTTTTCTCGATCATACAACTTCACATGCTGATGACCTGTCATTTGTCTTGTATTTGTTTAATGGCCCCAGCGCTCAGGATCCTACTTAATGGTGATGCTTACGCTCCACAAATGTGCTGGGGCAGCCAGAGCCGTTCCCCTGCACTTGTCTTCTGGGTCCCAGCAACAGGTCGAAGGCCACCCAGAACCATTTACCATCTCAGATTAAAATCCCAGCCCGTTCAGGTCCTTGTGCTGTTGATTGTTCCTGCCTCCCCTGTATCATCTACCTGTTCCTCACAACTGACTCCTTTCCATTAACATTTAAACTTGATTGAGGCTCTTCTGTCTTAAAATTTCAAAGCTTCACAGCTATCATTTAGAATTGAAGATCAGATAAAGAGCTTCCCAGTTAAGCAAAAGCTAAACGTGTTCATCACCACCAAACCAGTATTACATGAAATGTTGAAGGGTATTCTTTAATAAGAGAAAAAATAAGAAAAAAAGACAAAAATATGAACAATAAAATGGCAATAAATACATATCTATCAACAATTGAATCTAAAAATCAAAATAAATGAACAAGCAGAACAGAAACAGACTCATAGATACAGAGGACATTTTGACTATTGCCAGATGGGAGTGGGGTTGAGGGGTGAGTAAAAAAGGTTAAGGGACTTAGAAGTACAAATTAGTAGTTATAGTGTAGTCATGGGGGTGTAAAGTACAGCATAGGGAATATAGTCAATAATCCTATATAATAAAAGCCCAGCGACCATAACCACAGAACGACCAGAACGACCGCTTGACCAGTCACTATGAGGTGCGCTGACCACCTCTCGGTCCCTTTCCCCGGCCAGCAGCTTCCCATTGCTTGATGGCAAACGGGGACCCAGGGGTGGGTGGTCATGCAGGTGGTGCCAGGCCAAGGCCCCCGCCCCGCCGGTTGCCCCACACACAGAAGCTGACCTGTGGCAGGTGTGGAGCAGGAATGGCCAACCTCTTGGTCCCTGACCCTGGCCTGCAGGCTCTGATCGCCTGATGGCAAACTGGGGACCTGGGTGGGTGGCAGCTGGGGGTGGGGCCGGCTGCTGGCAGCCTGGGAAGATGGCCCTGATCGCAGGCTAGGCCTAGGGACCGTACCTGCACATGAATTCCGTGTGTTGTGCCCCTAGTATTCTAATAACTATGTATGGTGTCAGGTGGGTATGAGATTTTGGGGATGATCACTTAAGTTTTATAATGTCTAATCACTGGGGTGTACACCTGAAACAACTATAACATTGTATGTCAACTGTAATAAAAAAATAAAAAAATGATTTAAAAAATTCCAAAGCCTCCCACCATGCCTTTCCACAGTCGGATGTCTTTCACTTGCTGGCTTTAATTCCTTACCTTCCATTCATCCCTCCACCAGATGCAGCCTGACCTGCCACTCCATGAGCACTGCTCTTGTCCAGTTCACAGACGCCTCCTTGTTATGGAATCTGATGGACATCTTTCCATCCAATCTCCCTTGGCCCTCACCACTTTGGTGCTGTCGACCTCCCGGACTCCACTGGGATGGAGCAGAGGCTGGCAGGTGGAGGAGGCAGCTCCTGGTGATGTTGAGGGGGATTCCCAGAGGTGGAATTTGCAAAGTCCAAGGGTACCAGGAGGATGTAAGGACTCAGTCACGGGACACACATCGCCCCTGCAATCTGCCCACACTTGCAAGAAATATGAGTTGGCACCCTGTTGCAACAAGGAGAAACCAAGACTACGTTTTTCTTCTTTCTCTTCCTCCTTTAAATTCACCCATTCAAGTAAGGATAAGATGATAGTTTCCAGGCAACATGCAAAAATAAGGGCAGCATTCTTTGGATTTCTGGTAAGTGTATCAAGCAGATTATGCGTTAACTGATGGCACTAGACAGGTTAGCTACCATCTGTGTTTTCCCCTGCTTTTATCTCCAGTCATATGTGCTTCCTCCACATCCGCCCACTGCTGCATGAGTTTCTATAAATAACCATACTTCTTGATTTATAGGCTCCACCTTCATCCTTGCCAAAGTATATCTCCGCCCCAACACCGTAGCGGTGACTTCCATCCAAGTAGCTCTCTGTGGTGCCCACAGCGGCACGCACCCATTTGTGTTCTTTATGGTTTGCTTCTTTTACTTCCTAGACAGAGCTTCGGCACAGAGATATGTGAAGCCATAGATGCTTTCCTTTAGGGTCTCCTTCTCATTTCCTCCTCAGCATTCAGGTGGCCACTTTGCGATTGCACCTTTTCCTGTCTAATGTCTGCCAGGAAGCCCTCCTTACGCACAGTGACGCTTACCAAATGCTTTGATTCCCAAACCTTCCCCCACCTCCAACAACTTTAATTCCTCTTTCCCGAATCTGCCTTCTGGGGTCACCAGGAACACCTGTGTGCTTGGCTAGAGCACCATGTGCTTGCAGAATTGAGTGAAGACTGAAGTCATGTCTTCCATTAGGGCAGGCCGCCTCAAAGCACTCCCTCTTTTCTATTATGGTAAAGAAAAATGCTTTTTTATTCTAATTAAACAAAAAGTCTCAGAGACTTACAAGGGCTTAACAGGCAGCATTCCCATGGTCACTCCTCCTCCCTCTCTCTCACTGCTCTCCAGCCATTGGGCCTTCCTGCTGTCTCTCAAACATCCCAGGGACCCTCCCTGAGGACTTGGCTCTCAGGTCCCTCTGCCTGCACTGCTCTTCCTGCCCAGTCCCAATGGGCTCACTCTTTGTCTCCACCAACTTTACTCAAATATCACCTGAGCCCCCACGACCTGCACACTCTGTCTCAGAATTCACGCTGCCCCCAATTCTTGCTCTATTCCCTTGTTCATAGAAAATGATATAATTTACTTACTTACTAAGTTTATTGCTTATAGTTCACCTCCCCCAGGCCTCTCCAGGACAGCAGGGATGTTCGTCTCTTCATATCTCCTCACCACATATCCCAAGTGCTGAGAAAATGTCCAGTACATGGTAGGTGCTCAATGAATTCATTACTATATGAACAAGTTAATGAAAGGGAGGGGGGTATAAAAAGTGAAAACGTATTACTTATAAGCAAATTTCAACTGGTTGTCTTTTCCTGATGAAATATTTCCAGCTCTATTTACTCTTGATGCTTTTTCACAGCTCAGTGAAAATTGGCCCTTTGGAAACAGGATAAAAGTTTTAATTGCCAGAAACCCTAATTTTGACAAAGGATCATGTGGTGGGTGGGTTTTGAAAGGAGCTGGTGGCAGCCCAGGTGAAAGAACAAGGTTGGATGGATACAGATGCAGGAGCAGAGGTAGAGGAGAAAGAGCAGGATGGCATTCAGGTCTACGGATGGCTGGACAAAGGGAGTGACCAATTCCAAACGAAGCCGTGTGTTCTTGAAAGGATCCGGGAAGGAGAATGTGCCGTTGCTGCTGCTCCGTCGCCCTTGAGGAGGGAAGGACTTCGGGCAGAGCCAGAGCCAGAGCCAGAGCCAGAGCCAGAGCCATCAATTCCAAACGAAGCCGTGTGTTCTTGAAAGGGTCCGAGCAGGAGAATGTGCCGTTGCTGCGGCTCCGTCGTCCTTGAGGAGGGAAGGACTTCGGGCAGAGCCAGACGCGGCCAGGAGACCCTGTACTGTTCCGGCCCAGAGAACACCCGCGACCAGGAGACCCTGTACTGTTCCGGCCCAGAGAACACCCAACCTCAGGGCAGATGAGCCTTTGTTAAGCAAACAATAGGTATGGGTTTTGTGTTTGAATCAAGGTGGTGCAGGTGCTGCCACGGTGGTGCCCCCTGGAGGTGAGCATGTGTTATAGCATCGGCAGTGAACTCATGAGTGTTTTCCTCTCTGCTTAGCGATCTCTGGGCTAGAACTCCTCATTCTCAAATTCCCCAAACTGGGAAGAGGAGCTTTGCTAAGCGGAGGACTGAGAGCATCCCGAAGCAGCCTCTTTGCGCCTGGCTGTGCGGGCGCTGTGAGACGTGAGGGAACAACACATGCGACTGCCCTCAAGGTGCTTGCCATCCAGGGAGAAGGCAGGCGTGTACCCTGATCACTAACACAGCTGCCGTTCAAAGGCTGATACAAAGCCTTTAATCAGAGAGTGGGAGGGATTGGGAAAGCGTTTACAGAGGAGGTGAAGGTGAGGCTGAAACAGGAGAACAGGTGGATGTTAGAGGGGACTGCATGGGAAAAGACATGGAGACATCAGGAGGCAAGCATACAGTGTATTTTCTTTCCAATCAAATACATAGCAGGCTTCAGGAGCAGTATCACAGTGAAGACAGCCATGTTCCAACTGGGGAGGACCCCAAAGTCCAGTCAGGCATGACCTTGATTCTGGCCGCAATGACAAGCCACTGGGTGTTTCTAGTAAGTGTTTCCCTGGGTCCGTTTAGATGCTGAGAACTGGAAACTGAGAGGAACCCATTTGGAAGGAGCTGCGCAGTCATCATTATTCTCAGGCGCAGTCACGATTGACACTGGTCATCAGGAGGCAAATGAACTATTACAGACGCCCAGGAGGTGCTCCCACTGCTCCAGGCTCCGGGTCCCCACGTGCAGGCCTCTCCAGAGCGCCCTGAGGCGGGGACCGCAGGCCGAGATGAAGGTGTGCATCAGGCCCAGGAGAAACGGCAGTCATGTATCTGAGATTTATGCTTCCCGAATAGATTTCGTGCTGCAAATCGTTCCTGTCAGCTTGCCAATTTCTTTTTCTGGTTTTACATTAAGTGAAAAAAACATTTTAAATACAACCTTTAAAAGGAAACATAATAGACATACCGAGTGAAAAATAAGCGGACGGGAGCTGTAAATCATATTTCTAAAAGCCGTAAGATGAAATAATCACATCCATTTGAGAACCGCGGTCACCAAGGCATCACCTCATGTCTGGTTAGAGAGTCCTCTTCACGAATAAATAGAGATGCTGGCAATTTTGTTGCTCTCCGTGTATGTCATCCTGGGCCTGGCTTTGCAGAGGTTACAGGGCACGAGGAGAAAAATTGCTTTAAAAATAATCCTCTGTCATTTTTCAATTTCTAATCAAAACTGGTTACTTGGCTCAGAAAGTACTGGACGAGAGATAAATCATTTTTAAGAAACATTGAACTGTCGTTAATTTTTTTACTTATGTGGTAGACATTTTAAAATAACATATACTTTACAAATGAAAGTGTACCAGGAGCATTTGTTCTATAGAATCGGATAGGAAAACATGTTTAAAGGAAGGTGCCACCCGTTTCCCTGCCTTATGTGACATGTCATGCACCTACATGCCTGGGCATACGTCATGCATTAATAACAGACTGTGTGACAGATGCCCCCATTTCTGCTGCTTTTTGAAGCTGTAACATATTGTATTTAGTTATTCCACAATTATCTAGTCTCATGTGGAACTACCCCAGTAGACTTACCCAAAGCTAAGCACCAGCCAGTTCTGTTTCTATGACCCGAGCTTGCTGGCTGGGGAACAGCACCGTAAGACCATGGTTATCTTGGTCTGTTTTGGGTTGCTGTAACAGAATATCCTAGACTGTGTGGCTTCCACAGAACAGAAATGTATTTCTCACAGTTCTGGACACTGGAAGGTATGAGGCCAGGGCACTGGCAGATCTGAGTCTAGTGGGGGCCGCCTCCTGTTTCATAGCCCGCTGTCTGGTCCCTGTGTCTTCACATGGCAGAGGGGGGAAGGGAGCTCTCTGGGGTCTTTTAAAAGGGCATTAATTCCATTTATGAGGGCTTTGCCCACATGACCTAGTTGTCCCCCACAAGCCTTACCGCCGAATACCATCACATTGGAAATGAGGTTTCAACATATGAGTATTTGGGGGATGGTAGTAACACAACCACTCAGTCTACAGTGAAGGTACAGCAGCCTCATCGGCCTCTTCAGACCTCTCTACTCTCTCTTCTCTAACAGGTAGTGCTGGGCTTAACAGGCATTGTGGTTTTTAACATTTCTGTATATGTTGACGTGTGCAGAAATACTTCATTCTCAGTTAAAAACAAGGCATTGTGTGTATGTGCACACATGCATGCTCACACACAGGCACACACCAGGGTGTTGAGACTGCATGTGTCCTTAAAGCCCACGGCGCCGCCCCAGTACTTTAGGTAAAATCCGATTCGAGTGCACCGTCCATCAATCCCCACATTTGTTTCAGTCCCTCCACTCCATTCCACTTGCACACATCTTTGTCTTTACCTAATACATCTTTGGGGTGTCTCTACTTAGTTGAAAAGCAATGCTAATAGGCTTTATTGTTTTAATACAGTTACCAGAGAGAAGCACAGTATGTGCCTGTTGGTGACAATTTATAGACCTGGCTTGACAGCCCGGTCCCTGCACAGAGTGTAGGAGATGTTTTATAGCGTGTTGTTGAATGCAGGCTTATCGTGCAGCATGAATGCCTTTATTAGCTTACATCGAGGGTCCTCTGTGTACATGCAATCATAGTTTTCTTTTCTTTTCGTGTAAACACTTCTGCTGAACACATTGTATCCTGCAGTTAAGTCTGCCATTTCCCTGCTTCTCTTTCACCTTGGCTGACCTATGCACATTCGCTGAATACCTCTGTGCTACAGGACGTGAATACCCCTTCCCACGGCATGATGAACCTAATCGAGTTGTGTCCTAGAGAAGGTGGACATATTGAGGCTGATGTTCAAGGGAAGCTGGAGAGGAGAAGGAGGAGCTAAGGCGCATGGCAGAAGCGGGGAGGGAGCTCTCTGGAGTCTCATAAGCAGGGCCATCCTCAGGTGAGAATGTTACTAGGAATATTAACATTATTAATATTAATACGGCCTCCAGGGGACCATGCTTCAGGCACCTGAACCCTTCTGGGTGATGTCCAGAA
This sequence comes from Myotis brandtii, assembly GCF_000412655.1. Classification (NCBI taxonomy): domain Eukaryota; kingdom Metazoa; phylum Chordata; class Mammalia; order Chiroptera; family Vespertilionidae; genus Myotis; species Myotis brandtii. The sequence continues at coordinate 5,524,838 of NW_005358650.1, forward strand.
ACTGCCATGCAAAGAATGAGGAGACTGCTGAGGAGCCTTCTAGCCTCCCTCACTCCAGCCGCAAAAAGGAATGACTTGGGAAAAGGAGGGAGAAAACTGGTCCTATGTCATTCCTGAGAACAGAGTCAGAGTCAGAGTGGGGAAGTCCGGTGGGGTTGATTTCGCATTCTAGTAATGCGATAGTATTGTGCCTGGATTTGCCCCTAGTGGAATAAACGGCCTTGAGGACTCAGTGGCACTGATGTTTCTATGGGAACGACAGCTGTTCCTCTCTAGAGGATGAAGTTGGCCCAGATCAGTGGTTCCTGGAGGTGGCCCCCCTTGAGAACCACTGGAAGAATTTCTTCAAACTGAAGATTCCTAGGCCCCACACCAGTAAACGAAATCCGGGACGCTGAACGCCACCTGCCAGGAGGCTGGGAGAGGGGAAGGGGAGCATGGGCCCTGTGCCTGGTGCGCAGTGAGAGTGGGAGGACATTTACTGAGCTGGTGTTGGCGGGAAGGAATTTCAGAAGCCTGTCATCTCCTTTCACTTTCTCATTTATTTTACTGTCTTCTTCTCTGGACATGCTGGTGTTGCAAACGAAACAAATGTTACTGCTTTTTCCTATAGAAATTCCAACTCTTTGGCCATTTCTAAGGTCGTATTTGATAAAGAATACCCTGTCGTCATAAAATCTGTTGCAAAGTAATCAAGACGGGGGCCTGAGAGCCAGGCAGGAGGTGGTTTGGGGCACGATTCCACAGGCAACCTGTCCTCCCGGGAGCTGCCACAGGCCTGGACTGTGCCAGCTCAAATTATTTTTGGATCCAACATTCTACAATTCTCACTTAAACAAGAGACAATGGAGTGACTGTCTTGACTTTTTCCCCCTAGAATTTCTTTTGCCTCCCACCATCTAAACATGACAGACACATTTTCTGGAGAGTTTTTAACACCCACAGCCTGGCATCTCAGAGGAGGAAAAAAACTCATGCACAATATATACTTAAAATAGTTTTAGCTTCTCCCATGAAGTGACATTTTATTTTACTCTTCTTAAAAACATTTAACTGTCAGCAATGGCTCATGTCTGCTAAATTCTGAAATTCCTATGAACAACTTGCTAAGTTCTTCAAGACCATCAACAGCTTTATCCTAACCTGTTTGCCCAAGTCATAGCAGGCTCCGAGCAACAGGGGGTGGTTGTGAAACAATGAAGTTTGCTGAGAGGAGTGGTGGAATCTGCTCTCTAGAACAAATAAAGAGCCCAAGTCCTAATCTAGAAGATCCAGATCTTCCTGACATGGGACACATGGGATGGATGAGTGCCCTGGGGGGAAAATGTCAGATCCAAACCTGGGTAAAGTAAGGAGAGTTCTTACAATGATGTGGGCAGGGTGTTGGGAACTAGTAAAGACATCCCCAGGGCTAGCAACAGAAGGGAGTCACCACCCTGGGCCTCAGATGGAAGGAACAGTTATAGAAACCCAGGAAGAGTCGCTGCCAAAAGAGAACTTCCTACCCAGACCTCGCTCTCTGCCCACCTTCCAGTCTTCTGCCAGCAAGTCCCATTAGCTGGACCTGTCGGAGCCAGATGGCAAGAGAGCCCATTGATTAGCCTCCTGGACCACAGAGCAGATGGAGAAGGGTGGACAGTGGATTCCAGGGCCAACAAAAAATATGCAGTAAATGGGCAGGTAGGGAAACAGAGGTGATCAACTGAATGCTCTTCATTTCTTTGTTCATTCTGTCATTCATCAAATATGGACTTGTTAAGCACCTTCTATACTAGTAAACAAAAGCAGGTGAAGATGATAAGTGATCCCTTCTCTCCAGAAGCTCTGAATAGAAGAAAGGAGACATAACCACGTGGAGAGTCATAAGACAAAAGCTTGCTGCCCTGGCCAGTGTGGCTCGGTTGGTTAGAGCATCATCTCATGCACCAAAGGTTGCAGGTTGGATTCCTGGCCAGGGCTCATACACAAGTTTCAGGTTCAATTCTCGGTCAGGGCACATGCAGGGAGCAACTGATTAAGGTTTCTCTCTCACATCAATGCTTTTTCCTTCTTTCTCTCTCTCTCCGCCCACCCCCTCACCCCCTTTCTCTAAGATCAATCTATACTAATAATAGCCTAGGTGGCGTCATGCCTTCATGCATCATGCCCTAACATTGTCACAAGATGGCCGGAACAAGATGGCTGCATGCACAGTGGAGGCGGGGCCCGGCGACTGCTCTGTACAGTGAGGCCTGGAGGTCCTGTGGCTCTGCGCGGAGTGGAGGAGGCCAGTCCTGGCATCTCTGCCACCTCGCTCGGAGGAGGCGGGTCCTGGCAGAGGAGGCAGGTTGCGGCAGGGAGGGCAGTTGTGGGCAATCAGGCCAGCAGGGGAGGGCAGTTGTGGGTGATAAGGCCAGCAGGGGAGGGCAGTTAGGGGTGATCAGTCTGGCAAGGAGGGCAGTTGGGGACGATCAGGCCAGCAGGGGAGCAGTTAGGGGCAATCAGGCAAGTAGGCAGGCAAGTGGTTAGGAGCCAGCGGTCCTGGATTGTGAGAGGGATGTCTGACTGCCAGTTTAGGCCCAATGCTGCACCAGCAGTCGGACATTCCCCAAGGGGTCCCAGATTGGAGAGGGTGCAGGTCAGGCTGAGGGACAACCAGCCGTGCCCCCCCCACCCCCCCGTGCATGAATTTCATGCACCGGGCCTCTAGTTAAAAAAATAAAGCTTGCTGAATGTAGTAGGGGGGTAGGGAGTGTCAGAGGAGGTGGCAGTCGGTGTGGGCCCTGAGGGAATGGGGGCTCATGGAGAAACATAAGAGGATTTTAACAGGCCTTTAGGCAGGGGGGCCCAAAGCCTTCAGTCCCTGCCCTCAGCACCTCTGTGGAGTGACGGACTCTCCTAGTAAATCCTATATGTTTTTATTGAGTACTTACAACGTGTCAGGTATTGTACATATAATATCTCACTGAAGCCTTATGAGGACATTGCTGAGATGAATATTCTTTTCTACATTTTATGGGTGAGAATAAGTGAAACAATAGCTGGAGTGTCTTATCTGAGGTCAGACATCTAGTAGCAGAGGATCTGGATTCAGAGCTAGGTGTTCTTGACATCAAATTCTAAGATACAACCTCCTTAAGTAACAAGGACAATAAAGGACTTAGAACGGTACCTGCCTTGGGTTGAAACATTTCCTCTGGTAACACCCCCACGTGATCTCAGATGATTGGAAGTGAGAACCTTTCTTTTAAGAAGCTGCTTGACTTGCAAAGTAGGTTGTGTTTTCATATGAGCTGCTTGCACTTAGGTATAGCATTGGCAGCTGAGGACGTGTGTACTGGGTCTAGCTTTGTATAATCCCTATTTAAAGCCCTCTAATGACTTCTCATTGTGCTTGGAATTAATTCCATGAGCGGTATGGACAAGTGATCTGGCCTCTCCTACCTCTGATTCGATTCTGGTCTTCGAGTAAGTCTCGCTCTTCCCACCATGGTTCTTTGCCCTAGGTGTCCCCTCCATCTAGAATCCTCGCCCCACGAATCTTCACAAACTGGCTCCTTTTGTTTTTCAGCCTCAAAAGAAATGTCAGAGCCCTGGCCAGTGTTCTCAGTGGTAAGAGCGTCAGCCTGTGCACTGGAAGGTCACGGGTTCGATTCCTGGTGAAGGGCACATACCTGGGTTGCAGGTTCAATCCCTGCCCCCAGTAACCAATCAATGTGTCTCTCTCACATCGATGTCTCTC
>NW_005358650.1:5528637-5539381 GCF_000412655.1 Myotis brandtii
CCACTCTCTCTAAAAATCAGTGGAAAAAAAATATCCTCACTCCTTGGATGAGGATAAAAAAAAAAATCAGAGAATTCTTTTCTGACCATGCCCCCCACTCAATCTCGCATACATCACCTTGTCTCTATCTAACCCTGATCACTATGTCATATTTCTTGTTGGTGCATGCACTCTCTGTCTACGAGGCTAGAAGCTTTCAGAACCTTGTGCCCTGCCAGAGATAAGCCCCTGCCTTGGACAGTGCCCGCTTCTTCAATGTCTGCCGCATGAAGGAATGAATTCATGGAGATGAAGTAATAACAGCCCGGTGTATGCATGTTTGTCATTTACTAGGCCTTTGCCGTTTAGGCATTGTTCCTACTTATATTTCAGAATGAGCAAGGTGAAGTTTAGAGATGCCCAAGGACACGCAAGCAACAGAGCAGAACTGTAACGGGCACCTTTTGACTCCAAGTCTATTGAGCTTTCAAATTCACCATTGCTGCCTGTGTGAGTTATGACTGTGATTATGCGGCCCCAAGTACAGTGGCTTAAATAAGACAAACTGGTTTTCCTCTCAGGTGTTAGGACAGAGTGAACGTCTATGCCAGGCGGAAGGTGTGGCTTCCCTCTCTGGGTCCAGGCGGCTGCTGCAGGAGTTGCCATTTCCCAGCCAGGAGAAAGGGGAGGGAGGGAGTGGCGGCCTTGGCCTCCCTCCCTGTGAATACATACTCAGGCGGTCGCTCAGCTCACCTTCACCAGCTACAGAGAGACTAGGAGATCTAAAGGTTACTTTGAAGAACATGTGTCCAATGAAAACATGCTGAATTCAATTACTAAAGAGACGGCAACACTCCATGTGGGGGATAATAAGACGTTTAGGCCTTAGATTAGTATCATCTCCATTCAGAGAATCGGGGGTTAAGATCCACCATTAGTTAGTGAAAAGGCAAAGTTCTCTCTCTCTCTCTCTCTCTCTCTCTCTCTTTCTCTCTCTCTCTCTCACACACACACACACACACACACACACACTCACACGACTCAGTGTTCCAGGCTTGGATGGGACTTACTCCATTTTCATCCTTGGAATGTCATTCAGTCTTGACCTCATAAAGAGAATTCAACCAACGAGGACAAGGAGGGAAGTAGAGGCAATGTCCCGAGGGTTAGGACCCTGTCTGACCCTCTCACAGCAGAGCTTGCCTCCTCCGGGTGCACAGGGCTCCTGGGAAGCTCCTTTGGGGGCAGCATGTACTGATGAGTCAGGACCTGGGTCTCAGGTGGACAGGTGGAGGGGCTGAATGTGCAGGGGAGGCTTTGTAAATAATGAGAGCAGGGTCCCTAACTCCCAAGGAACAATAACAAGGCCATTGTAGGTACAGTGGCTACGTGTCTTCTCATACTGGGATAAGTCCTGTTTACAGTTGTCCCTGTGTGCTTATTAAAAATGCCCCGGTCTGGATGATAAACTATATAGTCACCCTACCAATAACCCTACGTTACCACTGTTACTGAGCCTTAAAAATGTTGGGGGCAAAGTCCTAAATGGTTTGGCTCAGTGGATAGAGCATCATCCTGTGGACTGAAGGATCCCAGGTTCAATTCCGGTCAAGGGCATGTACCTTGGTTGTGGGTTCAATCCCCAGTAGGGGGCATGCAGGAGGCAGCTGATGGGTATTTCTCTCTCATTGATGCTTTTAACTCTCTATTCCTCTCCTTTCCTCTCTGTAAAATTAATTTTTTAAATGTTGGGGCAAAAATGATGGGGGATGTTGAACAGCTAACTAAGCAGGGGAGATGCCTAAATATGAGTCCCTGAATTTGCCATTGTAAAAGTCCCAATAAGAAATTGATCAATGGTTCAAATTAACAGGAATTCCATTCTGCTGGATAAACCCAAACAATCTAATTATAAAGGTTAATTTTATAATTCATTCTTAGATTACCAAACAGAATAAAAATGTCTTGAAGGGTGTTTTATGATATGAATGCATTAAAGATTAAAATGTCTGAGAACAGAAGCATGCATAGTTACAAATTATTCAAACCACATAAGGTTTTATAAAATTCTGTCTATGAGAGGCATTCAATAAATAACCCAGAATTCATCTAGTTCGTGTTCATGCCCTTTGGTTTCAATGACATTCTCATTTTTCAAAACAATATTGAGTTACACCACACACGGACTTTCAGAGAAGTTCTTCCTAGCTAATCAAAGTTTGCTCCATTTATAACACAACAATTTTGTTCCCCAGAGGTCATCACTGACACTCCATTTCTATGAACCTGACCCAAAAATCCTGGAGGGAGGTTGTCAAAATGACAGTCCTCAAGGAACTTTGTGATTTGGAATAAGAAAGATGTAATTAACAATCACATAAAAGAAGTTTCTCCTTCTTCAAGTTAGAATGAAATATAGTACATATTCATTATCTAAGGATGATGGGTAAAAGGGAAAAAAAAAGCATGTTATAATAAATGATAAAAATTAAAAGAGGCTCCATAGGACTTCATGAAATTAAAAATTGCAGATTTTTGGTGTAACTTTCCAACAAAAAATTGTACTGTAATGTAGACCACATTTCTTGTGATGCTTGATTTTCAGGACATGATGACCACAAAGAGGACCTTTTAACAACAGTGTGTGAGGGTTTCATGGGTCTCCCCAGGGGAGTCTCTTAAACCTTTTCATACTCAAATGTCCTCTTTGGGGTACTTAGCCAGTCAGCCCCTCAGGGGCCAATCTAGCTCCACCAGCGCCTCACTTGTCAAAGTCTTAGCATGTGTGATTTTGAGCAGTTCTCTACCATCACTTCCATCAACCTCTTCAAATCCTGCATCTTTCACAACCAACAATCCGGGAGACCGAAAAACAAAGACATGGATGGAACTGGTAAGAACCAACAATAATTGGAGCAGCATATGTGAATGGGAAATAATTTATGACAGTTTGGTCCATTAGGTGATATCTTCCTTTTAAGCTCCCCCTTGCCATCTCTATACCTGCAAGGCCTTACATAACAACCTCTGGACCTCTTTGTACTTCAGGCTTGAATTCTAACTCCATCACCATATTGCATAGTCTTGTCAAGTCACTTTATCTCAATGACCCTCCGAGCCTAAGAAACTCAGATTCTTTTTCTGGGACCCAAGTTCTGCATATTTGTTTTAATGTGAATGTTCTCAGGGAGTGTGCTCATAAATTTCCTCACGTTCTCAAAAGAATCCAACCCACCAATTGTGAAGAATCTCAGATGTTCTCTAAAAGCTGCTTCTAGCACTCACATTCTCCTACGTTTGATTCTCCCTGGGTTAGACTATCTGTGGGGGATGGAAGTGGAGGACTGCATTAGGCCAGGGGGAAATATCTAAACTGCTACCTGTAATCAGGGTTGAAATATAAGTAGGTAATCCATTCAGTGTAACAATCTACCTCCCAGAAACCCCCTGACACTTGTTTTGAGAAACTAAATGAAACATTTTCAAGTTTGTTGCAGGGAAGGGAGAATGCCACATTGATGCAATGACGCATGTGCAGATCTTAGAGAAACACAGGCACTCAGCTGGAGCTGTACCTAAGGATTTGAAACGTCACTAAATAACCACCGTCCTGATTTGTAGTTAATTATGAGTAAAATCATTGCAAATATTGGAACTAGAAAGACAGAAAATGATACATAGCATCTGGTGTGGGCAGAGCAAGTAGGTTTTCTGAAAACAGTAGTAGCTGGGCCTTTAATAGTGACTCCAAACCTTGACAGTGTTATGGCTGTAACTTGATTAAATTCTAAATGCTATATTTACATTCTAAACTCCAGAGACCTCAACATGATAACCTTGTAACAGCGAATACAAGGAGAAGAAAGGAAAATTGCTTTGATAACAATAGTTCTACTTTGTAGGCCTCAAAGGATCTGAGTCTCATTTATTTATCTCTTCACTTAGAAATGGGACTGTGAGTTGGGAAATCTGGTTTGACACTCCTGTGTTAGTGTAGGCCTGAGCTCATGAAATCTTGACTGACAATGTTCGACAGTGGAGGGAATAAGGCCCAGGACTTTAGGAAAATAGTTTATGTATTTTTATTAGGCATTCATAGGCAAATAGAGCCTATTCCTCTGACAGCATGGGGTTTGAGAACATTACGGAAAAATTTGAAGCAGGTTATAGAGGTGGAGTTAATTCACATATAATCAGAGGAGAGGACACAGAAAGTGGTTAAAGTGACTTCCTGTTTTTTTTCTCAGCCATAGAAATTTTTGGATTTTCCAAAGGGTCTGAGAAACCAGATTTGTTGAGCTTCTGATCAGCCTTCTTTATAGACATGAAAAGTCAAATGAACAAAATGATTGAACTTGTATGGAAAAACAGAGTACAGCTTACTAATTCAAGAACATGCCAGGATTTAGATACACATTGAATAGAAATGTTGAGTGACTGACAACAGAAGTATTTTCTATTGCCAAACTGCCAAGAGCTTATTAAAATAACAGATTTTCCAAAATTGGTGGAAGTAAACTAATAGTTTCAGAAGAGATTGATAAGTTTTTAGGAGCATCTAGCAGTGGACATTTGTGGACACATGTCCACAACTGCCTTCTCAGCATGCATTTTCCCTCCTTTCATAGAGTTACCCCGATTTTTCACTGGGATCTACCCCTTCCCCACTATCAGTCCACGTCTATGGGACACCATCCAAGGCTCCAGGGGCGGGCCTTACGCTCAAACATGCGATCAGGCCTGAACAATGACAGCTCCACGTCTCTTCAGTCCCAGTGACTGGAAGAGTAACGGGTACAACCAAAGTGGTTGCAATACTATTGACTCTCTGGCCTGTTGGGGAAGCTAGTGAAAGAACCCTCTTTTTCTAGACTCGGGCCTAGGAGGGTGTGAGGAGGTAGCTGCTGTAACGACTTTGCCAGGCACCATCTTGAGGAGCCTGAGAATGAACCCTGTCGTCATCTAAGCCTCAGATCTCTCTCTGGTTTAGGCAAAGGTCCAGTTCTGAATCATGCATTGCATGTAATGATGATGTCTCTGAGGACCCCTTTAGTCTGGAATAGCTTCTCAGTTTTTCCCTTAAAAGTTCTTCTAAAGGCCTCACATTGGGATTTAATTTGTTCTCATTATGGATGATGTCTGTTCACTTTGACAACACAAAGAAGGTGATATCTGCCAAATGCTTCCACTGCAGTTACCGTTCTACCCTTTGCAATTGTGTGAAGTACTTAAAAATTATGTAAATGTACTTTTTTATCAAAGTTTAATTTACTTATTTATATCTAAATGAATCCACAGTTTCCTATTTTATTTAGTGGGTTACAGTCTTTCATGATCATTAATTGATATACAAGTTGTTCCCAACGTGGCCAGTGAGAGTCCCTTCTGGCCTGCTGCCTGTCCCCATCATTCTCTGGTCACTACCTTTTCTGGCTCAAGGTCTTACAGGCTCATCTTGTACTTTTCCTGTCCTGTCCCTGGGGAATCAGCCATTTTACTGACAAGCCCTTATTCCTCTTAGTGGAAGTTTGTTTTGGGGACCAAGGTGTGGGTGTCAGGATTATCATTACACCTAAGCATCTCAGTGGACAGAGGTAGGGGACGTTTGTATGCACACACATATCACATCTTTATTTCTCTGTCAACATATACTGAAAACCATGAATTCACATGGACTGCCTAATTCCAATCAACACTACAAGGTTCATTCTAGTTTCCTCCTTCTCTATATTTGTAACTTCCTTTGCTGACAGTGACAAATCTAGAATCCGTATCAGCAATATTTTTATTTTATCAACCTCCCTGGATGTAACTATCCCCCACCCCCTGCCACTACTATCAACCTCCCTGGATGTAACTATCCACCCACCACCACCACCACTACCCTGCCCTCACCTCACTGGTTCTCTAAGCTGGGCTGCCCTGCCTGGACGCCATCCTCACCCAGTGTGGCATTGATGCTCTCCAGCAGACAACCCCCCCACATGCCTCCATCCCCACCTTTCAGCTTGGAATGTGATTACCCCGGTGGGCTATTCTCTGTAGGGACCCTCTACACACCTGTTGGACTCCAATACCGCACCCTATGGGACGTGAACATGTCATGTTATGCTGCCTCGCCATGGAGATGCCTGTAGGGCACAGCTATAGGGTTAAGCCTCGGACTGACCTGTTGCAAAGCCACAAACAAGTCCCAGCTTAGAGGGCACAGTCCTCTTAGCATAATTAGGCTTGACCTTATGACGCTCCCTAGATCTAATGGGCTGGGTAGCTAATGGGCTGAGGGAGATGCAGCAAGTGCTGCCAAAACAAGTGAAACTCACAAGAACATTGTAACTATGGTGACCACTACCTTGTTTACCTCTGGCTATAAAATAAAGGCTCAGCTGGCCTCTGATCTCTCTTTGTGGCCTCAGCCAGGCACAGGAAGATCCACGTAGAGTCCTAGACCCAGCTTATTCTCTTTATCTGTCATTTCTCCATCCTTCACCCCCCTCACTCAGGCTTTTGAACCCTTGGCAGAGCTGGCTCGGCCCAGATGCCATTCTCTTTGATCAGAAAGAAGGAGAGAGAAGGAAATTTTGAGAGTTGCCAGGTGATTGCCTGGTCCTCTCTATGCTTTCTGTTGAGGGAAATGGGTGAAGGGATTATGAACGCCTATAAAGGAGCAGCCTGGAAGTGCTTTCCCCTTCATGGGTAAAGAAGACTACTGGCCTGGGAACTAGCCCTGCTGGCCTAATCTTAGGAGTACATAGCTCGGCTCCTCAACACCAATTGCAACCCATAGTGGACGACTGCACACATACTTCAGGGGGCTCCTGGCTCATGAGCCTGACCTCCTTGACTGCTACCAAACATTCAAAGTAGAATTAATACCACTCCTCCTCAAACTCTTCCAAAAATCAGAAGAGAAGAGAATACTTTCAAACTCATTTTACAAGGCCAGCATTACCCCAATACCGAAACCAGACATGAACACCACAAAAAAGGGAAAATTACAGGCCATTACTACTCATGAACATAGATATAAAGATTTTCAACAAAATACTAGCTAACCAAATTCAACAATCCAAAAAGATATATGCATGCCATGTTTATTGCAGCATTATTTACAATAGCCATGATATAGAAACAACCTAAATGTTGAATGATGAATGAATGAATGAATGAATGAAGAAATTGTGGTACATACATACCATGGAATATTATTCAGTCATAAAAAGAAGAAAATCTTGCGATTTGCAACAACATGAATAGACTTTGAGAACATTATGCTAAATGAAATGTCAGAAAAAGACAAATACTATATGATCTCACTTATATGTGGAATCTAAATAAGCAAACAACCAAGCTCACAGATACAGAGAACAGATTGGTCATTGCCAGAAGCAGGGGTGCAGGTGGAGGTGGACAAAATGGGTGGAAGTGGTCAAAAGGTACAAACTTCCAGTTATAGAATAAACAAGTCGAGAGGATGTAATGTACAGCATTTTGACTAACTATTGTTAATAATTCTGAATTAGTATAGGGTGTGCAAGGCCCTGGAAAATATTTTTGTTTCTTTGTTATGGGGTGGGGCCACAACATTAGTAACAAAGAAACAGAATTTCTGGAGGATGAGGCCCAGAAATCAGGATTTTAAAAAGATTCCCAGGTGATTCTAATGTGCAGCCAAGGTTGAGAACCACTGGTCTAGATACTTTAAATGTACTGCCCTAAGTCTGAGAGCATAAACAAAACAGCGTATCTTCCAGCTATACCTTCTCTTGACTTTCTTAGGCTGTAGTCACTGCATTCCTAGAATGTGATCTCTTTCCCTGTCTTCCTCTACCATCATATCGTCAGGGAGGAGGGGCAGTAGGTGGAGGGAGAAAACCAGTTCCTTTTGCACAAGAAATGCCAGTCCTCATCCAGCATAGTTTAAGACCAACCTGAGAGCAGGATGTCACCATGATTGGAGGCAGCGGAGGACATGAATGGGAAGGGCCGGCTGGTGTTGGGGAGCAATGGTCCCAAGTGCCCTCAGAGGAGAGGGGCACAGCCACCCCGGAGACCGCCCGCTGGGGGTGGGTAACTGCCCAGGTGCCAGCGGTGGGGTGGAAAGGGTGCCAGACACCTGCTGGCTTTACCTGAGTGCCACAGAGCAGGAGGCATGTCATGACATGGGTCCACACGTGCAGCTCCAGTCAAGACCTGCATGTGCTTGTTTCTGATGTGAGAGACACTCCAGTAATTCTGGGAGCCTAATCTTGCCCACTCTTGTGAAAGAAAAACCCTGCCAGTCAGTGGGAGAGTTGCTGACCTAGTCACCCTCCTGGAACCACAGCCTGGCCCCAGGGCCCCAGAATAACCCCCAGGCGAGAGTCCTGGGACCCCTTCCGGAGTCTCAGTGAGCCAACTTGCAGGATACAGGGTGAGAGAGCACCCCAAAGGCACACAGGATGGAGGGCCCACACTGATCTCCGCCCAGCCACTCCCAGGCCCAGGAGGGGGGCCTGGAACATTTGAGGCAGGAGCTCCAAGGGCAGGAGCCCGGCTTGTGGCGCAGGGCGGGCAGGCCTAAGGGGCAGTGCTGCTGTCCCTAACAGTGAACTTGGGACTCATCCTGACCGAGCCTTCGTCCAGCACAGCCAGAGAGCGGGTCTCACAGGAAAAGCCCTTGGAAAAGCAGAGGCCACTGCTCACTTGTAAAAGAGGAAAAGAAGCTGAGACAAGCAGGCCAGTTTACTCACCCCAATCCCAACCGGGTGACGCCTCGCCAGCAAGTAAGGGTGGCATGGGGCCCAGTGTCTCAGCGGTGGCGTTCCCTACACCTGGAGGGAAACGTGGAGAATAAGGGAGAAGTGTTCCCACCTGAACCTGAGAGGATCCTCAGTACTTGTGTACTGAGAGAAATACCACCTGTATCTGTTTTATAGATGAGGCAACATGGAGGCCAAGTAAGCTGCCTAAGACTTCACGGCTGATACTTTGGGATTTCGGGTTTAAACTCAGGCAATCTGGCTGATGAAGAAAATGGGTGAAGGAAGGAGAGCAGGGAGGGAGGGAAGGAAGGAGGGTGAGAAGAGGCTAGTGCCTGTCACCTCTGGAGTAACTGGCAGGAATGGAAGGTTTTTTCCTTCCCTTATAAATTGGAGTGTGCAAATACTGCCTTAAGCTTCCCCCTTTCCAGGCTCAAGAAAGTCTGCAGAGAACAAGCCTAAATTCATATTGCCATTTGAAAGGAAAATATTCTGCGAGGGTGCAAAGAAGCTGATCCTCACTTCTGTAGACACCTGACATTAGCAGGTCACTAGGGAAGGCTGTTACTCAATTTACAAGACAAAATGTTCCCTTCCTTGTGATTTATTTATTGAGACCCAGCAGGTTTCTTACTTCAGGACCATGAAGCAATCACCAGTCCTCGGTATTATTCATCAATGTTGTCATCCTTACAAAGCTCAAAATTTCATCCTGTACTTTCATTTTAATAGAGGGCCTGCTGCAAAGGAAGCTCTCAGAAATGCAAAGGCAGGTGAGACCCAGTGAGAAGAGATGAGATGAGCCTGACCTCCAAGCGAGCGCTGCTTCCCTGGAGCCTCCTGCAGACTTCCAGGGTGGCCTACCGTGGCCCACAGGTGGGAGGTCAGACTGCAGATGTTTCTGCAGGGTCCAACAGAGAAGGGAAAAATCTAATTTTTTAAGACATGAATTATGATGAAGAACAGAGTGTGACTCACCTTTTACAGTGACTTGGGAGCTCGGCATTACAGCAACGTAGTCTCTTAAAGCCTGCAGGGAAGCTAGCTGATCTAGCTGCTGCCTGAGCAGTTGTGACCCATCCAGACCACAGCAAACAGAGGTGTTGGGGGACCATGGAGAGAGCTGTGAGCTGTGAGCAGGGACACCCTATACATTCCCAATGTCTGTCTCTGAGCTTGCAGTATTTCCTCCAGCCAGCTGATCTGAGCTGACAAGTTAGGCAAAGCCCATGTACATCTTGACCACAGGAGACCTACATGGTTTTAGGAGGGCCTCTGAGGAGTCAGGGAGTGAAGGTTGAAATCAAAACAGCTTTCCTAGGGAACAATGCCCTTTTTTGAGGAAAAGGAAAAGCCATATATACATAAATATACATATGTGCATTTTTTGCCAATATGGTAAAAATGTTAATAATTCTTAAATTATCAAATCCACTACAGATAGATGACGAGTAAGTAGGGGTTTGTTATGTATTCTTTTAATTTCTCATATATTTTAAAATGTTAATTAAAATTAAAACAACATTGACATTTCTATTTTAAAATCTCCGAGTTTAACATTTGTGCTCTCCGGGTGTGCCAGGTATCTGCTGAGCAAGTTCCAGTTGCTGGAAGCTAGAGACCCACTGACATTTGCTTTTATTTTGGATTTCATTCCAGTTCTCCTGCTCCGCCATTCTGTGTTCTCCTTCCCTTCCCACCCAAACCTTTCCTAATTAAAACTGACCCCAAAATGGAAGCAGACAAAAATAGCAAATGTCTTCATCTGCTAATTTGTCATTCTTTTCCCACTTTGTCTGCCAGCAGCTCAGGACCCAGGCACAAAGCAGGTTTGTAAGTAAACACAAACCTATTTCTGATCTAAACTTAGCTGCTTTCTGGACTCCCCGAGGATTACACAGGGTGAGACAGCAGGAGCCTAGCTGCTGGGGAGTGGGAAAACCGTGGTTGTAGTCAGACCTGAATTCAAGTTCTAGCTCCAACGTGTCTGGCTGTGCCAGCCACTGCCTGCTCCTTAAGAGAGG
>NW_005358650.1:5539399-5577526 GCF_000412655.1 Myotis brandtii
ACTTAGTTGTTAATTTTTCATTAGTTCTAAGTACAAAGCAGTCTATGAATAGACAAGCACCTTCTGCCAAGTTGCTTTGGCAGTGCTCCCCCAGCCTCCCGAGGTATCTGTTACTGGAGATGATGAGGCCGTGCGTATTCATTAACCAAAAGGATTAGCTGTCTGGGACAGAGACTAATCAGGACACAACAAGACCATGTACAGCGGATTTAGCATGACCGTGGTACTTGACATTTACTCCTATTCAATCACAGCCTGCTTTCTACCCAAGTGCTACCAGTCTGTAGAGACACAAGAGTTCCCTCTGACCACATCACTGTTCTTGCTCATTTGGAGATGTGGATAGTGGTCACTTGCACTTTGGGTACCACAGGGACTGACCAGGAGAAAAAGGATGAGACAGACTTCTCTCTGCAGTGAACTTGAAAGTAACACAAACGTCTGCATCTGCTGAGATCATTTTTATTCCAGGTAGGAGAATAAATCAATGTTTAGGCTACTCTCCTTAGCCTCTTTGGGCTTATTCTCTGGTTATTCAGACAGGTAACTACCAATTTCTGCATAGTTTTTGGTCCAAATGTTTAGTGTTTTCATCTCCACTGAGACAAAGTTATAAAAAGCTATTGAACTTGCAGGTTAGAAGCTGAAATTTACTTCATTTGTACTTACCTTGAATATTAACTCACCTATGATCCCAACTCCCTTACTAGCTGGGTGACCCTAGGCAGCTCTTTAACCTTTGGATGCCTTTTGGGGATTAGAG
This sequence comes from Myotis brandtii, assembly GCF_000412655.1. Classification (NCBI taxonomy): domain Eukaryota; kingdom Metazoa; phylum Chordata; class Mammalia; order Chiroptera; family Vespertilionidae; genus Myotis; species Myotis brandtii. The sequence goes on from NW_005358650.1 coordinate 5,540,163, forward strand.
TAGTCTAGCTCTACGAATGTTCATTAGGATAAACTAAAATAATGCATATAAAACCACCTATTAAAGTTTCTGGTGCATGTAGAATGTCCTCAGTAAATGTTAGCCATTTCCCCTCGCTGTCCTACATTTTTCTGCACGTCTTCTGTTCTTTATAACCAGAGTTTCCTTAACTAAGAGACTCACTCAAGTTCTCTGCAGTAATAGCTGTGTATGTGTTATTATAAAGGATGCCCATGAACAGTGTGGGTGGCAGAGGGTATTGCACAGTAAGATGAGATGCCTTGGGAAAGGACAGCTATGGCTGCTTCTATGTTCTAGCGTTCCATCAGTAACGAGGCTCAGCTTCCTTCTCTGCACCACAGTTGGCGTCCTTTTCAATCCACTTTTAAAAATATATATGTATTTTTATTGATTACTGAGATAAAGGGAGAGGGGAGAGATAGAAACATCAATAATGAGAGAGAATCATTGGTTGGCTGCCTCCTGCATGGGCCACACTGGGGATGGAGCCTCAACCTGGGCATGTGCCATTGACCAGAATCAAACCCAGGACCCTTCAGTGGATAGCTGATGCTATATCCATTGAGCCAAACCAGCTAGGGACAATCCACTTAAAATTTTTTTTTGAGAGAGAGAGGGAGAGGGAGAAAAACATCGATGAGAGAAAAATCATTGATCAGCTGCCTTCTGCACACCTCACACTGGAGATGGAGCCTGCAACCTGAGCATGTGCCCTGACGGGGAATTGAACTGTGACCTCCCAATTCATGGGTTGACACTCAACCGCTGAGCCACACCGGTTAGGCTTTCAATCCTCTCTTGATTTCTTTTACTCGTGGTTTCAAGTTGCTCTTATTTTTGGCTTCCTCATGACTTGGCTACTCACAACTTTAATATCTCATGCAACCCTTTTGCTTCAGCCCCATTTCCTACTGGGAATTCCTTATTTCCCAACATACATTAGCAATAGAACCTGGCTGGCCTGTCTTGTCTTTAGTGCTTGGTCACTGGCCAACCTCTGAATACACGGGCCTTGGGTCTTCCCACCACAGTCTAATCAGCTCTGGCTAGGAGTGAGTTTCCGTGCCCTGCAGTGTCCCAAAGTCTGTGGGTGTTGGGAGACAATTCATGGGTTTCCTGTGTGTCTGGAGTCTTCTGAGAAACAGGCACTGACAGCTTTGTTTTGCCTTTTCAAAGCGTTTATATAGGAAAGTTTTAGAAGACAGATATGTTATCCTCCCCTACCCCCAGGGCAGAGGACGGATTTGTACCCTAACCAAGATAACAGATGTCTTGCTCTGGCAAAGGCCAGGCTGGCTTGTCCAGCAGCTCTCAGACTGGGGCTTCCTAAGCTCAAATTTCAAGTAGAAGAGCCATGGCAGGCACTGCAGTGAAGCCATCTAATGCAGCTCTGCACTCCCCTTCCTCATGGCGTTTCACCTACATATGGATTAAACAAGCTCTCAGGGGTTCTCCAAGGCCTTTATTTTGGGGAGGAAAATGCTTTTATACAGCAGTGGGAAGGGGGAGACACAAGAACCCAAATGGCTGTGCAACATTTCTGCCCTCCTCACCAGATGTGGCACCTTTCTATGCCACGTTGTTGCTAAGGTAGGCAGGGGCTATCCTAAACACTGCATCGCGTAGCACTTACCACGCTGGCTGCAACAGCCTGTTTTCACATGTTCACTGTTGTGAGAGTCAGGATGTGGCAAATCTGACAATCTGACAATGGTCCTTTACTGAGACAGTTCTCAGTGTATGTTAGACCGGATCCACCAGCAGGTTACCCAAATATTTTGCACCAGAGGCTACATACCCAGTAGGAATGCAATGTTTCGGAATTGCCTGTTCTATGTTCCATTTCCTGGATGCTTAAATGTAAATGCCTTAGAGTACAGCGAATAAAGGGGAAAATTAATAAAAACATAGCACAGGAAACAAGGCGAACCACTTTTCAGTTTGCTTCTGTCCATTCTTCTCAGCCCCATTTCTGAGAAACACTTTTCAAACTTCCCTGGTTCTGAGACATCATGACCTGCTGGGGCACTGAAGCTCCTAAGAGATCAACCAATAGATGAAGCAACATAGCTATACATCTGTGGGTCTGAGGGTAGTCACTGACGATCTCCCCTTGGGGGCTCAGCACTTATTCATTTCCCCTGCTCTGGTTGTTTCTCTCCTCAGGCTCTGTGAGCCCCTGGCCAAGGGGAAACCCTTCCCATACAGTGAATCCAGCTGCTGGGGGGCATGGGGCACATGACATGTAATAGTCTCCTCGCTATAATGCACACTCCAGGAGGCCAGGGAGTTTCACTATTTTGTGCCAGAGTAGGTACTTGATAAACATTTTTTAAATGGACAGAAGCTCAGGATATGTAGTTAATTTGTAAGGTTTGATGAAAGCATCTTTCCAGCAAATTCAGGGAGGATGCCACACTGATGTCCTATTATTTTCATAAGCTAATTTGTATTTAATAATTTTTTAACATCTTTCAGGTGTTTGCATGTGGGTGTAGTCAAGGTGTGCACTTTTTTTAAAAAAAGGTTTTTATTTATTTATTTTTTAGAGAGGAAGGGAGAGGGATAGAGATAGAAACATCGACGAGAGAGGAACATCATCGATTGGCTGCCACCTGCACGGCCTTTACTGGGGATTGAGCCTGCAACCAAGGTATATGCCCTTGACCAGAATCGAACCTGGGACCTTTCAGTCCGCAGGCTGATGCTCTATCCATTGAGCCAAACCGGCTAGGGCGAAGGTGTGCACTTGTGATTCACCATCATCCAATCTAGGCTAGAACTTGTGTTCCAGACAAGATTGGTTTTGTAAGCTCCCAATCCCTATGTTCATCTGCCCTAAATGTGAATTTAAACTAAAATTAAAAATTTGACCTTCTGTAATGGTACCAAACATAGGGTACTGCAATGCCAGGGTTGACAGTTCCTGGGTCTAGGTCAAGAGGAGGAATTCTTTGGTAAGGCCAAAGGCTAGTCAGTATGTTATGTAATGAAGCCCCTTACTACAGTTGTCTATAACACTTGAGTCCTCTTAACAAGAAAATGGGAATAAAAGACAAATAGAATTAGAGCATAGCTTTAAATGCCTGGAAAGCACTTAAAATAGCATTTAAGGACTGAAATCAAAAGGAAACCCTGTCAAATGTCTCTTCCTACTGATAAAACAATTTGGGGGTAAAGTCTCTCCTCTTGGAGTGACTGCAAATGTCCCTGGCTTCTGAAGGAAGAAATCCAGATACTTTAGCACCTGTCTAGGTGTCTGCACTAGTGAGGTCTCACTGGTTGGAGGTCATACACCTATCAGGGCACAGAGAGTCTCTGCAGAATAATTTAAGGATCCCAAATCATCAGGCAAAAGTAGTTCTCACGAGGTCTTAGTGGTAAGAAACTTCATTAACCAGGCCATTAGAAATTTGGTAAGGGGTACATTACTTAAGGCAAACATGCCTCTTTATAGCAATTTAGCAAAATAAGTAAACACTAATAGTTTTTTAAAAGAAATTTGAACAGACACTCCTCCCACTCCCCACAACCATTTTTAAGACTATATCTCAAAAAACTTAATTATTAACGTTGATCAGGTAGGATGCTCCTACCTAGGAAGGTGGCATGAACCAGAAAGAACCCTCAGGCTCTGGCTTAAGAACCAGGACTCAAATTTTTATTTGTAAAGTTGGGACCACCTCAGATTCATTATGAATTATTAGCTAAAACAGAGAGCCTAACACAATGTCTAATTTTTAGCACTTCATAAATGGGAACTAATCTTATAATATAAAAATACATTTTTCAATGAATCTTATTAAGAAGAAATACTGTGTTATAATCACAGGAAAAAAAGGAGAACTTTGTGGAGAATTTTTGTTACAGTGAATGATTATGAGGTAGTATCTTTTTAAAAAGATAAAAAAGACAAAGACCTCTCCTTTCACTTTCCACTATTAAAACTATATACTGATTATAACCAAGATGCAATAAATTGCCACATACAGACATGTAGTCTTTTAGCAAAATTACTATTAAATTTTATTTATTATGATTTAATAAAGATCACCTGTCAAATTCTTTTAACTCCTGAGAAGGGACTATGATAGTTTTTAGGTTTTCATCTGAAATGTTTATCAAACCTAAAGGTAGTGTTAAAATCAAACAAGGATGGACGCAAACCAAAGAACATTTGTTAAAAACTTTATTCATGCACCAACCAGTGGTAATTTAGATTCGTTACTTTAGAGAAAACAGAAGCAGAGAGGATTAAGTGACCTGTCAAGGTCATATTACTTCAAATACCACATTTTTGAGAGGAAAAAAGTAAACTCTAAAAATTAGAAAAGTGAACTCGACAATGATCACTTATCAAATTGTAGGTCAGATTAATAAAGAGATGGCATGTGAGCAGTTGGAAAAGGAGGTGGTTTCACTAAGAATGAGGTATTTCCTGCTAACTTCATTTCCTTTCTTGATTTTAGCAGGCAAGGCTATTTCCATATACAGTGTAATCTGCCTGTCGGCCGAACATGATAAAATTTCTTAGTGTTGTTTTAGGAAAGATGAAGAAACATGAGCATAAAAGTGACTGGTAGTTGCTTCAACAACTATATTCAAAGTACTGACTAATGGATCAAAGTCACCTGGAGGGCAGTCTATAGTGGCATTCATCCTGTTCTGGTCAATATTTATCAATGATTTGGACACCACCACTAAATACCAAAGGCATGCTTCATCAAAATTGGACTGACACAGGCTAAGAGGAAGAATCAAGAGGTCATAAGGACCTTTATAAATTAAACTTAGTAAGGATGAATTAAGTAATTATTAGGAATGGATTTGACTTACCAACAATGCCTGTAAAGCTCACAAGAGACAACAATGTGATATGCCTGCCAAGTAATGTACAGTAACGAAAATAATACCAACATAGACCAGTCATAGGAGAATCACTCTGAATTTGGCAGTAATGCTCCTGGACCCAGTTCTAGTCAGACCACAGAGGAACCATGTTTAGTTCTGAGATACACATACACACACACACACACACACACGCACACACACACATATATAATGTATTTTTATTGATTTCAGAGAGGAAGGGGGAGGGAGAAAGAGAGAGATAAAACATCGATGAGAGAGAATCATTGATTGGCTGCCTCCTGCCCGCCCCCCCCATTGGGGATCGAGCCCACAACCCAGGCATGTGCCCTGACCAGGAATTGAACCTAGGACCCTTCAGTCCACAGGCCAAACTGGCTACGGCTTGAGCACCATATTGGAAGACAGGGACTGAAAGAGCCAATGCCAGGCTGGTCTGGAATAGTTACCATGAAAGATCTGAGAAAAGTGTGAAGCCTGAAGACATGAAGAGGTGGCAATACACGAGAGACAGGACCTTTCTATGTAATTTCACATGTGTGCTATTTATAAAATCATTTGGGTGAAAATTCTAACAACAAAATCCATCCCTTATAGGGAGTGCTGAGTGACTCCAACTCTGGAAGCAGTGGCTTCAAAAATATATGACAATTATAAATGGATTTTGGCACTAGAAAGAGGTGTGCCATTGCTGTTTCTGTGACTGCATTTTTCTAGAAAATGTTTATTGTATTAAGGGAGAATCAAAGTGATTACAGTTTTCTAATTTAATGCAGACATGATGGTTCTCAGTGTACCCTTCTGAAATGGGTGAGGTTTTTGAACCTTTTGGAAAGCATGAGGAATCCTCCTGAACAGTATTTGACAATACTGCCATACCTGATTTGGAGAAGCCACTGAATCGAGGCGGTGTCCATCCTGGAACTTTGAGGGTGCCTGCAGTCCTGAGTTAGTGTGGAAGTCAGGCTCTGCTGAACACACAGGACTGCTATGATGGTTGGGCAGGGGAGAGCAGGACTACTTCTTCAGAGCCCTTCCAGAAGCAAATCCACCAGCCACTTCTACACAGCTGGGCCTTCTTAGATCACAGTTCAAGGACTATAAAATCATGTGCTTGGGAGCCTGCTCCAGACTTCCTTGACAGCTGTATCCTTTGCCATTAATGTTAAATCCTCCAGGGGTTACATTATAGAAGTGATACGACTGCCCAATTAAATATTAGAAATGACCACTGAGTATATCCTGTTTATTGTTTATGATTTACAGAAAATGATAGAGTGGAGTTGTAGAACAATAAACCAATCATTACATTTAGACCTGGGCTTTTGAAAAACTTGCATTCCATTTGAACAGTTCATACATATTTAACAGCTTATATATAAATCCAGATCACAAATAATCTTGAGAGTTAGTTAGCTTACAGATAAACAATTAAGCAACACAGAAGAAAACCATATGGATCTATCTTTAAATATCAGCATTTATATTACAAGAAGAAAATGTAAAAGAAAAATTATTAGGTCAAGTAACTTAACATATAATAGAGAAATAAGGGAAAAAACATTTTTATTATTTATACTTATTTCTAATTTACCTTCATGTAGTCTTAACTTTTTCAAAAGGATCCAAAATCTGATTAAACAATATTCTGGTGTCTGAACTTGTCAGCCTCAGCTTTTATCAGCTTGTTACAATGAAAATACCTAAAACCTCAATTTTCTTTTAAAAAATTTTTATAATCCAACTCTTATTTAACTTTCTTCCTTCATAGCAGCTGTTTATAGATAACAGAGAGCCAAGAATGAAGGACAGAAACAGATGGAAAGCAAAAAGTACAACAGCTATCTTAAGTTCAGCTCTCAACGCTGCTGGTTGAGTTTGGAACCAAAACCGCCTAACAACTGGCAGATAATAGCTAAATCTTAACAGGCAAAGAAGAAATATATTCTTTGGGACAACTGCTATCTAGGAGAAGAAAACCAAGCTCCCTTAATACTGCCTAAATATAACGTGTGGCTTATTAAAGAGAAATCTGTAGCAGTCAGTTTAACCAGTAACTGATCAATATTACTTAAAGGGAAAAACAACAACATAAAAAAACACTAGCCACAAGTTTCTGGAAACCAAAAAAGAAACAAACAAAATCATACTAGTCACAAATTTTCACAATATACACATGAGAATTAATTTTAATCTGATTTGACTCCTTGACACTAACTGATCAATGAAATATGGTGTGGAAAGATCACAGAGTAGAAAACAAGCAAAGATTAGTTTATACAACAGAGACTATGTACATCAGAAGGAAAACATGCCAGCTAATGCAACATTAAGGCCTGAATGTAAGCATTTCCAAAGTCACAGAAGCCCCAAAGAACCCCTAAGTTACAAAGTCACCACATCACATACATGCAATGTTCAGTTTGTTTTACTCATAAAAGGATACACAGTATTTGCTGTAAATACCAGACACATTTACAATATATGCAAAAATTAGAATGCAAGTGTTATAGTCCTTATATTTAAGCCTCAAATGTGACAACAGTGAAAATTCACTTATTTTTAAGAATGAAGAAAAGAGATGGAATATAAATACTCAGAGAAATTATACATATAAATGTAATTTTGCATTTGGGAAGCCACATAAATATTCCTTTTATATGTCCAAACTAAATTATAAATTTTCTACTCAAATGGATGTACACTCACTATGTGCTTTACTATTTTACTTGCTCAAATATGGTATTCTAACAGCCATCATTCTCTGGTGTTTGATATCAAATCATATCCGTAAGTTAAATATTGCATCCATGTTTATACATAATTGTCTATTGGGTGAGATCACCTAAGCAGAAAGCTGTGCAGTCTTCGTTGGGGGTTATGTAATTACAAAGATGGCCTTGTAGGTCAATTTCCCATAAAAAGAATAAGGAAAGCTGACTTCCTTACTTTTGTAGAAGCTTTTGAACAGAAAACTCTTTTAGAGGGTAAATCTGAGGTCAGGATCTTCTTTTCTCCTTTAAACAAAGGAAAGTAAGAAAGAAGCTGTGTTACATGTTAAGTTCTGTTCACACAGTCACTAGGCAATCATATAATCTACTTCCTTTTCAGCCATGGCTTAATTCGGCTTAATTTGAAACTACTTATTTTTATTTTAGTTCCAGGTGAATAATTTTACCAAAATAAATTAGTGTAAAGAAACAAATATTGATAATGTGATATAAATAATATTTGTTCAGAAAACTTTAAAGAAATAAATTATAACATAGTAAAGTTTAGATATGTTGTAAAAAAGGTATGACCAATTTTGTCCTATACCCCATCAATTTTATGCTTTATACAAGTCAGAACAGTTAACATAGTTTTTTAAGGATTCAGATTTTCCTTTAGGATACAATAGAATGAGTGTTAAAAACCCTTTATGCATGTTTTCAGACTTTCTAAAATATTTCAGAACCAAAATCACCTTACAATAACTATACCTAATAGTTATTAAACAAATGTGGCAGGAGTGTTCTGAACCTTCAAGTATCATTTTAACCAAGTAGAAAGAATTTCTATAAGGCCATCTAATTCACCAGGCGCTGAGCACACTAGATAGTTCATATGCTTTACTAACCTGACTTTAAGCACATCTAACATTAAAAAAATAATTTATCTTACTACCTAACCATTTCCAGGGGGTTACATATAACATTTTGAAATTTTGTGATGCTCAGCCACAATTTTAGCCAGTTTGAAATTCTTTAAAAGTCCTAATTTTAAACAAAGATGGAAGACTAGACACCTTCCTAAAAAACCACTCAGTATTATAAACCAAGAGGTTTTGATGTAGCAAAAGCAAAGGGAACAATGAAAAAGCATGCTTTAGAATTCTTTTTATTTCCAATGAAACCAAACTTTACTACTGTTGTGATTATAGTCTTCACATTTGATGCAAATAGGAGAGCTAATTATAATCACTTAGTGGCAATATTCAGACAAAACTAGTAACGCGTGCCACACAGATAATTATTTCTTCTGGAGAGAGTCAAATGATCAGCTTGACTTTTTCAATTAATATCAACACCTTCAACTAAAAAAAAAAAAACTGGATGTACTGCTTCAACATTCAGCTTGAAAATGTTAGTACTTTCTGCAAACCTATACTTAGTTTAGAAAGGTCAATATTCTCTTTCTAAACTATGGCATAGACTATATATAGCATTTTAATATATTTATATATAATTATTTGCACATCAGGTTTAGAAGGAATTTTCAGATTTACTTTATAGAATGATCTCATTCAAGTGTTAAGGTTTAAGGAGCGTCTGCAGTACTGTCATTTGAAGGTGGGGCATCGTGACCAGGCTCAGAGGAAGCAGCTGCAGATGCTTCAATAACTGCAGGTGGGAAATGACGACGGCACACAGGGCATGTTCCTGACTGGAGGGAGAAGAACAAGTTCATAGCCAATGAGAAGGCCTTAACTACCACACAAGTATCTTAAGAAAGACAAAACAGTATCATTATCCTGAAAACAAAACAGAAAACTTAAAACCAAATAAACTTCAAACCTACACAGTACAGAGAGGAAAATTTTTGATGCTATTTCCTTTTATCCCAATCAGACACTAATTCCTTTAGGGTAAACTGTGTCTCTTAATCATGTTTGTATCTTTTATATCACTCATCTTTCATGTAGTGACTATTCATTGAGAGTCCACTACACTCCCTGGTTGGCACTGGTGCTGCTGTAGGGAGTGAGCAAGGAGTCACAGGGCATGTCCTCACCTATACTGGTGATGATACTGATGATGATGTGGAGAGTTAGATGCTTTCTAAATGACAGAACAAATCAACCACAGACCTGACAGGGAGGGTGGGACAGGGACAGCAGTTATACTGGGAGTATACCATTTTAGGAACAAAAGATTCCAGAGATATGTCATCTGGTGTTAAGATTATTCTTTTGCAAGTCTGGTCTTTTTCCCAAAGCAACCTCCCTGATAGAAAGCGGGTTGAAGAAATCATGCTGTTAAAGGTGACCAAGATTTGTATCTTGGGAACCTTCTCCCTAGAGGAAAGGCTTCACACTAAGCTGTTTCCTGACAGGAAAGAAACTACAGAGATTATTGCCTTGAGTTATAGCCAAGTCAATGACAAGTCATGACTATACAACAATATGTTTACAATTCAAGAATTTAATTCTGCCAACATTTTGTTGGGCACCTGCCATACAGATTGGGGCCTTAACAGCAACATTTTAGAGTCAGATAGATGTGTGTGGTTTCTACACAAGCACATACTAGCTGTGTAACCTTGTACAAATAACAATCATTGGAAAATGAGAATAAAGATACCAATGCAGAGTGGAAAAAAAGTAGGGTTACAGTTGTTTGTATGGAAAATAATATAATAATTAAAAAATAATAATACAAGAATAAACTGTTTCATGTACTCACAATTATAGACCCATTTTTGCCCCATCTTGTATGTCCCAGAGTTATTGTGAGGAATAAATGGGAAAATACACACGAATCATCTAGCAGAGCGGTTCTCAACCTGTGGGTCGCGACCCCTTTGGGGGTCGAACGACCCTTTTACAGGGGTCTCCTAAGACCATCGGAAAACGCATATATAATTACATATTGTTTTTGTGATTGATCATTATGCTTTAATTATGTTCAATTTGTAACCATGAAATTGGGGGTCACCACAACATGAGGAACTGTATTAAAGGGTCGCAGCATTAGGAAGGTTGAGAACCACTGATCTAGCAGTTCCTGACACACAAAACACTAAATCCTTATTAAGGCTTTGGTAATATTGTAGATGTTTAAAGAATGGGGATATTAAGAACAGAAAAGGTGAAATTTAAGCAGGACCATCTAATCTTGCAGGTGTAGAGGAAGACCACACCAGGCTAAGCAAACATGAGCAAAGTTACAGAAGTAAATCTGCAGAGATAGGCTGGGAGCAAGATCACAGAAGGCCTTAAAAGCCAAGACAGAAACTTTAGAATTTATAAAAGAATGGTGACATTTTCTGCACTGGATATTAAAAGTGTTAAGTAGAGTTTTGACTTTTAAGGGGAGCAACAGCAAGAAAAGAGAAGGGAGAGAGGAAGAGGAGGGGAGGAAGAAAGGAAGGGGAAAAAGAAGGGAGCGGTTATAGGGAAGAGAGAGTTATTTCCATAGCTAAGTAAGCTGGGAAAGTGATTTGGGAATTTCCACTAAACTGCATGTAAATATTCTTTATGCAAAAATAGAGTTAACAGAGATTTAAGTAAAACTCTGTTTTTCTTTAAGTATATAATTCAAATATACTTAAAATTTTGGGATAAATATTTTAGGGTAATATATGAAAGTTTGAATATAAGATAGTTGGTAGTTTATTAAACATTTCTCATATAAGAGACACTGATACATATTATCAGAATATCGGTATATTGTTACATTACTCTGAGTAGTGCCAAAAGCTCCTGTGCTTGAGGTATTTCTAAAAACACCTAATTTCTGGGATATGATTAAATATGTTAAGTAGTTCAGGTTGTCTACACTGTTTTTTAGACAATGTCAGTAAAGTAAAATAGTTTGATATTATCATTAATCTGTAGTCATTAAAAGGTAACTGACTTTAATTAAAATGAATTAAACTGAACTCAAAAGTACTACAAGTACGTAGCAAAATAAATAGGATTAAAAGACATTACTGTCATCCTTAAGTTGTAGGAGAAAACTATTAAAATATTAACTTAAAGGAAGTAAATCTAAAACTTACCTTCTGCAGCCAAATTGAGACACAAGGTTTGTGAAAGAAATGGTGGCAAGGTAACTCTGTTGCTATATCATCTTTGATATACTCACTACAACAGATTGGACAGCACTGCTCCTGACCAATAGCTAAAAACAACAAGTAATTAGATATATTAATCCAATAAAGTTCAATTTTAATAAAACTGAAAATCAACATATGAACTCATAGATGATGCCTGTGAAAGACAAATGAACCAGACTTTGATCAATAAATTGTCAAACATGTTTCTAATACATGACAATTTGAAATTTAATTAACATTGCTTTTGTAGAAAGTTGACTAGGGAACATTTGTCCCAACCTATCACTTAATAAATTAAAAATATTCTTCCACTAGGTAAAAGTTTTTCAGAATCTGGTTTCATAGAAAATCTAGTAAGAGTTTATAATAGTACTTTATCTTCTAGGTGCATATAATTATATACTTAAACATGCAATGTGTCATTCAGCATTAGAGATCAACTTTGCCCTTCTTACCAGTGTGATCTTCAAGAACAAGTGTCTCTGGAAGACCATCAATGCTCTCCTTACTGGCTGGTGGATTGGCTACCTCAACATCTACTGCAAGAGACTCTAAATGTGCCAGGGCAGTCTGAAAATAAAAATCACAGTTCTTTGTTAGGAAACACTTTAAAGCAGTAATAGAAAACTATTTTTAAGGTATCTTCCAAACTTATATCCACCATTAGTCTCTTCTGTTAGTTTACTTTGCTTCAGTCCCTTGCCCTTTTGCCTCCTTTCAAAAGGAACCATCATCACCACCATCAAACAAACATCAAAAACATACCAAAAAATAAAAGCTCTACTTTTCATAAATATAACAAAAATCTATTTTGTTTCAATAACCATCTACTTGTCCACCCTATTTATATTTTCAGAAGAGTGGCTACCTCATCCAACTTATGAGTTTCTTATGGGATCAATACTATAAAAAATGTAAACATTTTGAACAGGTTCAACTCATGAAAGATAAAATGTAGCCATGGTTAATAGATGTTCAAGGTATGCAACCAAATAATGCATTCCTGAATAGCAGTATCTACTACTATTTTAGAGTCAGCACACCCACATTACTAGCTCACTAGTATTACTAAGTTATCTGGGTTATGAACTTTATTCAGGGGTACAGAATTTTATATAATGTTACTATTCTAACAAGGAAGGAAAGAACATTAGATATATGATCATCTAATACAAGTCACCATCATCCTTTTGTGGACTGATTCACTTTCCTGGCTACAATTAGATTAGAACTTCAGTAGGACTTATATACACAAGTCCAAAAAGGTGGAGACAACCCAAGTATCTATGAATAGATAAACAAATGTGCTAGGTAAAGGTAAGTATATAGTCAAATTCAGAATACTCTGATACTGTAATATGATGGTGTATTAACCAATTTAGGCAAGTATAAAGGTTAAAGAACAACAGTATTAAAATAACTATTATTTAACAACAATTTGTTAAAAAATACACAACATAAAAATAGGTAAGTTGGGAATTCAAATGTGTGCAGAAAGGTATATATGGAACCCAAGTAGTGAAAGAGATGACTGTTTCAGTTATCCATGATTGCTGCTCAGATCCAAATTCACAATTTTTGTCAGCTCTGTGAAAATGGATTTGGGCCATTTAAAGATTTTCTCTTCTGACATCTGTTATGTTGTAAAGCTTGTTCACAGAGGACACTAAGGAGGCCCTGTAAGAGGAAAAGGACTTTGCTTCTGATCCCAGTGTGCCACTTGGCAGGCTTCTGTGGCAGGTGTGGCTTTCTCTAGCACCAGACTCCTGCAATATGCACAGCTTCTCAATGTCTAGCTCTAGAAATGCATGCAGCAGAAGCACCAAGTGGCAGGCAGATTCCTCAGCATCCCCTTGGATAGTTTAGTAGCAGAGTGCTTCCAGTCAGACATCTCCCTATGAATATAGCTTTCCCTAGCACCCTACAGGGCTGATTTCAAGCAAGCTCTGCCAGCAGAGCACCAGTGACTTCTCTGCCACTCATTAAGCCACAGCTATGCCATTTTCATCAAGGTCTGAATCCCAGCCATGGAGTGGGAGTGGTGACCCTTCCTTAGGTGACCTTTGCTCTACAGGTGGTGACTGCTCCTTATACATGGTTTTTCTATATTCTTTAGAATTACCTTTATTCCTTACTAAGCAATCCCTTGTTACTCTAATCCCGTTATAGTTAACTAGAGGCCCGGTACATGAAATTTGTGCATGGAGAGGGGGGCTCTCAGCCAAGCCTGCACCCTCTCGCAATCCGGGACCCCTCGGGGGATGTACGACTGCCGGTTTAGGCCCGATCCATGCGGGATTGGGCCTAAATCGGCAGTCAGACATCCCTCTCGCAATCTGGGACCGCTGGCTTCTAACCACTCGTCTTCCTACTTGCATAATCACCCCTAACCACTCGCCTGCCTGCCTGATCGCCCCTAACCACTCTGCCTGCCTGCCTGATCACCCATAACCACTTGCCTGCCTGCCTGATTGCTCCTTATGTACTTCCCAAGATAGACTCTGCAAGAATTCATCTGTGTTATACACAAACAAAAAGAAGAAATACTATTTTTAATAAGTCCCATTTTTTTGGGGGGGGAGGGGTTATTCCAGGTTAACTGTATTTTGATAACATGTTTGTCTTAATGGATTCATTATTCTTTTCTAATGATTATCTACACATTTGCAGTGCTAATAAATACATGGAATTTCATATATATAGAAATAATTTATTGCCTTGATACTGACAAATATTTAAGGTGATCTGGGATCACTTATAAGTGACAAGAACAAGAGAAACCATTTTATAGCCACTACTATGAAAATCTATAAAGATGTAAAAATTTACATCTGAGGAAGTACAAAATATTTTCAAAAGTTAGAAAGACAACTAAACAGCTTAAACAGCCTAACTGGAATATATCTAGGATTAAAGTAATGCATTCCTTTGTCAGCACAAAATTTAGTTTCTAAAGAATAAAATAGGATTTAGTTTTTAAAGAATGGAGATTTATATAACAAATGATTTAATAATGACCACTGAATCCATATATGCAAGATAAGTACCAGTTAGTTGACTACTAATTTGAATATATCCATTTACTGAGAACGTACCCACTGTACCAGGTATTTTGCTAAGTGTTTAAACATAATTTCACAATAACGCATGAAGTAAATTTTTTTATTCCCATTTTATAGACGAGGCCTAGAAGCTTAAAAAAGTTAACTCTCCAAGGTCACATAGCCTAAAAGAATCTATCTCAAAAACCATGCTCTTAACCTCATGTTTAGCTACCTAAGGCTTTCACCTCAGTATATGCGGGGTGCTCTGTTAAGTATGTAAAGACTTTTCAAGGGGCCCAAGGGTAAGCAGGTTCTCAAAGAGACTCAATTTCAATGAACTTTCTTATGTAATTTTTCCTCAAACTGATCTACCTAATAATGCATCTGCAGTTAAAGAAACATGCTGCCCTGTTCTTACATTCCTCTTTCTACTAACCATCCCTCACTTTATAAATAAAAACATACTTCTTACCCATCCAAAGGAGCAATTTGAAATACTTGGGTCAAACTGAATTCTACAGACTGAATAACAAATCTCTGTAGATGGCTTCCAATCCTCTGCTTTCAAAAAAACTGAAAGAGGATCTAAACAACTTGGCAAGTTGATGTAATTTTAGCAAGACTTGAGTGAAAAGGCTATGATAAATTCCTTCTATCCCTATCAACTTACATGAACAAGGTCTCTCAAGCTTATATTCATAAAGATGAAAAAAAAAGAAATAAAACTGATGCTGAACTATGTCTCATTGTAGGAATAAATAAAACTCACTGATAAGGTAACTAGGGAGAAAAAGCCTCCATTTCATTAAGAGATGCATTTTACCAGAAAAATTTTACTTTATGTTTAAATAATTATTTATCAAAACTATTATATGCAATATAAAGATAACACATCATAGACTTGAACACCTGAAATCTATATGTTTATTAACCAATAAATTTAATTAAAAATAAATTTTAAGTGAACATTTGTTTTTCATCACTACTCCTAACAATTTTAACTCAACTTACTTTACTTTTTACATTTAAATTCTTAAACATATTTTTACTGCAAAGAGATATCATAGGATAAACAATATTACTTAGAATTTAGGCTATAAATTTTTAGATGTCAATATAATGGCAGGGATACTTTTTCCCCCAAAATTTGGGAGCAAGTAATAAGCTTCAAACCTTAACTATTTTGCCCTATTCTCATTCAAATTTGAGACACAGCTATGAAGCAAATGTTTATTGACACTATTTTCTTAACAACCATTACCTGAAAAGAAAGATCAGTCTACTATTGAAAAATAACAGAAATAAAAACAAAGAGTTAGGGCTGCATGAGAAAAAAACAAAAAACAAATAAAAGCACAGTTTGTCTTATTATTTGTTTTAGTTTCACTTAAAGAATGTTAGTGTTAAATCTAAAAGAAAAAAATCATAAATTATACATTTTAGCTTCATTTTTCAAAATGATTAAATAAAAAGACAGAAGGCAAGACAAAAAACTTAGAAATCAAATATGCTATTTATTAAAATGTGTATGCATTAAGCAAAAGATATTATTTAGAATCTGTATGAACAAAAAAAGGAAAGTGATTTGTAATATATTCTTAGAGATTTTCAATTTCATTTCACAAATATACCTGTGCATGTGTGTATAAAATTTTCAAATTCACAGACCCATATAATTTAATAAAGGAAAGTGTATACAGTGGGGCCTTGACTTACGAGTTTAATTCGTTCCGAGACCGAACTCGTTAAGGAGCTCGTTAACTCAAATTACTCTATCAAATCAATGCAAAAAATTGGCCGAGAGACAGCTGGTATCTCAAAAAACTCGTTAGTCGGGACACTCGTAAGTCAAGGCCCCACTGTATTATAAATGTAAGCAAAACATTTTCCATTCTGTAGTAAAAATTTTAGGAAAATTGGCAGGATGTCAAGTGTAATTTATATACACACACTGGTAGCAATCAGTAATCAGTAATTGTTATTAAATTGATAAGGAAATTATTCACCTTTTCTTAAGAGCAGTTAAAAATATTTTACTTTTTCTTATTGTGCACCCCACCAACATACACGGGCATCAGAGTCATTAAAATACCTCCATAGCCTGGGCTAAGCGTTCTTCTAGTGCCATATAGGTGAGGAACTGAGGATCCACATAAGAAATAGCTTCAGCAACTCCTAATCCATCCGCAAAGCCATCAAACAGACTGGAAAAAAAAATACGACCATGATTTGGGAAATCTTTATGGTGAAGACATAATTATATTAACACTAGAGGCCCGATGCACGAAATTCATGCAAGGGTAGGCCTTCCTTCTATAGAATGGAGCATCATAAAGGAGCTGTAAAAAATTATTTTTATAGCCCAGCCAGCATGGCTCAGTGGTTGAGCGTCAACCTATGAACCAGGAGGTCACGGTTTGATTCCCGGGCAGGACACCTGCCTGGGTTACGGGCTCAATCCCCAGTGTGAGGCATGCAGGAGGCAGCCAATCACTGATTGTCTTTCATCATTAATGTTTCTATCTCTCTCTCCCTCTGTCTTCCTTTCTGAAATCAATAAAAAGATATATAAAAAAATTATTTTTACAAAATTTTCAAAATGTGCAATAGATAAAAATGAAACCAAAATTGCCTCCTGACATACACAGATGATCTAAATCAGTGGTCGCTAACCTTTCGGACCTCACAGACCACCAATGGTCCGTGGATCATCGGTTGGCAAACGCTGATCTAAATAGATAATTCTGTCATCTGCTGAGTTCTTTGAGTAATGAATGACTTTGCACATGGAGAGATAAGACACCAGAATAAATGAGTTCAGTAAGAGGGCAGATAGAAGAAGATCAGCAAGGCTAGGACTAGGTGAAGTCACTGATTTTCCAAAATGTTTGGGAAGCCAGAAAATGGGCTCTGGAGAAAGGGAATGTTTAAGATAGAAATACAGATTGTTTTTGTGGCTGTGATAAAATTCCACTTGTACTTCCACAAAATGGTCAATAGAAATCTGCTCTGCACATATAATTCTCCACCTCCCCACCTCCCCATGGAAGTGAGAACAGAAACGGTAAGAAGGATTTCAAGGAGATATTGAGTTTTGTGTATGGAGAAGCACAAAGTAGCTACACACACAGAAAGAGAAATTGAAGATGTATAGGATGCCTTAAAAAAATAAAATTTGTGGAGATATCAGGGGATAGAAATGAGTTTTTCTTATCTTTATTTTTCTAAATTTTCTGTAATGATATTTTTACTGGAAAAAACAAGACATATTCTTTAAAACATTTCTGTGCAGACATGCAAACATGAGTAGTACTAAGCCATATTTTTCCTAGAAAAAATAACAAAAATGATCAGTTGGAACATCCTTTCCTCATCTCAATAATTAGCTGCTTACAAAGGGCTACTGCACACTTGAAAGATACTCTATTCTAACCATCATGAGACGTAATGCACTTAATTCATGTTACTTTTACTTGAAGCTGTTCTTTGTCAGCCTAAATCTAATACTTACAACATTTCTGGGTAAGTACAATTATAGTTTCTATTCAAAATATATAAAGAAGGAAAATTATATTCTATGATTCTGATCCAATGACAGGTTTAAAATTCTTCAAATAATATTCAGGACCTTGTTTAAAAAAACAACAACAACAACACACACAGGATTATACTAAGTGCTATATTTAGCATATAAGGGTAAATTTAAAAGTTGGAAATCTCAAACCATGAGTGTATAATTCACTGGGATATAATAAGGTGAACTTCAAGAGAGCTAAATGTCAAAGATGGAAGAGGTCATTGACTGGAATAAGTAGGAAGGTGTCCCTGTAGGAAGTGACCTCTGAAATGAGCTTTGAAGAAGATGGGGAAATAAGAATACTTTTTAGCTATCAGAGATTCAGTTTTCATAATTTAGAATCATGAACAAATTCTACTCAATGAACAATTAAGCATGGTGATAACACTGCTACCTACCTCCAGTCCACATCTAAATCTTCACTCACACTGGAGTCATCCTCAAGGTTATTGTTACCATCCAACATGAAAGCCTCTGGCTGTGCAAATTCATTAGCCTGCTCATTTCCCTCATCACTGCTGCTTTCATTGACTTCATTGTACTGCAACCAAGGAATTTCTCCCTCTTCCAAGGATGTCTGTTCCCTAATAGAAACATTTTAAGAGAAAAAATATATTATTTTAAAACACATCATACAATTGTCCTTTAAAGAGTTCTATTTAGTGCAAGCAGATTCTTTATCCTTTGAGTCCTAAACTCTTGGTACTTATGATTTTTAAAAGTCTGTTTTCTTTAAATGTAAAATTATTTAAAAATGAAGTAAATTTGTTATAGGGTCACATGTATATAGAAATAAACTCCTAATTACATAAGAACCTATTTATTTGATATACTAATTATCTAATCTCCTATATTTCCTCTTTTTGTAGGAGAAAAAAAAATAAAAAAATTCACCGTAGATCATTTAAATTCTTAAACACTACTCTTGAATAGTTTCCTTCAGTTAAAATAAAATCCAAATTCCTCCATCTGACCTACAAATCCCTACATAAAACATGCTTTCTCCTTGGCCCTCTTCTCCAACTATTACCTCTCACTACTCTTCCCTCCATTCACTACATTCCTATAATCACTCTACTCTGGGAAGAGATGGAGATCATTTCCACCCTGGGGGCAATTCTTCTATGTGAAAAATTACAGTGGGGCCTTGACTTACGAGTGTCCCAACTAACGAGTTTTTTGAGATACCAGCTGTCTCTCGGCTGATTTTTTGCATTGAGTTGATAGAGTAATTTGAGTTAACGAGCTCCTTAACGAGCTCGGTCTCAGAACGAATTAAACTCGTAAGTCAAGGCCCCACTGTATTTCACCAGATTTTTTAGCATAGCTACTCCCTCCTTGATATTCAGGTCAGAGTAATATTACCTTCTCAAAGAGGAAACTCTCCAGTCACTGGCTACCAGGTTACTCGGCCTTTTTTAATTATAGACTTTACTCTTACTTATCATTTTCTTATTTGTCAATATTTCTCCCACTAAAAAATAAGCTCAGACAGACAAATAAATAGTACAAAGAAAATAAGGAAGAGAAGCAGTTCAGAACAGCATGAAAAAGGGCTATTCAACACATGATATTGGGACAACTGAGTATCCAACTGGAGAGAAGGAGGTTAAATCGCTTAAGTTATTATTTACTCTTAAATAAATTCCAGATATACTTTTAAAAAATGCATGTGCACTCCCACCACCTCTAAAACAATAAAAGTACTAAAAGAATCATGAGGAAAATTTTTACAAAAAAAATCTGTCATTCTAAGCATGATTCAAAACCTTGAAGCCACAGATTGTTAAATTTCACGACATGCACGTTAAACACTCATGGACAAGTCAGGACATCAAAAATATGGACACAGAGATCAAATTGAGGAAAATTAATTATAATACATAAGAAACAAAAGGCATGTCACAGCTGCAATGAACTAAAATAAAGGTACTTTATGAATTTATAAATAACATCATTATACTGGTATGATTTTCTTATTCATTTTACTTAACAGAAAAATACCTTTTAGTATATCAAAAGGATCATAGTATTGCCAGGGCTGAATTTTAGTTTGATTAAGTTTTAAGGTAAGAAATAATGTTATACAAAAATTTATGTATTTCAACTTTAAGAGCAGCTATAATTAGAATTCTATTCATTTTAATATGCAAACTTAACTTTGGGGGTAAAAACATCTATGAAAGGGATGTAGACAATGTCTGCTTATAAAAATCAACACATTTTAAATACATAGAAAACAGTATCTCTTTATATACCTAAACTCGTAAATGTTTCTTTAATTTCAGTTCCTAAACTATACTTCAGAATAACAGGCTTGTAAGATTTAGTATCTAGTACAGCCAGTCTAGTAAAATCAGAGAAATTAGCATGACAATATACTTTCCTCAAATATATAAAGACTAGAGGCCCAGTGCACGAAACTCATGCATGGGTAGGGTCCCTTGCGGCTGCTGGCCGCTGGCCAGGGCCTTCCTTCATTCCACACTGCCCCCTGATGGTCAGTGCACGTCATAGTGAGCGATAACTCCCGAGGGGACACTCTGCATATTAGGTTTTTATATATATAGATAGTGAATATTTTCCTTCTGTGCATAATTAGGTCTAATAAAAAATTTAACCCCAAATAGGTTTAAAATATAAAATCAAACTAAAAATTCCTAAGCAACAGACCTTTATGCACACCTTTATGGAAGCACTCACCACACTGTATTGTAACTTTTCTGGTGACTCGCTTGTCTCCTCCTAGACTGGGGTTTTTTCAAGGGCATATACAGTGTTGTTTCTCATCACTGTATCTTCACCCCCTGTAACAAGTGCTTGGTACATAATAGATACTCTATCTTTGTATTGCAAATGTAATAAATCCTTAAAAAACAACCTATTAAGCCTGGAATAAACCTTGAAATTTCTGTTATTTCTATGTATTCCTACAAAAAATACGTTTTTTTCCTATTATACAGATATCAAAATGACCTAGCTACTCTGTACTTCAGATATCTATATATATAAAAGGCTAATATGCAAAGTGTCCCCGCGGGAGTTCGACAGGGAGTTTGATGGCTCGCTATGACATATGCTGACCACCAGCAGGCGGCGTGGAATGAAGGGAGGCCCCGGCTGGCAGCCGGAAGGCCCCAATCACCAGCCAGGCCTAGGGACCCTACCCATGCATGAATTTTGTGCACTGGGCCTCTAGTATAATATAAAACTTAAATATATTGGTGAAAATTATTTAGTTTAAGAAATTTTAATGTATGGGTTTTTTAATTCAAAGAAGAAAACTAAAATAGTAAGTCATCATAATGAATCTAAATAACTTATAACATGTCATTAATACTCCTACTATATAACCAATTCCTGGCTACGTATTTTGCTTAAACATTTTATTCTGTCTTTAATAATTCATCATAGCACAGTTATAGAAATAGAAAATAAGTGGTATGGCATATGCTTTCAACATGTTATACAAAGTTTATATAAATTCCTACCATTTCACATAAATTTTCGCAGGCTTCAAGAGTGGCAATGTGCTGGACCAAAGTTATCTTGATAGTATAACAAAAGGAATTTTGCTCTTAAAAAAAAAAGAAGATTCTGAACAATGGAGTCAAAGTATCTTTCATTTTGTGTAGCTAACAACAGAAACTAATATCTCCATGGGACTATACGCATACAATGTAAGTTTTAAATGCTTCAAAAACCTTGAAAATGTTTAGGACAGTATCTTAATCTTCTTTCTTTCCACATATGCATTCATACATACACACACCCTAGCTAACATATTCACAAAAATTTAGAGCTTTAATGGTCTTTCTTCATTCTGGCAACTCAAAAATCAACAAAATGCCATTATAACATTATGCAGTAATATATCAAACTTTAAAAAAGACATTATCTAATCATGTCTCCAAATGGTTCATTCTTTAAAAAAGCAATTCCATATTTGGAAGATAGGAAGTCTGTATCTACCACTACCACTACCAGAGTCACAGGCATTTCAACTAGGAAGGGAAATTGCCAACTTGTCCTTCCCTTTTGAGGATTTTTCAGCACAGCTTAGAGAAAATGAATGCTACTACCATGCCCGAAAGCTGAAAATACCTCATCATATATCCCCACCACCTAATCCCAGTGAAAATCTTAGAAGACCACCAGCATCGTCTATTCTCCTGATTACAGTCTACACTGTTACCCCAAATCTTCAGACAGACTGTTGCTCCTTCCCAGAAAAGGATTAAAGATCCCTACTCCTCAATAGAAACTAAAATTGATAACATTCTATGAATAGAAATATTAAAATTATCAAAATATACCAAAAAGCTAATATTGAATATTTTAAAGAAATTTTTATTACTGAGTTTTAAATTTGCTATCCTATAACCATGCATCATAGAATTTTCTGAGAAATTAAAATGAAAGGCAGAAAAATTAAACTGAAAACACTAACTATTCTGATTTATAAATGTGAGTAACTTCCTTTAGCTAGTAAATCAGCAGTTGTAGTATTCATTATTTGCAGCACAGAATTTCAGATGTTTGGGTTAATGCCAACATTTTAAAGGGCCAAGGCTTTCATAAAATAAAGCTATCTTATAAGAAATTTATTTTATGAAAATCCTGGAGAGCACATAACATTCCTAATTAACTAGTATTTAACTAATTGGTTTTCATTTTACAGTGGGGCCTTGACTTACGAGTGTCCCGACTAATGAGTTTTTCGAGATCCGAGCCATCTCTCGGCTGATATTTTGCTTTGAGTTGTGAGCTAAAATTCGGGTTACGAGCCAGCTTCAGATACCCCACCGCTAGTTGGCACAGTGGACGTCAGAGTGAACGGCACATTAGCCCAGCATCACGTGTCTCACTCGTTCACTTTTTGATTTGACATACGAGTAATTTGAGTTACGAGCTCCATCATGGAACGAATTAAACTCGTAAGTCAAGGCCCCACTGTATAACTCAAGACACATATAAGTAGCTGCCAAGCTTTAGGTATAAGCTCACTTTTAAGAATGATGATTGTATAGCAAATTTTTAAGATTTCAAATCCCTATCTTATAAAGGAAAGTAATTGAAATTTGAAAAAGGAGTCAAAAATCCTGAAAGGCCAAGTGCCCATCAGTAGATGAGTGAATAAAAAAGCTGTGGTACATTTATACCATGGAATACCATGCAGCAGTAAAAAACAAGAATCTCTTACCCTTTGAGACAAAATGGAGGGAACTGGAGAGTATCATGCTAAGTGAAATAAGTCAGTCAGAGAAAAACAAGTGTCACAAGTGTCATGTGTGGAATCTAAGTAACAAAATAAACTGATGAACGGAGTGGATCCAGAGACATGGAAGAATGGAACAGAGTGTGGAATCCCAGAGCGAAGGAAGGGGAGGGTGAGTGGGTGGGAGGTAACCAACCAAAGACTTGTATACATATATGCATAACCCATGGACACAGACAATAGGGTGCTGAGAGCCAGGGGCAGGGGTGGACTTCCAACAATAAAGAATTATTTAAAAAAAATTTTTTTTAAATCCTCAAAGGGAATTATAGCTTACAAAATCAAGGGTACCCTGTTCTGTCATCCAGTTGCAAAGATGGAATCCCACCACTTAATTTGAAGAATTATTTCTTTACTAGAGGCCCAGTGCATGAAAATTCATGCACCCGGGGGATGAGGGTCCCTCAGCCCAGCCTGCGCCCTTTCGCAGTCTGGGAACCCTCAGGGGATGTCTGACTGACAGCTTAGGCCTAAGCTGGAAGTCAGACATCCCTCTGGCAGCCTCCGGGTAGCGGGCCTAAGCCTTTAGTCCAGCAGTTCTCAACCTGTGTGTTGCGACCCCTTTGGCGGTCGACCGACCCTTTCACAGGGGTCGCCTAAGACCATCCTGCATATCAGATTCATAACAGTAGCAACATGACAGTTATGAAGTAGCAACGAAAATAATTTTATGGTTGGGTCACAACATGAGGAACTGTATTTAAAGGGCCAGAAGGTTGAGAACCACTGCTTTAGTCGGACATCCTTAGCGCTGCTGCAGAGATGGGAAAGGCTCCCGCCACCGCCACTCTGCTGGCCAGCCATAAGCCGGCTTCTGGCTGAGCAGTGCTCCCCTGTGGAAGCGCACTGAACACCAAGGGGAAGCTCCTGCATTGAGCGTCTGCCCCCTGGTGGTCAGTGCATGTCATAGCAACCAGTTGACCAGTCATTCGGTTGTTCGGTCACTTAGGCTTTTATATATATAGATATCCATTAACCCAACACCCAGACCAGGAAACTAGAATATTACCACCTTTTACTCTACACGTTGGCCTCAACCCCCCGAGAAAAGAACTACTTTGGTGCTGCTATTGTCATTTCATTGCCTTTTGAAAAAAGTTTTCATTACCTTTGTATGCTTAAAGAAGATATTTACTTCTGCTTGTTTTTAAGCTTTATGAAATAGATTCCAGAAATGATTATTTTCACTCAGCACTGTATCTCTCTGCATTCATCCAGGTTTATGTATGTAACTGTGGCTCATTCATTCCCATTGCTGCATAATAATACTCCATGTATGAATACACCATTAATTTTTTTTGTATTAATTAATATTTGGGTTATATCCAGTTTTATGGCTTTCATGAAAAGTACTGCAAAGAACATTCTTATATACAACTTCTGAGCCATATGGGGAAGTTTCTCCAAGGTTTGTATCCAAAAGTGGAATAGATGGGTAGTCTACTATGCAAATGTTACAGTTATTACATAATTTCATTGAATTTGACCTACTTTGTACCTTAAAAAGCAGTGTGTAAAAATTATTCATATCTTCCAAACCCTGACATCAAATTTCCTGATTTTTGCTAACCTAATGGGATAGTAAAACATGATACCTCCTTGTGATCTTAGCATACAATCCCCTGGGTACTAAAGATCTAAGCATCTTTTGATACGTTAGTATAAAAAGCATATTTTATTCACCACTAATATTTCCTCTTCATTGAGTTATCTGCTCAAGGATTTGGTCATTTTGCAATTAGATTGTCAGTGTTTGTTTCTTTACTAATTTCTAGGAGTTCTTTATACATTCTGAACATTAAGATTTTATGTTCTAGAAATATATTCTCCCAATTTTTTCCTTTCCTTTTCACTTCCTCTTCTTTTTATAGCTTTCTACCCTTTATTTTCCCATCATGTCATGATAAGACCTCCAGCAACAATGGCTATGGAAATAGTACTAGTAAGCACCCTTGTCTGTGTCTGTTCCTATTTTACGCGGGGATTTTTTAAGTCTACCTTACTGAAAATTATTTTTTTTTTTACTAGAGACTTTTTATCAAATCAAGGAAATTCTCTTCTAGTCCCAGTTTCTGAATTTTTATTATGATGAGGTATTAAACATTATTAAGTGATTTATTTTCTCCATCTAAAGAATCTACATATGAATTTTCTCCTGTATTTTGCTAATGTGGTGAATGACATTTATACTTATGTGAAACTACCATTGCATTTCTGAAATAAATTCAGATTTATAATTGAGTTTTACCTTTTAAAACAATACATTTCCAAAGTCAAATTTCCAATAATTCTGTTTAAGATTTTAACATGTATTTTAATGAAAAAAAAAATATAATTTTCTTCACATACTCTTGGTATTAGGGTCTACTGACCTTATTGAAATGATTTGAAGAAATAATTTTTTTCTAGTCTTTTGAAGAGTAGAATGACATGATCCTTAGAAATTTAGTTTAAGAGAATTGAGCTCTAAAACCATTTGGGTCAGTTGTTTTTCTCCATGGGAAGATTTTAAATCATTGATTACCAAACTGAATAGTTATAGTATTATCAGGCTTTGTATTTCTTCCTGTGTTTTGATGAATTATATTTTTCTAGAAATTTGTCAATTTCTTATAAGTTTTCAAATTTACTGGTACAAAGTTTATCAGTACTCTTTTAATATTCAATCTTTATTATTTTATAGCGGTATCCACTTATTTATTTCAGTCTTATTTATTTATGCCTTGTCCTTAATTTCTTATTTACTATCCAAATGGATTGTCTTTCTTAATCTTTCAAAGTTTCAACTTCTGATTTCTTTAATCTCTGCTTTTGTCTTTCCTAATTTTAATCTACTTTTGTTTATTCTAACATTCCTTTTCTATTTTAAGTTAAATGCACAGCTCAATTTTCAGTTATTATTCTTTTTTTAATATAAGTATTTTTAAAATTTCCCTTTAAGTACCAATTTCATTGCATCCAGAAAAATTTGATTGGTGGTATTTTCATTATCATTTACTTGTGAACATTTAAAATTTCTATTATTTCTTCTTTATCCTCCTGATTATTTAAAAGAATGGATAACTGAATTTATTTCTAAGTTAACAGCATTTTGGTCAGAAAATTTTGAGGGCCGGAAAATGACGCTGAAATGTGTTAATCTGTGCTTTGTAATCTAGTACAAGTTCGGTTTTTATATGTTTGTGTATTCCAAAGAATGCAGTGCTCATTAAACCATGCTTAAATGAGTTGTTAAAATATGCTAAAGATATATGAATTTTTTTAGATCCATGAATTATCAGTAAATGAGAAACGTATTTAAACATTTCCCAATAGTAAGTTTGTCAATATTCTCTAGTTTGGTCAAATTTTGATTTATTGTAAGTCTATTTCATTAGAAGTATTCAAATTAAAATTGCTACATTTTACTGGTAAATTGGACTTATTACATAATGACTCTCATGCTCCCCAATAATGCTTTTGTGTCTTTAAGTCTACTTTGCTAATGTTAATATAACTACCATTTTCTTTTAGTTAGTATTTGCCTGAAATATCATTTTCTACCCTTTTATTTTCTTTCTTTCTATTTACTTATGCTTTTTGTAAACAGCATTTAACTTAAAGAAAACAAACCGCTCTGAAGCTTTTATAAGCAGGGATTAGGCAATTTATATTTATTGCAGGACTTGTTTCTATATTCTATGTTTTTCATCTCTATTTTCTGCTGTTTTTATGCTTTTTTCTCCCATTCTTTCCTTTTATTCAAATTGACTTTAAGTGTTCTTTTGCACACCTTGATTCCTTTCTTTCCTCCTCTACAGGTTTCCAGTACATATACCTTATAGTGGTTAACCTTGAAATTTTACCATACAAATTTAAACTACATCAAAAGTTAACTTTCAATCCTCTCCCAAACAATACATTTCACCTCTGATCTTCTCCTTAACAACTTAAGTATGATTGTTGTCCAGTGTTTTAGTTCTGTACTTCTCACCTCCCACTTTTATTTTTTTAAACAAATTAGTGTGTTTTATTATTATAGGATATCAATGCAAGTAGCTGATGATTTACAAATGTGTTTTTGTTTATACCCATATAATATTTATATTTAATTACAATCTGGGACATTTTCCTTAAACTTGAAAGTTAAATATCCAGTTGCCTACATGCCATTTACACTGTATGTCTGTCCAAATGTCACTTAAAACTTCCAAAGAGTTCCTACTTCCCAGTTCTCTCCCCAGACTTCTCCATCTCAGTCAGTGACATTAGCATCTACCCAATGCTCAAACCAAAACACCCAGCCATAATTGACTGATTCCTCCTTCATCTTACACCTAATTCATCCTTTTATTTATATCTCAAAAATATTCTCAAACCTCTTTTCTTTACTTAATCCTCACTTATTATCCCCTAGTCCAAAACCAGATTTACCGCTTCCCCCGTTTAACTTTAATCCCTTTCCAATTCAATCTCCATGAAACAGCTAGAGTGATCTTTTAAAAATGTGTGTCAGATCAATGACTTCTCCAGTTAAAATTTCACTGATCTCTGAATAAATTCCAGATGCTGTATGTCCTGCATAGTCTGGTTCCTGAGCACTTCATCTCATTCACTTCAGCTACACTATCTTCATACATACAAAGCCCTTTCCTTTTCAGTGCCTCTGCTCTGACCTTTGTTTCTGCCTAGAAAGCTCTTCCTCAACTGCTAATTCTTATCTTTCAGATCCCAGCTCAGAAGTCATTTTTATGAAAGTCCTCCCTGAATGTAGGCCCCTATCAGTTACTTTCTATCAAATTAGTGTTTTATTTCCTTCAGACTAAACATCACAGTTTGTATCATGTTTGTATCTTATTATTTGTCTCTCCCACCATAATGTGAGCTTCACAAGGGAATCTTCTTTTGTCTTGTTGACTGATATATATTCCTGGGAACCAGCACAATGCTTAGCACATATTAAATGCTCAATAAATATCTGCTGAATGAATAGATAATTACTACCACAAATTACATATGAAACAATAGTATTAGTAAATTAAGTAATAGTGATTAAAGATGACAGAACATATAATCTGGAAGAGCAAAAGACTCCACCTCAACCTACCAATGTGTCAAAAGCAATTATATTTGTAAATTTCTTTCTTTACAGATTTTCTAATATGTTTTACTCCCAGATTTTCTTACAGAATTCATCTCATGCTGGAAATTTATACCCTTTGAGAAATACTAATTTTAATATTAGTCTAAGCTGAAAGATTTTTCCTAAGAAAACATATTCACCAAAATCGATCCCATGAGACTAAATATTAGAACCAACTAATTATCATAGAAAAAAATTAAAATGATCACAAAGCTACTCCATCACCAAGCTAGGTTTCACAAACAAATACTAACAACATTTAAAGGAATAAACAAGCTATTTAAATAAGAAGCTATTTAAACAACTTTAAAGGAATTTATAAGTTATTTAAAGGTATAAATAATCTACTTAAACACCAAGAATTCAAAAAGAAATAAAGAAAACATAATCTTTTAGCAAAGTATCAAATTGTTATCAAGACAAAAAAAAACTAGCAACAATTCGCACAATGGCTCTCAATATTAAAATCCTATGTAAAATATTAGCAAACAGAATCCAGCAGTTCACTATAATGAGAATAAACCATGATTATGTGATCATGTTGAGTTTATTTCATGAAACAAGGGCAATTAAATATTAAGAAATACAGTAGCCCTAACCGGTTTGGCTCAGTGGATAGAGTGCCGGCCTGCGGACTCAAGGGTCCCAGGTTCGATTCCAGCCAAGGGCATGTACCTTGGTTGCGGGCACATCCCCAGTAGGGAGTGTGCAGGAGGCAGCTGATCGATGTTTCTCTCTCATCGATGTTTCTAACTCTCTATCCCTCTCCCTTCCTCTCTGTAAAAAAAATCTATAAAATATATTTAAAAAAAAAAGAAATACAGTAAAAGAATTATTCTTTAAAAGTGAATAATCTTATGATAATTTCCACTGATGCTAAAAAGACTTTAATAAAATTAGCAAGCATTCTTGCTAGAAATCTATAAAATAACGGAGGTACTTCCTTAGTGCAATTAAAAAAAAGTGTGTGTGTGTGTGAAATCAACCTAAAAGCCAGAATCACTCTTACTGTGGAAATAACTAGAGCAAGGGTTGGTAAACTGTGGCCCATAGGTTATTTCTAGCCTGTCACTCACTGGTTTATATAATTAAAATCTTGTTGCAAGACAGCTATACCCATTCATTTACTCATTGTCTATGGCTACTTTTACACTACAATGGTAGAATTGAAAATATTTGCTATTTGGCATTTCACAGTATATAGCCACTATATAGCAATTATAGCTCTAATTCACTCATACCTAACTCCATCAAAGTGATCTTTTCAATGACCAAGTTTTCTTTAGTAAAGCGAAGTAGAAACACATACTGTATTTTAATAGAAGGTACTGAAATTGCCTGTATTTTCAATTTGACTGTTCTTTGTAACACACTAAAACCATAATGAAAAAAATCAGTAGGACCTACTGGTCCTACACAGGGCTTGTAAATGCATTTAATAGCATACCCAACATCTGAATGTGATACATAGCATTCTTAAAACAATAGATCTCAATGTTAAACATACCCTTCCTGAAGAGATAATTCTTGGTTTTCTTCAGGACTACTGCTATCACTGTGTAGTCCAGGTTCATTTTCATCTTTTCCTGGTAGAGTCTCCCAACTTTCATCACTTGAGGACTGATCTTTTTCTGTACCAGAAAATCGATGAGGCAAAGAAGCAGACCATTCTCCATCACTGCACTCTGAACTGGAAATTTAGAACAGAAAGAAAATAAATTGTCATTATATGGCATGTGCATTTATCATTTGGAGTGTTAACCAGGCATCATGGTATAGACTACTGATGTCACACATTCTTCATCAGCTGCTAATTTTTTTTTCAGCTGCTAATTTTTAAAATGAATAAATAAATATATTCAGCAGAATGTAACTCTTTTTATATCCTCACCTGAGGACATGCTGAGAAGGAGGGGAGGGGAGAGGGGAGAGAGGAGAGAGACCGAGAGCGAGAGCGAGAGAGCGAGAGAGCGAAACCGAAACCTAGGGTCTGTGCCCTGATGGAGAATTGAACCAGCAACCTTTTGGTGCAAGGGACGATGCTCCAACCGAGTCACTCCAGCTGGGCAGAATGTAACCTTCTCAAATGAAGGTAGCATATGGCACGGCAAGTTATGAAATTATTAATTTATTAGTTTCTTCATGGAAGTATGTAATTCCATGGTGCCAAAATATAGATTCTTCATATTTTAGACATATTTTTAAGTAAAAATTTAAACTTAACTTGGTAATTATAAGTTAAATGCTATATAAAATAAATAATGATAGATTTATTATTCACCTGGCCTGATTAAAACAACTTTCTAATTAAAACAACTGTCTAAACATGATGAAATGTCTTCTATGAATAAATTTCTACTATTATCATGTTTTAGAAGCTTAACTATTTTTTCCTTCCTTTTTCAGACTTTAAAATGAAGATACATTCAAAGTCATATAAAGTAGCACTGACAAATCTTTAGTGAAGTTTTTTGGTAGGACTATGAACCCAAAATATATTTCAACTCAAGAGAATATTTAGGTAAGAAACCAAAACATATGATAAGGGGTTAATAATGAACCTCAGAAAATTATTTTATTGGTTATATTTAACCTTGGTTAATCTAGTTACATTTAACTACTCTTAAAAGCACCAGTCATACTACCAAAGGCAAAAATATTACTTACTGATGTTAAAAAAAAAATCAAAGGGCCAAAAATTAATCCTCTTTAAAAGTATGTTCCAGAAATTAATATG
Source organism: Myotis brandtii (assembly GCF_000412655.1). Taxonomy (NCBI): domain Eukaryota; kingdom Metazoa; phylum Chordata; class Mammalia; order Chiroptera; family Vespertilionidae; genus Myotis; species Myotis brandtii. Next base: position 5,571,630 of record NW_005358650.1, read on the forward strand.
CATTTGTGATACAAGTGGTAGAAAGTAATACATGAACAATTTTCTATTAGTATTTCATTCTGAACATTATGACAAATTTCAAACTTAAGGTCTATCTATACCAGCCGTGGGCAAACTACGGCCCGCGGGCCGGATCCGGCCCATTTGAAATGAATAAAACAAACAAACAAAAAAAGACTGTACCCTTTTATGTAATGATGTTTACTTTGAATTTATATTAGTTCACACAAACACTCCATCCATGTTTTTGTTCCGGCCCTCCGGTCCAGTTTAAGAACCCATTGTGGCCCTCGAGTCAAAAAGTTTGCCCACCCCTGATCTATACTAATAAAGAGCTAATATGCTAATGGTCGGGATGCTGTAACGTGTAACGACCGGACTATTAGCATATTAGCTGGGCTAAAGTGGGGAGGTGCCCAGAGGAGGCGGGACCATCCCATGCCAGGGAGGGCGAGGGTGAGAGCCCATAGCGCCCCCCCTCACCAGTCCTTCTCCACCCACCGCTCGAACTCAGAGCGCCCCACGGCCCACCTGCCAGGGGAAGGAACACAGCACAGCAGGCAGGAGGCTTCCAGGCTCTCCTCCAGCACCATGACAGGGCAGAGCCGCCGAGTTCCTCTGGAGACGGTGTAAAAGCAGGGAGGCGCCCAGAGAAGGCGGGACCATCCCAAAGTGACTTGAGGGACTGAGGGCAGGGCTTGAAGTGGCCAGAGAAGGCCAGAGGGTTTGGGGGCTGGGCCAGGCACACTGGAGCTCTGCGTGGACAGGTTCGGGTGTCAAGGCAGGGCTGCAGGTGGGTGGGCGGTGCTATGCAATTTCACACGCTGGGCTCCTAGTTATTAAGTTAAAAGTCCAAATTGGCTCAGATGGAGCTAGTCAGAGGAGCCTGTGTAACTCTGATTACTTTTTTTTTTTTACTATAAGAAAACAAAAACAAACAGAAAACAAAGAACCTACCACAGGCAATTTCCTTACCAAAGAAACAAAATACTATATTTATATATTTTACATCAGGTGAAAGTTCTATCTATGACAGCCTCTTTTTACCCCTGGTAGTGGAATGCCACATTGCTAAACACAAGCTTTGAAGTAAGAAGATTTAGGTTAGGATCCTGGCTCAGTACTTACTAATAATATAAGCCCAGGCATTTAACTTCCTTAAACTCACTTTTCCTCATCTGTAAAATGAGAAAATTAATATTTACTTTTCAGGGCTATAGTAATGTTTAAATGAATACTATAGATAAAATGGCTAGCACAATTTTTGGAAAAGGGTAAACATTTAATAAAGGTGGCAGTTACTTTCTTCATTATATAAGCTGTTTGCTAGACCTTTCATTTGGATTTCCAACCAGCACACCACCATTTTTCTGTTTTCTATACCTAAGAAAGTCTATATCCTCTGGTTTGTCTTACTAAATGGTAGTATCAGCCACGTGGTTATCCAATTAGCTTTCATTTTAGTCTCTACACCAGAGGTCAGTAAATTCTGCCCTGGCCCATGAGTCAAATCTAGCCACCTGTCCATTATTTTTATGAGCTGGAAGCTAAGAATGGTTTTTGTGTTTTGTTTTTCATGTTAAAATGGTTACAAAAGTGCCTACACAATATCCTCGCTTTATCTTTTGGTCCACAAAGCCTCCAGGGGTCTGGAGGAGACATAGGTCGATGGAAGAGAAACTGTGGAGCAGGAAAGGGTGAGTGAGCAAGCTCAGTAGTAGCACTGTAGTAAAAGAAAATGAATACGGAAAAAAGTCACCTGACTGTGGAAATCAGGTAACTGTTAACATTACAGAATAGACAAATAATACTGAGAAATAGATTTGGAGGTGTTTAAGAAGAGTGGGTAGCTATGAGTATGGAACATTTACTCTGAAAAGTCAGCAATGAAAGAGAAAAACAAAAGGGCAAGTAGTTAATAGAGGGAGCAAGATCAAGTGAAGGTTTTCCCCAGACTTAGAAAAACTGGTGAATGGGAGTTGGAGGGGAGCAACCTAGGAATAAGGTTAATAGATAAGTAAGGTGTCAGATATGACTGCAGGTACAGAATGAGACAAGTTACCTCTCTTCACTAAAAAAATTGAAAATAGAAATACTGAGATATTCTAATATAAGGAAGAGGAAAACAAGAAAGTTCATGGTTAACTATTTCAGTATCTATAGGAAAGCAGGAGACAAAGTTATCTACTAAAGAGTGACAAGAGTGCATAAAACTAAAAGCAAAAAGAGAAAGAATTTAAAAATAAGTTTTCAAAGAGAATAAGCAACAGAACAAATAGGATATGAAATAATTGTGGGTTAGAGGACCATTTGTTCTTGATTATAAAAACACATGAGTTAAAAATTTAAATTCTCAAAAGAAAAACTAAATTAAGTACCAGTTTAATTTTCATACACTCTAGTACTGTCTCCAATTAACATTTAGAGCTATATTAAAAAGCAGACCACTATAACTTATTACAATGTTACACTTTTTACACATTCAATTGTGACCCAAAAACTTTTTTCACATATGGAATGAAATTATGTGATTTCTAAACAAATAATTTATGTACAAATCATAGCTAGAAATAAGATCTAGAAGTAAAACCAACCAAAAGCAACTTCTTCACAAAATCCCTCAAGGAACTGGTTAGTTTGTCTTCCTCTATACAGTGGTCGGCAAACTCATTAGTCAACAGTACAACGATTGAAATTTCTTTTGAGAGCCAAATTTTTAAACTTAAACTATATAGGTAGGTACATTGTTATTAACTTAATTAGGGTACTCCTAAGGCTTAGGAAGAGCCACACTCAAGGGGCCAAAGAGCCGCATGTGGCTCGCGAGCCGCAGTTTGCCGACCATGGGTCTAGGACATTTCACCACTGTTAACATTTAACTATATTGTAATAGAGTGATACATATAGAGTTGTTTAAATATACAAGCCTGCTTAATTTAGTAAATAAGGCCCAAAGTGGTATCTTTTTTGAATTGTACCTCCTTTCTACAACTTTCTGGTTCTTTCCCTTAATATCAGAATATTATAATCTGTAACCCCTAGCATGCCTGTAGAACAGTGGTTCTCAACCTTCCTAATGCCGCAACCCTTTAATACAGTTCCTCATGTTGTGGTGACCCCCAACCATAAAATTATTTTCGTTGCTACTTCATAACTGTAATTTTGCTACTGTTATGAATCGTAATGTAAATATCTGATATGCAGGATGTATTTTCATTGTTACAAATTGAACATAATTAAAGCATAGTGATTAATCACAAAAACAATATGTAATTATATATGTGTTTTCCGACGGTCTTAGGTGACCCCTGTGAAAGGGTCATTCGACCCCCAAAGGGGTCGTGACCCACAGGTTGAGAACCGCTGCTGTAGAACAAAGCTGTTTATCCCTAATTTAATCCTAAACTTTTATGAACTTGGAAATAAGATGAAAAGGTGTGCTAAAATGTTAGAGTGTGTGTTTTAAGACCTTTGTCTTGGCTGCTCATAGATACTTTATTTGTCTCAATACAGGAAGATCAGAGATCTTTCTTCATGGCTCTGACCTAACCTATATAGAAGAGGAAAGGAGTTTAATTTAGTCTCATGATAATTACCGATACATCTTGTCTTCTTCATTAGGATGGTGAACACCAAGGAAACAGAAATAATGATCATTTGCATTTACAGAATACCCAGAACAAAGTCTGACACTTAGGAGGATTTCAATAAATCTTTTTTGAATATATCAAATTGAAATAAACTAAATAGCTAATACTCTTTTTATTCTCCCAATATCAACAACAAAAAAAGCTGTCACAATATTTTTGTCTGAGGTAAGTTTTTTACCTTTTAAGCAAGGTTAAATAGGGGCAGAAAAAAACTGTGAAAGAAACCTCAAGTGCTATAAGAAATGGTTAGGAGAACAGTTAGGCCCAAGGTTAAAATGTACTGACATGGCTAAAAGGTCCTTTTAAACTCAAGATCTCAACAGTTATTAAAGTTCTCAGGGTTTATTTCAAAAAAGCAGGATATTAACCTTAGCTCTTTGGTCTAATTCCAAGTCTGGTAATTATATGCTGCCTATTAAAATTCCCCTTACAGTTCTAATTTAATAAGGTGGTGCTCAGTTCCTGTCAAACAGCTCAGAGCAATGCTACCAGCTGCAGTGCTTTTCCCATAGATTGTAATGTTTCAGATGTGATTAAGTGATCATTCAAATTTTTCAGGGAAGAATAGGGTCATGCATTCATTAACCCTTTTCGGTCCAACGTGGAGGCTGACTCAACAGACCAGGCGCTAGGAGCAGGTCCAACGTCGAGGCTGAGGTCGACACCGAAAACCAGTTCAACATTCAATCTCATCAATTAATTTGGACCAGACTGTTTGAATTCCAAAAATAAAATTGGACTGCAAAGGGTTAAAATGCCTTTCCACTGATAAAGAATATATACGTTTCTAAAGTGGCCAAAATTTCTGTATCTATACATATATCACAGTAAATTTTAGTTATACTCTTGATAAGGGAGTTCAATTTATAACTGTTATAATACAAACGTAAAATATTTTTCAAGTACATCATCTATAAGTTTTACAAAACATTGAACACTCAAAAAAAATTATGCAGATTCAAAGCAGTAGCTATTTGTACTTTCTTTCTCAAAACACTTATGGTAGAGTGACTGTGTTCCCCATTTCTCCAAACTGCTAATATCAGAACTGAGCAGGACTACCGTAAAACATCAGGTAGATGAACAGTTGGCAAAATGAAACTAAACAGGAGTTACAACTATTAAATTTCAATCTTTATCTCGCATCATATTAAAGGCATCTGGCAACTGTGATCCTTTGCAGGGAGCAAGGGCAGAGGAACTGAAAACACTAAGATAGAAATAGAATTCCTCGTTAAAATTGTAGTGACTACTGAAATGAAGTCCTAAAACATATCTTAAGATTTATAAATGAGCCCTAACCGGTTTGGCTTGGTGGATAGAGCATTGGCCTGCAGACTGAAAGGTCCCAGGTTCGATTCCAGTCAAGGGCATGTACCTTGGTTGTGGGCACATCCCCAATAGGGGGTGTGCAGGAGGCAGCTGATCGATGTTTCTCTCTCATTGATGTTTCTAACTCTCTATCCCTCTCCCTTCCTCTCTATAAAAAATCAATGAAATATGTTTTAAAAAAGACTTATAGATGAAAATATAAGTGGAATCCTAAATAGAACCATTACACTTATTCTGTGGTGAATCTTTAAAAAAAATCCTGTTTCTGGCATTTCAATATGTTTTTTAAAAGTGCTCCAAAATTACTTTAACCATTTAAGCACACCCAACTACAGGTTCTATAAGTCAATGTATTACTAAAAAGTTAATAAAAAAAAGTTTCTATTAAACTATAAGTACTTTTCTCATCTGTATAATCTGTTTGTAAAATAATCTATTATTGTTCAGATTAATGACATTTCACTTAAGGAAAAAAATTATAAATATGTATGCTAATACAACACCTTATAACTATTAAAAAACCCAGAGTTATTCTAAGCAAAGAAAACACTTCCATTCACAAAAAGAATCAATTTAAAAGCCAAGAGTCAAGAAAACTACATTTTTTTCTTTAGGTTGGCAAATAGCATAAAAACTTTAACTTCATTAGATGACATTATGCCTGACTATTAAAAGCAAACAAAAGAGGTTTGTATTTTTGATTAGTGTGTCCACAGTGGAGAGGGCACAGCCAAATTAAATGACTTTCTTCAAAAAAAGCAAAAAATGTAATGGGAAAAAATGCAACACGCTTATACTCTCAAAAAGATAAATTATCTAAGACTAAGTTGTTTTATTTTTTAATAGTAACTTCAAGGTAAATAGAGTTAACAATCCAATCCAAAAGTCTTAGGAATAATTATGTTTTGTGATTTA
>NW_005358650.1:5577570-5587798 GCF_000412655.1 Myotis brandtii
AGATTTAGAACATTACCTAACAATTCCCAGTGGGTCTAAACCAGCACCCAGTAATCAAGCATTCATAATACTGCAACAAAATTTGTAAATACTTGAAAAAAAGGCCTCATTTTAGTTCAGACCCAGATCTGCTGTCAAGTAACTTAACATCAGGTCAGGTTTTGCTGCCAACATCCATTTTTAGAACTTTGTGGATTTTGGATAAAAGATTGTGGATTTAAACTGGAAAAATGGAAACGTCAGACAAAAGTTTTTAACTATCTTTACCCTTAACTTAAAAAACAGTGGGTTACAAAAATATAGTCTATTAAGCCTTAAAGTTTACAAACTTCCACGATAGTACAGGTATTCTATTTCAACTGTTCCTACAAGTTAGTTAATTCATATGTCCAAAGAAAATAACATATTTTAATTTTATTATGATATAAAATGCATAAAATATATTCATTTTCTAAAGTATGTCTTCCTTTGTTGCACCTGCTAGTTAAAAAAATAATTATTTCCACAAGCTAATAAAATCTTGAAATTGCTTTGTAATTGATCATAGTTAGGGTTTCAACTAGCTTAAAAGGACATTTGGACTCTGGGATAATAGACTCAGCAATTGGACAAAGAAATTCTCCATTTCTCTTTCTGTTGTCTTACATTTTGGAAAAATAGAAAAAAAGTAGGTAACAGGGATCAGAATGCTTATTATAAGAAAAGTTATGGCCCTAGCCGGTTTGGTGCAGCAGATAGAGTGTCAGCCTGCAGACTGAAGGGTCCCAGGTTTGATTCAGGTCAAGGACACATACCTCAGTTGCAGCCTCGATCTCTGGTCCCAGTCTGGGCAGCAACCAATTGATGTGTCTCTCTCACACCCATGTTTCTCTACCCCTCCCTCTCCCTTCCACTCTCTCTAAAAATCAATGGAAAAATATCCTCGGGTGAGGATTAAAAAAAACACAACATACCTAGACTGGTTTTCCACAGAATTTTTAAAACTATGATAAATGTTCACCTTGCAATTCATTAATTGAGATACAAAGAATTAAAATAATTAGTATCTATTCTTTTGTAATAACAATCACCTGGTTATAATTTCTGTGAACTCCTGAAATACCTCAAAGACAGTTTCTGTAAAAAACTAACCACTACTTTGCATGTATGGTTAGCACTTGGTAAATAAGAGTATTTAAACCTGGCCAGTGTGGCTCCGTGGTTGAGCACTGACCTACAAACCAGATGGTCACAGTTCAATTCCTCGTCAGGGCACATGCCCAGATTGTGGGTTCAATCCCCAGTGCAGGGTCATGCAGGAGGCAGCCAATCAATGATTCTCTCTCATCACTGATGTTTCTATCTCTATCTCTCCCTGTCTCCCTTCCTCTCTGAAATCAATACAAATATACATTTTTTAAAAGTATTTGATAAGTTAAAATATCTAATTCCCTGAGATGCCAGAGAATACATCCATCAAACATCATTGTACTAGAAAGAAATCACTTCGCTCACTACACGATCTGACAAAGTATTGAATAAAACCTTACCTGTCTTCATCTTTGTCATACAGTTGATAATAATCTCCACAGCCATTCCAAAAGGTGTTATCCATAACTCCTTGCCTTCCTGCTGTGGCTCCACTTTCTGATGTTATTTGGTTATTTTCTGTTTCACTCTGTGTAACTCGTGCAAAAGGTAGATCCAAGAACATACAATCATGTTCTCCATCGTAGTCATCACATTTTATCAAGAGGTCATCTGAGCCATTTTCCTCAACTTCCAAAGCCTCCCTCCACCTCTGAACACTTCTTTGCTTAGCCTCATGCCTATTAAAACCTGATTCTTGGTTCACCTGGCTTGAACTTACCAGTTTTCTAACTTTAGGCCTCACTACCTGTTCAGGAGAACTTCCCTGCTTGTTGTCCCTATCTCTGGTATTTTGTTCACTGCAAATATGCCCCAGAGCACAGGCTGTATCTTCAGTTGAATTTTCTCTCTTTCTCTCCTGGCTAGTATTATTTTGTTCTTTCTTTCTAATAATCTCCTCTTCAGAGGAGGACCTCCGAAATTCCTGGTTGGTTTGACTGACAATGTCACCAGTAGAACTTTTCACTAAAGGAGCTGAATCAAACTCTTCAAAATCATCTCGTTTTTCACAGCTAAGAGCGGGAACTGGTGGTAAAAGACCTGTATTTGCCTCTACCTCTCCATTTTCCAACTCAAATATTGTACTGCCCAAAGCTTCCTGATATCTACCACCTTCCACAACTTCTGAAGAAGGCTGAAGACGGTCATTATCCTCCTCTCCATGTCTGCCATCTGGATCATGAGAGTCAGTATGAACCAATGCAATTCCATTTTGGACACTTGAGGCATTACAGGCTGCTGGAGTATATTCTCCCTCAGAGTTATTATGAAGATTTGTACTGCTTCCTAAGGTCTCCCTGCCTTCCCCACTATGTTGTACTGCAGCAAAGGATGGACTGCTCTCAATGGTCTGATTCAATGCTGTATCACAAATGGGAATTTCTGTTTCACTTTTTTCAAATAAAGGATTGTTGGGTAAAGAAGATTGAACTTGATCCAATGGACTGGAACCTTTGTAGAGAACAAAAGAAAACATATTTGGAGAGATTAATTTAGATAAAATTTGATTTAATACTGGCTATTTAAGTAAAAATCATATCAATTATTACCTCTTTGAGATTATAAAAGAATTTCTCTGACAGGTGCTTCTATGTACCCTTACTTTACTGGGAGGGCAGAATGGTTACCCTATGAGTTCATTTATGCCACTGTGTAGTCACTCAGTATCATCTCACATATCTTTTGCAGGTTTTCCACTAAATCCTAATATTTAAAACATTCTGTAAAATACATTAAAAGCAGAGGCTAATGAAAGACCAAACAATAAAAGGCTTAAGTGAAGTCACTGCCCTCCCAGTTCTTGGGTTGTGCAATTCAAACTTAACTTTTCTATTACATGCAGGTGTAAAAAAAAAAAATTCAAAGTACTTATGACAGATATAAGATCAGATTACAGATATAACAGAAATGAGACTGCACTGTGTTTGATGTCAATTCAGAAGATTATATCTTAGTAATATAGCTATAATGAGTTAACTTTAGGTATGTTACAGCTATGAATGAAAAACAATGAAAAAGTCAATGTTAATTCTCTTTGCCACAGTTTGTCAGAATCTTGATACAAGAATAAAATCATATCAAGTCTATAAATTACTTTAGCATGAGTATCTTTTATCACTACTAATGGAATAATAAAAATGAAGACATGAAATTTATTGAACAAAAATTTATAAATTATAAATAACTGAAGATCAGTCTTGTCCTATCACCAATAGGCTTCTTTAATAGAATGACCTTACATAATAATTCAGATTTTTATATATATATAAACTAGAGGCCTGATGCACCAAATTCATGCAAGAGTAGGCCTTCCTTCCCCCAGCTGCCGGCACCGGCTTCCCTCTGGCACCCGGGACCTGGGCTTCCCTTGCAGCCCCAGCTTCCTCCAGAAGGTGTTCCAGAAGACGTCGGTCTAATTAGCATATTATGCTTTTATTATTATAGACAGTAAAAATAATCTAGAATTATCAAGTTTGTTCAGAACAAGAGGAAGATGGCATTCTAGTCCAAAATCATGTATTTTAATACATGAATATCTGCAAAATACTTTTCAAACTACTGAATGGTTAAGAAATTTTAACTAAGAATTAGTTGACATTTATATTTTATAAATGATTTTTAAAAAAAATCAAATGAGCCAAGCTATATTGCTTCAAGAGACAATTTTAAAAAACAAAATTTAAACTTAATATGCAGGGAAAAATATACTCAGTTAACATTTTAAAAATGTATTTGATTAAAACATGATTTCCTCTGGTTGAAGGATGTGACAATGTAATCACTGATATGAAAGTGTAGTTATATTTTGATAATTGGCCATATTCTATTTTCTTCTATGTTTAAATATTAACTAGAGGCCTGGTGCACAAAAATTTGTGCACTCGGGGGGGTCCCTCAGCCTGTGCCCTCTCACAGTCTGGGACCCCTCTGGGGATGTCCACCTGCTGGCTTAGGCCCGCTCCCCAGGGGATCGAGCCTAAGCTGGCAGTCAGACATCCCTCTGGCAGCCCGGCAGCCCTCGGGAGATGTCCACTTGCCAGCGAGGAGCAGGCCTAAGCTGCAGTCCGACATCCTTAGTGCTGCTGAGGAGGCGGGAGAGGCTCCCGCCACCACCACTGTGCTGGCAGCTGTCAGCCTGGCTTGTGGCTGAGCAGAGCTTCCCCTGTGGGAGCACACTGACCACCAGGGGGCAGCTCCTGCATTGAGCTTCTGCTGTCCCCTGGGCAGTGTGTGTCATAGTGACAGTCATTCCCAGTCGTCCTGCTGTTAGGGTCAATTTGCATATTACCCTTTTACTACATAGGATATTAATTCAATAAAAATTTAAATTAATTAAAAATTTCAGAATAGAATTTCTTCATAGAAATGTACAGCATTTTTACTCATAGACACACATAAAACCCACTCACAATTTCAAATATCACAAGATTAATTCCTTCGGTCTTATTAATAGTTTTTAAATAATTCTGTGGTACATACCTGAGGAATTTTCCTTTGGAACATCATCTAGTTCCAACACTTCATAGTCATCACCAGCTCGACCTAAGCTTCTTTCATGCCTTGTCATACAAGGTTTAAAACTGACATAGGCATGTCTTCTTCCATATCTCCTGCCTGTGATTGTCTGATATCCTCCCGCTGGTTTGGGCCAGGCAGCCTTGTTGGATTCTTGATCCATTGCTGAAAAACAGAGTTAAAAATAAGAGTCACAGCAATGACTTTCATACTGGTGATTGGTGGGGGTACTGTTTGAACATATATGCTACTTGCCAAATCATATGCTATTAAACATCAAGTGTACCTTATTTTTTTTTTTGTAAATTAAGTTTCATTTATTTACTAGTAAGCAATTCAAGAGTGTCAACCAATTTCTAAAAATTACTTATATTGAAGTCTTAATGTTTATATAATAATACTCTCTCAATACAGATTATTTAAAAAATAAAACACAAAGTAAAAATAAAATAATCAACACCCAATATTTTAATATGCAAGCAGTTCTCATTTTCTCAAGTGTACCTTATTAATATGTACTATGTTATAAAAGTTATGTGGCCTCTTTACCCACAAAAATATCTTTTAAAGTTTGGTTCCTTTAAGGTATTTAAGACTTTTATAATGTAACCTACCAAAAAGATATTCATATGCAAAACTACTATAGTGCAAAAGCTCATTAAGGATTGGAAAATGATTCTCCAAATTATCTCAGAAAAGAACCTTACATATAAGTGCTCAATACATATCTGTTGATTTCATTACTAGCACATGATATGATGATGGTTTCAATTACATTAAGAGGAATACATTCATGTCAAAGGTAACAGTTAACTTCTTTAAACAGTATATATAATACCAAAAAGAACCAACTGGACCCACCATAAATAAGTCCAATAAGTTAGGGCCAGATAAAATTCTCTAAAAGAAAATAATGATGAGCCAAGTCAAATACATGCTACCCCACCTTTCAAAATTACCAATGGTATACATTATGGTAAGAAAAGCCACCAACATTTGAATAACTTGAATACTAAGTTATGATGATTGAGAAATAATAGTAGTAAACAGTAGCATCTTTTACTAAATATGACATTATTTCATATGTATTAAATATAAGTTTACTTAGTCAATTCGATTTTATGTATACAATGCGGGAACTAAACAAAATATTATCCCACAGTATATGGAATAGTCAATAAATACAATAGTTACATATTTTTATTGCATTAAAATAAGAAGTATAATTGCTTCCAAGCATGAAAGAAAAACAAACATGTACTTATAAAATACAATAGCAAGTATCACATTATGTTATTTAATCCCCTCAACAACCTAAAGAGGTAAATACTGCAGTTTATTTTAAAGATAAAAAAAATTAAGGTTAAAATTAAGTATTTAAGTAGTTTGCTCCATAATACAATAATATGACTCCAGATCCAGTTACCTTAACAATAACTTCAAAGAAATAGTCTCCAAAGTGGAAAGTACAATTGAAGCCAAGGGTATGTGAAAGGAAAATATAAGAATTTCTACTTGCATTTATTTTCATATAAAAAATTAGAAATGCAGCTTTATAAATATTTAACATATGGAGGAAAAACTGGCCTTAAGTAAGACCATAATCACATGTCATGTATGACACTGAGGTATCTGGAGGGAAAAATATAAAGTCCTCAATGTAGAGATACTTTGCTTACCTGCTGGCTCTTTTTCAGTAAACTGTGACATATATGACAGTTTTTGTGTGCCCAGTTCAATGGAATTTTGGATGTGACTTAGTTTTTACTCACACAATAAAGCTGCAGAAGATTCCTACAAAGAAACAATGGATTAAACAAAATAACAACACAAGCACAAAACAAAAAGGCAAAATTAATACTTCTGCTTCTAGTGAAACCTTTGTTAGCTTTATAACAACAAAAAATCTGATCAGACAAGTTAGTAAAAAAACCTCATCTATATATATAAGGCTAATATGCTAAGTGTCCCTCCGAACATCCGCTATGACCACTAGCGGTCAGATGCTCAATGCAGGAGCTGCCGTAATGCGCACTGGCCATTTACAAAGAAACAGCACCGTGGACCTGGTGCTGACAAAGCAACACTCGGCTTCTCCCAAGTGGGACACAGGCCCCAACACCACCCCGGAGCCACAGCCCACCAAATCACAGCCAACGTTGCCTAGACCCCATGGCACAAAATGCGGCCCACAGCCCAGCCCAGCCCAGAAACAGTCACTGTGGGCGCTGAGTAATGACATCACCTAGCAACGCCCAGCTTCTAGCAACTAGCCTCCAAACATTTTACACTTTAACCAAATGTCTGTGAAGCCTTTTCCTGTGCCTCATCTCATTTGATCCTCACAGAAGTCCTACAGTAGGTAGATAGGAGAATCAGTGGGATCCTATTTTCTTTTCATTAGCTGGAAAACGGAGATTTAGAAAGTTTAGAAACTTGACCCAACTGAAAAGAAGTAAGAAATGGTGGACCTTGAAAATGACTTCAGGTTTTCTCACTGCGTAGAATATAGTCAAACACTGCTGCAGTTACATATTTTACCCTTTGTTCTCCCTTCGTGATCTACAATAATGACCTGCTTCATATTGGTATTTACCACTGTGTTGCTGACAATTATCTGAAAGAGAAGTTGGGGTGCTTCACTGGGCTGGAAAAAGTGTAGCTAAATCAGAAAGCAGGTCTACGTAAGCAAGTTTATCTATAGACTAGAGGCCCGGTGCATGAAATTCGATACATACACACACACATACATATGCAAGGCTAAGTTGACTTGAGTATGCACGATACACATAAAGCTCTCGCTAGCGCCAATCACACGTGTGTGTTTCAATCTGTCACTATCGATCGTGAATTTGGTTGACACTTCTACTATAGAGAAAGGGTGAATAGCGGTATTAAAATATTTCTTCAGATTAATTCCCTTTCAATGTGCACTGTGCCACTAGTATAACTATAAAATGACAATTTGAAAACAGTTTTACATCTCCTCTTGAAAAATCTTGCTGTAAGTATATTTCATCCTTAAGACTGACAATAACAACAACACACACAATTAATAAGTAAATAAGCAAATTTATTTGGAGAAGTGCTGACTGGGGTATGTGACCAAATTATTTGGTACTCTAGTACACTATGTTATATCTTTGCTTCTCCATCAAGCACTATATTGTTCTTTTAGCACTGGTTTATTAAAAAAGTTAAACCTAAGAATACAAACTTAGGCTTATGGTGATTAATATATAATGTATGCAATGTATAATGTATGATAAGTAATGTATAATGGCTTATGACAATTAAAAGTTAATGTGTGTAAATAATGATATACTTATGCTTTACATTAGTCAATTGATCATTCAGGTATTTTAATCCCAAAAAAGAACCTAGTCTAAATTAGAAAAATCAAAATCTACCATGTAAGAATATTAAAAGACCCTCTGCAGTTTTGAAATTAATACACTTATTTACTATTTCAAATGTTGCTATCTGTGCTCTTCTCAAAGTTTGATAAGGACTTAATTTTTTATTTAAATACCTGATTTAAATATTTGAGCTATTGCTAACTTCCTATCACCAACTCATATTTATTAGAAGACGATAGTTCTGTAAGTGAATTTATGTTATCTGTCTAGCCATGGATAGCTATTAACATACATAGAGTATACACATACATTTCCCCCATATCTATATATATAAAGGCCTAAGCAACCGTTACAACCAGTTGACCAGGACGACTGATCGCTATGACATGCACTGACCACCAGGGGACAGATGCTCAACGCAGGAGGTGCACCCTGGTGGTCAGTGTGCTCCCACAGCAGGAGCACCACTCAGCCAGAAGCCGGCCTCATAGCTGACGAGCACAGCTGCAGCAGCGGCAGGCAGCAGCGGCAGGCAGCGGCGGCTGGAGCAGCGGGGAGCGTGAGTGGCGGGGCACCCGGCTGCAGCTTGGGATCCTCCCCAGCTGCCTGCCACTTAGAAACTGCTATAGCCCTCAGGGGATGTCGGACTGCCAGTTTCAGCCTGATCCCCACAGGCTGGCAATCCAACATCCCTTGAGGGGTCCTGGATTGCGAGAGGGTGCAGGCCAGGTTGAGGGACCCCATCCATGCATGAATCCGTGCACGAATCCGTGCACCGGGCCTCTAGTAAATTATAAATTTAGCAACAAGTTGTAATCCTCTATCTCAGTGGTCGCCAACCTGTGGTCCATGAGATCCGAAAGGTTGGCGACTGCTGCTCTACTTGAACTGAGTCAGACTGTTAGCAATAGATAAAGGGTGAAAATATATCTAAAAAATCATACTGGCAAAAATAAAAGCTCTAATTAATACTGTTTTAATATGAAAAAAATCTTAACTGGAATCTTTATACATTTACAGTACAATAAATGGCAATCTTAAAGGGTAACTATGGACTTAAGTTCATGAGTATTTTCTTTGGAATAAGGCTTTATTCTGACATGTTCCAGGGCACTATTTGCAGTGCTGATACAACAATGAACAAAATGAACAAATATTCCTGATCCCCAAAAGCATCACCAAACCTCTATTAGAATAATGTGGTGGTTTTAAAACATACCCACAAATTCTTTAATACTTCACCCTTCAAAAAAGCAGAGCCTAATTTGCTCCCCTTAAGTGTGATCTGTACTTAGTAACTTGTTTCTAATAAAGATAATGTGATATAAGTGACAGTTCGGGATCTAAAAAATTAGGGCACAAAAGGCATTGTGGCTTCATCCTTGTTTGCTCTCGCTTTGCTCTCTTTCTCTGAGGGAAACCAGCTGTTACATCATGAGATCACTCAAGTAGTTCTATGGAAAGGTCCATATGAGGAGTAACTGACAATTCTTGAGGAATTGAGGTCCTCTGGCAATAGCCATGTTACTGAACCAGCTGGGAAGTAGTTGCTTCATCCACAATCAAGTCTTCAGATGACTGTATTCTAGGCCTAAATCTTGAGTGAAACCTTATGAAGGACCTTGAGCCAAAACCACCCAGCCAGGTTGCTCCTGAATTTCTGACACACCAAACTATCTACACTAATAAAAGACAAACATGCAAATTGACCTACCTTTGCTACACCTTAAGCCACGCCCACCAGCCAATCAGAGCGACTATATGCAAATTAACCCAACCAAGATGGCGGCCAGCAGCCAGGGAGCTGGAGTGAGCAGGAGTCTTGGTTGCCCCGATGATGAAGGAAGCCAAGCTTCCTGCCTGCCGTGGCGGCTCTGAGCTCCACTCAAAGCAACAAAGTTTCAATTATAGAAGATAAATAAACCCCAGATACCTGCTTTCAGCTGGCCGTGGCCACAGAGCTGGAGCGAGCAGGAGTCTTGGTTGCTCCAGTGATGGAGGAAGCCAAGCTTCCCACGGCCAGCTGTAGTCTCCGCAAAAGGCAACAACGTTTCAATTATAGAAGGTAAATAAATCCCAGAATAAAAAAAAAAGAAAGAAAAAAAGGAGAGGCTGGGAGCTCCAGTCGCCGGGGGGCTTGGCCAGCCTGAAAACAGCCCTCAGCCCCTCACCCAGGCTGGCCAGGCACCCCAGTGGGGACCCCCACCCTGAAGGGGGTGTGACCA
>NW_005358650.1:5587853-5596518 GCF_000412655.1 Myotis brandtii
TCAGGGCAAACCAGCCAGCCCCCACCCGTGCACCAGGCCTCTATCCTATATAATAAAAGGGTAATATGCAAACTGACCCTAACAGCAGAACAACTGGGAATTACTGGTCACTATGACACACACTGACCACGAGGGGGCAGTTGCTCAATGCAGGAGCTGTCCCCTGGTGGTCAGTGCGGTCCCACAGGGGGAGCTCTGCTCAGCCACAAGCCAGGCTGCCAGCTGCCAGCACAGTGATGGTGGCGGGAGCCTCTCCTGCCTCCTCAGCAGCACTAAGGATGTCCGACTGCAGCTTAGATATGCTCCCCGCTGGTAAGTGGACATCCCCCGAGGGCTCCTGGGCTGCCAGAGGGATGTCTGACTGCCAGCTTGGGCCTGATCCCCCAGGGAGCGGGCCTAAGCCAGCAGGTGGACATCCTCCGAGGGGTCTCAGACTGTGAGAGGGCACAGGCCGGGCTGAGGGACCCCCCCAAGTGCACAAATTTTTTGTGCACCGGGCCTCTAGTGAGATAATAAATGTTCTGAGCCGTTAAGTCTATTGCAGCTTAATGCATTATCCTACAACAGATACTACAAATAGTGAAAATTACATGTTCTTAGACACTGGATTTTCTTATAGTTCCACCTATTACTAGAACAAGATTTTCTAATACCATCTCATGAAAGTATATTTCTCCCTTTAAAAGCTCTACTTCTCAGCATGCAAAGTGCCATGTTGTGGTTGACAGCATCAAAAGGAATTACACCAGCCCTAGCCGGTTTGGCTCAGTGGATAGAGCACTATCCTGTGGACTGAAGGGTCCCAGGTTTGATTCTGGTCAAGGGTACATGCCCAGTTTGCAGGCTCAATCCCCAGTAGAGGGCATGCAGGAGGCAGCCAATCAATGATTCTCTCATCATTGATGTTCCTATCTCTCTCCCTCTCCCTTCCTCTCTGAAATCAACAAAAATATATTTAAAAAAGAAAAGGAATTATACTGGTCTTTTGCTTGTTGGGATTATCAGAACTGCTGCTTAGCACCTATACTCCACCTATCACCTAGAAGACACTCATCAAATAACTACTGAATCAGGGACACTTACTTTTAGAATTTAAATCTGATTCACATGAAGCTTTACACAGAGGAAGATAGAAATTAGTTAACTTCCAGAAGCGTTTCAACTGAAAGAGTGGTTCTATACTCCTGTGACCCATTTGCTGGGAGCCAGAAATAATTCTCTATTTTTTTTTAAAAAAAGGTGAGGTATAATTGACATATAACATTATATTAGTTTTAGGCATTCAACATAATGATTCAATATTTGTATATATTGCAAAACAATCACAATTAAGTCTAGTTCATTCCCATCACAGTAGAGTTACAAATTTTTTTTCCTGTGGTAAGAAGTTTTAAGACCTATTTTCTCAGCAACTTTCAAATATGCAATAAAGTATTATTAACTACAGTCACCATGATGGATATTATATCCCCAGGACTTTATAACTGAAAGTTAGTGCCTTTTGAACCCCTTCACCCATTTTGTGTGTATGTAAAATCACATTTTTCCCCAAGAAGATCTTATTGGGGGGCAGGGGATGGAGGAAGGGCAGTTTAAAATAATTTATTTTCTCATAGTTCTGGAGACTAAAAATCCAAAATCAAGATGTTAGTAGGGCAGTGCTCTCCCCAAAGGCTCTAGGGAAGAATCCTTCTGTACTTCTGGTTGGATGCCAGCAACCCTTTGGGATTCCTTAACTTGATACAACATCATCTTTATCCATTGATGGACACGTAGGTTGTTTCCAGCAATGAACATGATGGGGTCTTTTCAAGTTAAATGTTTTCGTTTTCTCCAGATAAATACCCCAAATTGGAATTTCTGGGTCATATGGTAATTTTCTGAGGAATCTCCATAATGTTTCCTATAGTGGCTGTACCAATTTACATTTCTACCAATAATACACAAGGATTCTCTTTTCTCCACATCCTCCCCAACACTTGTTACTTCTTGTCTATTTCATAATAACCATTCTAACAGCTGTAAATTGATATCTCATTGTGCTTTCATTTGCATTTCCCTGACAATTAGTAATGTTGAGCATCTTTTCATGTACCTGTTGGCCATCTGTATGTCTTCTTTGAAAAGATGTCTAGTCATATCCTCTGCCCACTTTCAAATCTGATTTTTTTTTTTTTTTGCTATATTGGGTTGTAAAATTCTTTATACATTTTGGATATTAAACCCTTTTCACATACCACTGAGTTGCAAATATTTTTCCAATTCAGTAAATTGTCTAGAAATAACTCACCTTTAAAGTGTCTTTTCTTGAATCATATGAATACATATTTCTAAAAATTGTTATTGAATTTACTGGGGTGACATTGGTTAATAAAATTATATAGGTTTCAGGTATCCAAACAAATAAAACAATTTAACAGGGTCTTTTCTAGAAATAGATAAGTTAGTTGAGAAACAATACAATTATAAAAGAGGAACAATAAACTCAGCATTGATATAGTGAAAATTACATGAAAAACATATGTGAAACATAAAATATATGTAATCAGGAACAGATATTTGGATAATCCTCAAAGTTTATACTTAAATATCCAAAAAATGTATTTCCAATTTGTTATGGTGAACCCTTTATCTCACCAAATGTTTTTAAGTTATGTTGTTTAAAAAATGTTATAAAATACTGCTTTAAAAAAATCTACCTACAGAGAGAAATCTGTAAAGAATTGAATGAGCATATACCCAACACACTATAACAATAAATATTTTCTATGGTTTAATGGAGGTAAAATTGGCTAAGGAAGAAAAAAAAATTTAAAGGGAGCCAAAAATAATTGAGATAAAAAAATAAAGTCCCAATCCATTAAAAAACACAAGATGGAGAATATTCCTCAAATTTCTCTTTCATTTAGATAAAATATCTGATTCAGATGTAGCACAAATAAAAAGGGCCCACCCTCCTTTGAGATACACAAGTCAAATTAGTGCAGAATAAAGCAGTAGCAGAGATTTACTTCCACATCTAAGCCAGGAAAACAAAAAACAAAGGTACAGGAAAATAGAAAATTCAATGTTGCAATTACATTTAATAGTAAAAGTAAAAAAAAAAAAAGTGCTCAGAATAAATTAAATATCTAATATTGAGACACTTAAATGTGTGCTAACTACCAAAAAATGGCATATATGAGTGTGGAGGGGATTAGGTGATAAAAAAAAATTAAAAGAATGGCATAATGTTGAAACAAGATGATGTGTATTTGGAGTTTTTTGTACTCTAGAAATTTGTTTGGAAATTTTCATGGTAAACTTTTAAAATATTTCCTTTTCTTTGCACTCATTTGTTGAAGAATTAGTTATTGATAATAATAAAGTACAAAACTCTTAAGCATACATTGTAGTTCAATTAATTTTTACACACATATACGTATGAATAAATACCACCTAGTTCAAGATATTAAACACTATCATCACTTTAGAAGATTTTCATTTGCCCCTTCTAAGTAATTAACTCCTCCCAATTCAGAGGCAACCACTTTCCTGGCTTCTATTACCCCAAATTATTTTTTTCTATTTTAAACTTCATATAAGTGGAATCATACAGTATAAATTCATTTGTGTCTACCTACTTTTGTTCAACAAAGTATTTCTGAGATTCATTGCTACAGACACACCCTTGTACAGACACATCCTTGTACATGGTTTTTATGTTTTACCTTTCTTGGGTACATAAAATCTGAACTCACAGTAGAGGGCTATGTTTCGCTATAACAGCTACTGATAGTTTTCCAAAATGGCTGAAACAATTTATATTCCCACCAGCAAAATAGAAGAGCACCAGTTGTTTCACATCCTTGGCAACACTTGTATTGTCAGTCTCTAATTTGGGCCATTCTGGCAGGGGTGTGATGGTTCTGCATTGTGACATTTCCTAATAAGTAATAATGTAGAGCACCTTTACCTATGCATATTGGCCTCTTAGACATCTTCCTTTGTGATATCTTCCTGTAAAATATGCTCACTTTTTTGCATATTTTAAAAATTGGGTTGTTTGTGCCTTTTCCTTCTTGATTTGTAACAGTTACTTATACAAGTCCTACACAAGATTTATTTATTATGAATAAATTCTTGCAGTATATCGCTTGCTTTTTCTCTGTCTGAATGGTGTATTGACGAATATAAATTCTTATGTATTCTAACTTATTAATTTTGTGCTCTAAGAAATTTTTGCCTACTCCAAAGTCAAGATATTCTCTTAGATTTTCTTCTAGAAGCTGGATAATTTTAGCTTATACATCTAGATCTATTATCTAACTCAAATGAACTTTTAAAACATAATGTGCCTTTTTTATACAAATATCCAGTTTACCTAATAGTTTATTAAAAATAAATGCTTTCTTTTAACTTCAGTGAAGCTTTTGTCATAAACCAAGAAACTAGATATGTGAAGGTCTATAGCAGTGGTTCCCAAACTTATTTGGCCTACCGCCCCCTTTCCAGAAAAAATATTACTCAGCCCCTGGAAATTAATTTTTTTAAAATTTTAATAGCAGTTACTCATCGCCCCCAAATGCACCTGTGGCCATCACCACGCCCATGGATCGCTGCAGCGCCTACCAGGGGGCGGTAGCGCCCACTTCGGGAATCACTGGTCTATAGGAAGAGGTCAATGCCCCTGACTAGTCAGTTATTGCATGTTTTAAAAATTAGTGTGGCACATCAGTGTGCCACTGCACACAGGTTGAAAACTGCTGTTCTAATACAAAATATCTTAATTAATATTACTTCATAACAAGTCTTGACATCTGAGACATTTATATTTTGATATAAACTTTGGAATCCATTTAATCAATAAAAAATTCTGGTATTTCTACTGACACTATAGCTCAATTTGGGGGAAATTGATATTTTAACAATACTGAGTTTCCTACTACATAAAGATGGAATATTTTTCCATTTATTTAAGTATTTTAAAATGTCTCTTAGCACTGCTTTGTAATTTTCAGCATAAAAAATCCTGCCCAAGTTTCATTAGATTTACTTTTAGATATCTTACATATTTTTATGCTATTCTAAATGTACTTTTCTAATTTTATTTCACATTATTTTGGTTGTGTTAAAATAAAAAATAGAAATCAGACTTGAATATTCCTTGAACAGACAAAACCAGTTTAGTCATACAAACAAAGCTTAATCTAGCTTATTTTACCAGGCTAAATTGACCTGGGTCGTTTTTTGCTTATGATGGCCCTGATTTACAATGCTTTGACTTACAATTTATCAACTTTATGATGGGGTGAAAGCAAAATGAATTCAGTAGAAACTTTACTTCAAATTTTGATCCTTTCCCAGGCTAGCTATATGATACTCTCTTGTGATGCTGGGCAGGGGCAGAGAGTTGCAGCTCCCAGTCAGACACACGATCACCAGGGTAAACAACCAATACTTTACAATGTACTCTGTTGCATTTCTTGGGGATACTGCATTCAGTAAATGACATGATATATTCAACAATAGGCTTTGTTAGACGATTTTGCCTAACTGTAGGCTAATCTAAGTGTTCTGAGCACATTTAAGATAGGCTAGGTTAAGCAATAATGTTTGGTAGGCTAGGTGTATTAAATGCATTTTCCACTTATGATATTTTCAATTTATGATGGGTTTATCAGGATGTAATCTAATCATAAGTCAAAGAGCATCTGTATTGTAAACAATAACTTTCTCACTACATAACCTACTTTATAACAATACTAGAGGCCCGGTGCACATAAATTTGTGCCCTCAGGGGGGGGGGGTGTCCCACTCAGCCCAGCCTGTGCCCTCTCGCAGTCTGGGACCCCTCGGGGGATGACCACCTGCTGGCTTGGGCCTACTTCCCGGGGGAGTGGGCCTAAGATGGCAATCGGACATCCATCTGGCAGCCCGGCAGCCCTCGTGGGATGTCCACTTGCCAGTAGGGAGCAGACCTAAGCTGCAGTCAGACAGCCTTAGCACTGCTGAGGAGGCAGGAGAGGCTCCCACCACCACCGCTGTACTGGCAGCCATCAGCCTGGCTTGTGGCTGAGCAGAGCTCCTCCATGTGGGAGCTCACTGACCACCAGGGGGCAGCTCCTGCATTGAGCGTCTGCCCCCTGGTGGTCAGTGTGTGTCATAGTGACCAGTAATTCCCAGTCTTTCTGCTGTTAGGGTCAGTTTGCATATTACCCTTTTAATATATAGGATAGAGGCCTGGTGCACGGGTGGGGGCTGGCTGGTTTGCCCTGAAGGGTGTCCCAGATCAGGGTGGCGGTCCCGCTGGGGTGCCTGGCCAGCATGAGTGAGGGGCTGATGGGTGTTTGCAGGCTGGTCACACCCCCTTCAGGGTGGGGGTCCCCACTGGGGTGCCTGGCCAGCCTGGGTGAGGGGCTGAGGGCTGTTTTCAGGCTGGTGGGAGACTGAAGCTCCCAGCCCCTCGTTTTTTTTTTTTTTTATTCTGGGATTTATTTACCTTCTATAATTGAAACATTGTTGCCGTTACTGGTGCTCCCAGCTCTGAGGCCGCTGAAAGCAGGTATCTGGAGTTTGTTTAGCTTCTATAATTGAAACATTGTTGCTTCCGGAGCTCAGAGCCGGGCCGCGGCAGGCGGGGAACCTTGGCTTCCTCCATCACTGGAGCAAGCAAGCCTCATGTTCGCTTCAGCTGCGTGGCTGCCGGCCGCCATCTTTGTTGGCAGTTAATTTGCATATCGCCCTGATTAGCCAATGGGAAGCGTAGCGGAGGTACGGTTAATTACCCTTTTTGTCTTTTATTAGATAACTACTACTTCAGTGATTCATTGGTTTTACTTCTGTTATTTTGGAACTTTTGACATTGCCTGGCATCAGAAGTGAAGTGGGATCCAAAGTCCTCTAGTGACTCCAAGGTATCAGATAAGCAAACAGGTGCTGGTAACCCACAGATGCCACTGAGCTCACTGCTTTCTCACCAATACTGGAGATTGAGACTAAGTCTCTCTTTGATCCAAGCTCCATTCTTTTTGTGTTTTGAACTCTCTGACTTATTGTGTATACCTGTGTTTTGTTTGTTGAAGCTTCTTGGTAAGTCATCCTACTCTATGCCAAAGGGGGAAAAACACATGATACCTTGTGTTTTAGACCAGTTGGGAAACAAGGCTTTTTGTAATAAAGACATCTTCGGACATCTACTAAAAGCAAAGATGAGTTCTACCTGGTCGATGGACCATAATCTTGTGCCTTTTGGAAAATGGATGAACTTTTGAAATTGTAGTGGTCACTCTGAAGAACCTTTAACTTAGATAGGTCCACCTTAAGGAGCATCCTTAAAAGAGAGGATTCCAAACCACAATGAAACAATGAAATGCATTCTTTGAATAGAAGCTTTTAATGAATCTAAAAACAGTTTTAAAAGGATCCTCACAGTACACAAATAAAAAATCTTCAGTAAAACACTGGCCATCTGAGCAAGTTACCTTAATTTAGTGCATCTGCCAGAAACATAATCTGTATCCCACTACTTTTGAGTTTTATACAGGATACATGGATAAACATTTTAAACAAAACTGTAAGATCTCTGGTTATGTCTTTCTATATGTTTATGTCTGTATGTTATAGACAATATTTTCTATCTCTGGTATTGCCAAAATGAATTTGTAAAAAGCTCTATTTGTCTTTAAAAAATTATGTATACACACACACACACACACACACACACACACTAGGTGTACCAGTTAATAATGCGGATTTTTTTCAATAGATGGAGTTACACGTGTTGATATATATGTGATTTGATATGTATGCTATTTTGTTGTATTGACAGCAAGCTTCAAAACTTTGTATGTCAAATTTTCTGAAGGTGCTAACATCATAGATATTTTTACACTTAAAAATGTCAAATTTTGTGCCCAAAAAAGAGCATTTGCGGGAAGTTTTAATTCATTACTTTATTTTGAAGAAAAGTGCTGCTGAATACTTCAGGAAGCTTATAGTGAACGTGCTCCATCTCAAGATACTTGTGAACGCTGGTTTATACGCTTTAAAATTGATGATTTTGATGTGAAACACAAAGATCGTCCACGTCAACCGAAAAAGTTTGAAGACCAACAATTACAAGCATTATTGGATGAAGATGCGTGTCAAACTCAAAATCAACTTGCAGAAAGATTAAACAATGCTCAGCAAACAATTTCAGATCGTTTACAAGCAATGGGAAAGATTTCAAAGGAAGGAAAATGGGTGTCACATCAACTGAACAAAAGATAAATGGAAAACCAAAAAGTCATCAGTAAAATGTTGCTTCAAGGGCACAAAAGAAAGTTTTTTTGCATCGAATTGTTACTGGCAGTGAAAAGTGGATTTATTTTGAGAATTCCAAATGCACAAAATCATGGGTTGATGCAGGTCAACTAACAACATCGACTGCAAGGCCAAATTGCTTTGGAAAGAAGACAATGCTCTGCATTTGGTGGGATCAGGAAGGTGTGGTGTATTATGAGCTTCTAAAACCAGGTGGAACCATTAATATTGATCGCTACCAACAACAAATAACAAATTTGAACCACGCTTTGATTGTAAAATGACCGGAATGTGCCAGAAGACACGGCAAAGTAATTTTGCTTCATGATGATGCACCATCACACACTTCAAAACCAGTTAAAGACACATTAAAAGATCT
>NW_005358650.1:5596820-5597354 GCF_000412655.1 Myotis brandtii
GCAGTGGTTCTCAACCTTCCTAATGCCGCGACCCTTTAATACAGTTCCTTGTGTTGTGGTGACCCCCAATTTTCATTGTTACAAATTGAACATAATTAAAGCATAGTGATTAATCACAAAAACAATATGTAATTATATATGTGTTTTCCGATGGTCTTAGGCGACCCCTGTGAAAGGGTCGTTTGACCCCCAAAGGGATCGTGACCCACAGGTTGAGAACCGCTGTTCTACTGGGACAGTATCCACAAATTACCTGAAAGATGGGGAAATGTATAGCTAGTGATGAACATTACTTTGATTAAAGCACTTTTGATGTTTCTCTTGAAATTATCATGTTTTCTTAGATTACAAAATCTGACATTATTAACCGGTACACCTAATGCTATCTAATAAAAGAGAAACATGGTAATTAGCCGTACATCCGCTACCCTTCTCATTGGCTAATCAGGGCGATATGCAAATTAACTGCCAGCCAAGATGGCGGCCGGCAGCCATGCACTGAAGCGAACAGGGAGGCTTGCTTGCTCCAGTGAC
>NW_005358650.1:5598815-5604814 GCF_000412655.1 Myotis brandtii
GGAGCAGGCCTAAGCCAGCAGGTCATTATCTCCTGAGGGGTCCCAGACTGCGAGAGGGCACAGGCCGGGCTGAGGGACCCCCTCTCCCCCCCCAGTGCACAAATTTTTGTGTTCTGGGCCTCTAGTATATATATATCTTAGTATATATATACTATTCTCTCAGAATTATAGAAATTAATCCCAATTTTTTAAAATTGATTTCAGAGAGGAAGGGAGAGAAGAGAGAGAAACATCAATGTTGAGAGAGAATCACTGATGAGCTGCCTCTTACACACCCCTACTGGAGATCGAGCCTGCAACCCAGGCATGCACCCTGACTGGGAATGAAACTGTGACCTCCTGATTCATAGGTTGGCGCTCAACCACTAAACCATATTGGCTGGGCAGCCCAAATGTTTTTAAGTTCACATGATCTAAGATACTCTTTGATTAAAAGAAAAAAAAAGTTAGTTTACATTTTTTGGCTTAATAAAAGCAGGTATATCTTCAAAATTTGTCAATAAAAAAAATAAGTTAAGATGATGATTAGTTCTTTAATATCCAAACCAAGCATAATTATTAACAGCAAGTACATTAGTTAAACAAACAAAAGTTTATACTAAGTTAAACCAAATAATGGATATTCATTTATATCTAAAGCATTTCCAAGATAAATATTAAATGCTAAACATAAGATGATCTACTTATGGTTTTTAGATTTTTTTACAGAAAATATTTGGGTCTATGAATAAACATGTCTTGTACCAATATGAAACTTTTACTATGAGGAAGAATATACTTCTAGTAATTATAAAATGTATTTACAAATTTTCCACCCCGCAATTGCTCACTTATTTTCCACTAGCTTAGGGGTAAAAAATTCTAATTAATAAACTAAGTAATATGTAATTAAAACTACCAGAAATAATAAGGGTGAAAGAAAAATGAATGTATATGAAAAGCAGGAAAAGAAAATAAAATGTGCTTTTTTTGGATAAGGAAAATATGGACATGTTTTGTTATGTTTTGTAAAGGAAAAAAAGAAAATTTTGTCCTAAGATAAAACGACTGTTACTGGTAGGACAATAGCTGAATGGATAAAGAAACTTCTTTGTAGAAAATGAATATTGAGAAAGGAATTTTATGTATAGTAATGTTAAGACTAGAATCTATTTATTTAAATGTAAAGACAAGGGAGAGTTTTAAAATACAAAGTATCCTGGTGCAAAATTAGAATTTGGTTTCCTCTGGTTAAAGAAGAGGTTTTTTGTTTTGTTTTGTTTTGAAGTCTAGTAGTTTTTTTATGAAGTCTTTGGGGTTTTCTATGTACAATATCATGTCATCTGCGAATAATGAGTTTTACTTCTTCTTTTCCAATTTGGGTGTCTTTTATTTCTTCTTCTTGTCTGATCGCTATGGCTAGCACTTCCAGTACTATGTCAAACAGGAGTGGTGAAAGTGGGCATCCCTGTCTTATTCCTGTTCTTAGGGGAAATGGTTTTAGTTTTTGCCCACTGAGTATGATGTTGGCTGTGAGTTTGTCATATATGGCCTTTATCATGTTGAGATATGCTCCCTCTATCCCCACTTTGCCAAGAGGTTTTTATCAAAAATGAATGTTGGATTTTGTTGAATGCTTTTCCTGCATCTATTGATATGATCATGTGTTTTTAGATTATTGGCCTGCTCTTAATGAGAAATTAAAAACAAAAACAAAGGGTTGTGGTTTTATTTAACCTTTAATGTAATCTGCCTTGGAAACAAAGATTCTGTGTCTTATGAAAATATTTCCTGGCCTTCATAATATTTTTATCAAGTCTTTGATTACTGAGAAAAATCAGTCTTCTCTCTTAAAAGAAGAAAATTCTTTTATAACTATGTAACTTTCTGTATTTGTCTTTGAAGTCTTTTGTCACTTTGGTTGAATGGTAACTAAGTTGACTGAATAATTTCTGAATGTGAGTGTATGTAGATGTATGTGTGAACTCTTAGAAGATCTCTAACCATGGCCATTTTCAAGTATTTTCTCATTTACAGAGTGTTACTATTTCACTTTGATGCTTTTGGAAACTTTTCCTGCAAAAGTGCTCCATCTTCAAAGAAATTCATGGAAAAGAGCCTGACAAGTTACTCAAAAGTAAAGGTTTCCAATAACTTTAATATCGTAACACTGAATGGAGGGTAAGAATTTTTTAATGGAAAACTGATTGATTCATAAAGCTGCTAACCCACGATGAAGCAAAACAAGAACTACACAGCACTGAATAAGACAATAAAGATGATTATAATTTTTATTATCATTTCAAACATTGCTAGTTCTTTAATGTTTTGTTTCCAGATTTAAAGGACCCCCTTTTTGCCTCTCTTTTATACCATCTATAGAGCAATTTGATAAAGTGTACCTTTGTAGCAGAAGTTGAAAAATCTACCTTTTGCTCTCTACCTGATTCCTCCAGAATTCAGAAACTCTTAATAAATATTCCTATTTTTCCTGAATATATATGTATTTGCATAAATTCAATAAAAATCTGTTCTCTTTGTAACAGGACACAATTGAACAATTCCTTAGCTTGGCTTCCTAGCCCTAAGAAGCTTTTGAAAATCCAATCTGAGATTCTTTATGAAAAGTTCCAACAAAGCAGACTTAAAAGAGCCTATATGGTCAGTCACTATTCTTTCTGCACTTACTAGTACTGGTACATAAATAGCCAAGCCAAATTTATTTTCACTAGACAACATTGCACGCAAATTAATCTCACTATGGTTACCTTTTCTAGAAATGGAGATGATTATAAAGAGAAAAAATGTATTTCAGCAGTACACCTTCATGAATATCAGATTCTAGTGCTATTGTCTTTGAAGTTGTTTTCTACCTATAAACTGGATTCTGAATTCTTCCAGTTTCCTCCAATATTTGGCTAGAATTTTCACTCACTATGTATGATGTTAGCTGTAGATTTTTTGTTGATACTCTTTTAAAAATTAAGGATGTTTCTTTCTATTCCTATTTTGATGAGGATTTTTAACACAAACAGATGTTGAATTTTGTCAAATGATTTCTCTGTATCTACAGAGATGATCCTATGGTTCTTCTACATTATTCTGTTAAAGTAGTAGATCAGATTGATTTTAAAAATATTAAATCAACCATGCATTCCTGGGACAAATCTATAATATATTATCCGTTTCTACATATCACTGAATTACTTCTATATGTATGTTCATGAAAAATATTAGCCTATAATTTTTTTGTGTGTGTGTGTCATATTCTTGTCAGGTTTTCCTATCAGGATTATGTTAAAATCATAAAATATTCTGGAAAACATTCTCCTTTTTTTAATTCTCAAAAGAGTCTGTATAAAACTGATATTATACCTTACTAAATGTTTTGAAGATTTACCAGTGAGTCATCTGGGTCTGGGGTTTTCTCTGTGGAAAAGTTTTTTAATAAATTCAAATTATTTAATAGACATTGGACAACTCAGATTTTGCATTTCTTCACATATCTGTTTTGATAATTTTTTGAATGATTATGATCTTTCCCTGGAGTTATTAAATGTATTAATATAAAGTTGTTCATAATTTTCCTTTGTTAACAATTTAATATCTATAGACTCTGTAGTGATGCCTCCCTTCTTATTCCTGGTATCGGTAATTTGTGTTTTCTCCCATTGTTTTGTTTATCAGTTCATTACACATTTATTATTTTTAAAAAGTTTTCTAAAACTGTTGACATTTTCTATTTCATTGGTTTCTACTTTGACATTTACTATTTCTTTCTTTCTACTTTCTTTGAGTTTGATTTCTCCTTTAAGTTGCAAGTTCATATTAATGACTTTTAACCTTTTGTCTTTACATGCATATAAAACTATAAAGTTCTCTCAAAGCACTGCTTCAGTTGCATTCCACAGGTTGTTTATTTTACTGTTTTTAAATAAGAATGTTCTCTAATTTCCATTATGACTTTGTTTTTGATTCATGGACAATTTAGAAATGTCTTGCTTAATTTCTAACATTTGGAAGCTTTCTAGTTATTTTTCTGTAACTGAGCTGTAATTAATTCCACAGTGGTAAAAAAGAAAAAATGCACTGTATAATTTCAATCCTTTGAAGTCTGATACTTCTTTAAGAACCAGAATATTTTGGCAAGTGTTCCACGTGCACTTAAAAATATGTAGTCTTCAGTTGTCAGATACAATGTTTTATAAATGTCAATTACGCCAAGTTAAGGAATCATGTCATTCAAATTTTCTATTCTCTTACTAGTATTTTAATATAATTGTTATATCAGTTACTTTAAATGTATATTTAAAATCTCTAGCTATAAATGCATATCTATATTTCCTGTTATATTAACTTCTATATTCAGAAGTTGTATTACTAGATGAATACATGCTTTTTTTTAAAATATATTTTATTTATTTTTTACAGAGAGGAAGGGAGAGAGATAGAGAGTTAGAAACATTGATGAGAGAGAAACATCGATCAGCTGCCTCCTGCACATCTCCCACTGGGGATGTGCCCGCAACCCAGGTACATGCCCTTGACCGGAATCGAACCTGGGACCCTTCAGTCCTTAGGCCGATGCTCTATCCACTGAGCCAAACCGGTTTCGGCTGAATACATGCTTTAAGGTTTTTATATCTGGGTAAACTGACCCACTTATTGTATTTTCCTCTTCATCACTTACAATACTTCTTTTGCCTTAAGTCTATTTTGTACAATGTTAATAGAGCTTTCTTTTGGTGAGTGTTTGCAGACAATACTTATTACATCTTTTTACTTTCATCCTATCTGAGCCTTTAAAGTATTTTTTCTATAAACAGATTATATATTTGGATTTCACTTATTTATAAAGCCTAAAAATATTTGTATTTTCACTGAAGCATTTATTTAAACTTAACATAATTGCCAATATAGACGAGTTTAAGTATCATCTTGCTATTATTCTCATTTTCCTTATTCATTATTTGTTCCTTTCTTGACTTCTTTGGTATGATTCCATTTTATTTCATCTACTAGCTTATTTAATATACCTTTTAGTGCCATTCTTTTTTCTTTTTAACATATTTTTATTGATTTCAGAGAGGAAGGGAGAGGGAGAGATAGAAACATCAAGGATGAAAGAGAGTCATTGATGGGCTGCCTCCAGCACGCCTCCCACTGGGGATCGAGCCTGAAAACCGAGTATGTGCTGCCCTGACCGAGCGGGAACTGACCCATGACCATAGGTCGGTGCTCAACTCCACTAAGCCACAATGGCTGGGCTAGTGTCATTCTTTTAATAGTTCCCCTAGAAATTAAAAAATGCATCCTTCCTGAATGCTGGATGTGATTTTCTAGAGCAGGGGTTCTCAACCTTGGCTGCACATTAGAATCACCTGGTAATCTTTTTAAAATCCTGATTTCTGGGCCTCATCCTCCGGAAATTCTGTTTCTTTGTTACTAATGTTGTGGCCCCACCCCATAACAAAGAAACAGAATTTCCGGAGGATGAGGCCCAGAAATCAGGATTTTAAAAAGATTACCAGGTGATTCTAATGTGCAGCCAAGGTTGAATTGAGAATCACTGTTCTAGAGGCTCTGGATAATTTACTTCCCTCTAAAGAGTGTCTAATTTTCCTTTTATCAGGCAATTATATTGCAGATAAAGATAAAGTGTGGGTTAGATAAAGAGTATAGAATCTTTTTTGTAGACTTACATCGTTGGAAACGCCTCATAGAATAAATACGTTGTTTCCTTTATTCGCAGAACTGTGTGTTAGATCTGTGGGAAGGAATTACAAGACAGCTGCAAAAACAAAAAAAAAAAAAAACCAAAAAAAAAAAGAGTATAGAATCTCTGAGAATTACAGATATATAAAGTTGGCAGTCACTCACAGGCTCTTATCCACAGATCCCTACTGGGTGCTAAAAAGATTGGAAACAAGCTGGGAGACTAAAGAAGCTATTTTTCAGTGGTGGAAGAAAGGAAGTGACTGCCAATGTGGGAAAAGAATGAAACCCTACCTAAATTCTAA
>NW_005358650.1:5604841-5625373 GCF_000412655.1 Myotis brandtii
TTAAACCACTGGGAGAAGGGCAGCAACCACTGTCCTCCATTTTGGCTAGGGGATAAGTAAAAGAGAAAGGGCCTTTGCTGGAGTAGGGTTAGGAAACAGATCACAGATTTCAAGAATGAAGATGAAAATTCAAGAAATAAAAAACACATTAACAGAGATGAGGAATGTATTTTATGGGCTCATAAAAAGACCAGTCAAGGAAAGTATAAATAAGCTTCAAAACAGGTCATGAGAAATTACCCAAACTGAGATACAAAGTACTTTTCTAAAAGTGTGTGTGTGAGTGTGTGTGTGTGTGTGTGTGTGTGTGTGTGTGTCAAAGGAGGGGGGTTGGGGAGGAGGCAGTAGGGAGAGGACAGAAAACAAACCCTCCAAGAATTGTGGAACTGTAGCAAATGAAGTACCACGTGTGTCACTGGAATCCCACAGGAAAACAGTAAATGGTACAGAAAATATATTAGGAGAAAAATGCTGAGAATTTTCTAAATGTGATTCAAAGATCAAACCATAAATCTAAGAAGCTCAGTGGTGAACCACAAATATCAGGATAAATACAGAACACATACACACACACAACAAATCATATTCAATCTACTATAAAAATAAACAATAAGGGGAACATTTAATGGAGAGAGGAATTTCAACTAACTTATCAGAAACAATGCAAGCCAAAGAGTATACAGTGTCATCCTTAAAGTGATACGTATGAGAAAAACATGTGAACACGAATTCTGTACCAAACAAAATAATCTTTCTAAAGAAAAGGTAAAATAAAGCATTTTAAGTCAATCCAAGAAACTTTGTTAGCAGTAGATCTGAACTGCAAGAAATGTGAAATAAAGTTCTTCAGGCAGAAAGAACAGACACTTGATTCTACAAAGATCTGAAGACGTCTAAAAATAATTAAATTGAAGGTAAATGTAAAATATTTTTTCCTATTTTTAGTCACTTCAAAACAGAACTGTGTACAGTAGCACTGATAGAACGTTGTGAGACAGAAATATTCTATGTCTTACACAGTTCAATGTTAAAGCTAAAAGCTACACATAGCTACTAAGACTTGAAAAATGGCTACTACAATAGTGATAGTCACACTGGCTAGTGACTAACATACTGGACAGTGCAGGTCTAGAGCAAACTTAATAGCGAGATATCATGAATATATGGCATAAGTAAAAGTATGACAATAATAGTACAAAAGATAGGAAAGAAAAAGTGAAAATATACTGTTATAGGGCTCTGACACTATATAAAAAAGTAGTATTACATTGCTTGAATACAGACTGGAATTAAAGATGCATAATATAAATCACAGAGAAATAAGTATAACTTTTTAAAGAAGCAAAATAAATATGAGTAGTAAAGAGCAAATCAAGAAAAAATGAGCTAAAAAATAGAGACCATAAAGCAGATGGGTTAAATAGAAAGTAAGATGGCAGATTTACATCAATGATTACATTAAACATAAATGGTGTAAACAACTGAACTAAAAAGCCAGACTGTCAGGATGGATTTAAAAAGTGAGTTGTCTACAGCAAACCCACTTTAAATATAAAGGCATAAATTCAAAGTAAAAGGATGTATCATGCAAAACCTAATCAAAAGAAAGGTGTAGTGGGAATATTAATTTCAGATAAAGTAGACTGCAGAAGAAGAAATACAACTGAGATAAAGAGGAATATTATATAAGACAAAGGAGTAAATTCAAGAAGACATACAACCCTAAATATATATGCACCTAACAACAGAGGTCAAAATACATGAAGCAAAACTTGCTAGAACAAAAAGGAAAAATAAACATGCAATTATATTTGGAGACTTAAACTTTTCCTATGGTGATCAACAAGTAGGTAGAATCCCCATAAAGAAACAGACAACCTAATAAGCACCATCAATTAATTTGACATGACAATTATAGCATATTAAATATAAAATATTGAAATTAACATTTAATATGGAATAAAGAACTTATAGAATACTCTACCCAAAAGCACAATCCACAATATTTGGAAGTACACATAGAACATTTACCAAGTCTAACCATATTCTTCCATAAAAAATATTTCAAAGAGTTTAAAAGAAATTATATATTCTATATTACTCGCTTATAACAAAATTAAACATAAAAATCAATTACTGAAAGAACTAGGTAAAATCATCAAATATTTGGAATGT
This sequence comes from Myotis brandtii, assembly GCF_000412655.1. Taxonomy (NCBI): domain Eukaryota; kingdom Metazoa; phylum Chordata; class Mammalia; order Chiroptera; family Vespertilionidae; genus Myotis; species Myotis brandtii. The sequence continues at coordinate 5,607,017 of NW_005358650.1, forward strand.
AAATAATATACTTCTATTCTAAATAACCCATAAGTCAAAGCAAAAGTCACATAAGAACTCAGAAAATCCTATATAATAAAAGCCTAATATGCAAATTGTCCTCTCAACCAAGAGTTCAACCGGGAGCTCAACTGCTCACTATGATGTGCGCTGACCACCAGGGGTGGTGCAGAACATGGCAGGCATAGGCAATGCGGTGCTGGCAGCAGGTGGCAGTGGAGGCACTCCCGGCCCCAATGGGCCTCAACAAGAGCGGGACGGTGGTGGGATGGTAGAGCAGGTGAGCGGGCGGCACCAGGACAAGGCAGATGCAAGCAGGGGCCCAACTGCCCTGCCGATCGCCCCACAGACGGCAACCAGCGGCAACGGCAGGGGGCGGGGCCGCTGCCCTGCTCCCAGGTGCTGAGGGAGCCGGACAGGGGGCCTGGCCCCAACCGATCACTCTGCAGAAAGCGACCAGCGGCCGGCAGGCCCTGATTGCCTGATCGGGGCCAGGCCCCCGGCTGGGATGGGGTACGGGGGTTGGGTGGCGGTGACCAACCTCCCACGGTACCTGGCCAGGGGGCTGTGACCTCTTGCCGGCTACCTGGGGGCAGGGGTGACGGGGACAGAGGTGCAGTGAGAATGCAAGGTGTCCACTGAGCTTGCTCTCACTCCCCCTACTATCCTCCCCCAGGATGCCAGGGCTCGCGTGCCAGGGAAGCCCCCGTACTCAGGTGCCGGGTGCCCGCGTGGAGCCTGTCACGCACCCACACGGCTTCTTCCGGGTGAGCCGGCTGCAGCCGCCAGGACTGCAGGGGCTCGTAGGGCTCCCCGTGGGTTCGCGCAGGAGCCAGTAGACAAGGCCAGCCGGGAGAGAGCGCACTGCTCACCCGGCTTCCATGTGGCACTGCTGGGCGACCCAGAGGCCCACGTTGCGCCCTGGCCTGCGGCGTCCGGCTGCACTCACTGCATCTCTACATGGGGACTCAGGCTCGTGACTCAGGTGGAGAGGGGCGCATGGGGGTCCGGGGGCCCAGTTGCTGCCCAGGGCCCAGAAGTCAGCTGGGACCTGCCCTTCCACGCTAGATGCTCACGTTTCAATCGCCGGCTAGGTCTAGGGACTGCACTGGTGCATGAATTTCATGCACCAGGCCTCTAGTATCAACATAGCAAAATTTATGAGAATATCTAAAGCAGTGCTGAGAAGGAAAAGAAGGTCAATGGCCTAAGCTTATACCTTAAGAAATTAGAATAGAGATTTAAACCCAAAGCATACAAAAAGAAATAGTAAAGAGCAGAAATCAATTAAATTAAAAATGTATTTTAAATAACAATAAAAATAAAAAAACTGGATCTTCGGAAAAACAAAACATTTTTGATAAACCAGAAAACCTACTAATAAAGACAAAAGCGAGGACACACTGTCAATATCAGTAATGTAAGAAAGGATATCACTACAGATGCTACAGACATTAAAAGGGCAATAAAGAAACATTATGGCAATGAATAGATGAAACAGGTACATTCCTTGAAAGATACCAACTATTAAAGCTCACACATAGTGAGTAAAGGTCACTCACATCGTCAAAGACTGGAAGCTTTCAAAAACAGATAACCCTAATCATCCTATACCTATTAAAGCAAATAAGTTTATCCTTTAAAACCATTAAAGAAAACTCTAGACCCAGATGGGTGGGTGGCTTGCAAACTCTAGTGAACATTTATGAAACAAGTATTAAGCCTATCCAAAATTTTTCAGAAAATACAAGAAGAAACACTATATAAGGCCAGCATCATTTTGATACCAAAAAATTATGAAAAAGCATCTTTCATAAAGATACAAAAAAGTATTCAACAAAATATTAGCAAATTAAATCCACTAATATATGAAAATGATAATACATCATGTCCAAGGGAGGTACACCTAGAAAATGCAAGGTTGATTCAACATTTGAAAACAAATCAATGTAATTCATCTTATTAACAGACCAAAGAAGATAAACCATATGATCACCTCAATAAATACAGCAAGAAAGTTTGAGCGAACTCAATGACCACTCATAATAAAAACTCAGCAATCTAGGAACAGAATGGGAACATCCTTAACTTGATAAAAGACCTATTACACTTACTGTAACTATATATAGTTGATTGGTTAAAGGCCCTTTATACTTAAAGAACAAAAGTTTTCCTCTTAACATCAGGAACAAGACAAAATATCTGCTCTCACCACTCGTTTAATATCATGCTGGAAATCCTAGCCAATGAAATAAGGGAGGAAAAAGAAAGTAGGTTGTACACACAAAGTGAAAACAAAGAAATAAAACTGTTCTTTATTTGCAAATGACATCATTATTTACATAGAAAAATGCCAAAGAAACAACAACAACAAAAAAAACCTTACTAGATTTAAGTGAATTTAGCAAAGTTGCCATATTCAAGATATACAAAAAACAACTGTATGTCTATATACTATCAATGAACAACTGCATACTAAATTTTAACTGGTATCAGAAGTAATGAAATACCTGGGTATAAATCTTAACAAAAATGAGATTTTTTTCAGTATACACCTGAATGCTGAAATTACAAAATGCTGATAAAAGAAATCAAGCAAGGTTTAAATAAATGAAGATATCCTGTGTTCATTAATTGGAAGACTCAATATTGAGATGTCAATTCTTAATTGGTGAATATATTCAAGACAATCTAAATGAAAATCTCCTCGGCACTTTTTGTAGAAATCCTATCACTTCTAAAAAAAATTATCGAAAAGCAAAAGAACTAAAATGGCCAAAATGACTTTGAAAAAGAATGAAGTTGGAGACTCATTATCTGATTTCAAGACTTATTAAACAATAACCATAACAATGTGGTACTTAAAGATTTTTTAATTTACAAGTTGAGTCTAAAGTTCTTCTGGAGAAGAAATGCATAAAAACAGTAATGAATAACTTTGGGGAAAAATGAGGAAGAAATGGTTATCAAAATTTAAAGTATGCATACTCTTTAACCCAGCAATTCCATTTCTAGGAATCCATGCTCCAGAAATAATCACATACTGACGGAGGAAGTTTTCTGAAGAGTTGACTCTGAAGGTAGAACTATAGGAAGGTGTAGAACAATCTTATATTCTCCAGTACTGTTTTTAAAATTTACAAAGATTTAAAGTTTGTAATTAAAAACATCAATACATTTAAAAGTTGGCTTTAAAGAAAGCATTTTGTGATAGCAAAAAGAAACTAATTTAAATGTCTTTCAGTAAGAGATATCGTTAAATAAATTCTAGCCTATTCGAACAATGAAATATCACTTAACCTTTAAAAAAAGTATTAGGGAGACCTATATGTAACAAGTAAAGATGTCCAAGATATATAATTAAGTAAAGAAAGCAAGTGATATATCAACGTGTTTGGTATACCATCCTCCCAAACAACTTTATGTGTATGCATATGTTTAAAAGTGCACTTAGAAAGATGAACGTAAATTGTTAACTCTCCACAGTAAAACGGGACTGAGGGATGAAACGTTCACATTTCACCTAGTCATTATTTTTCTATATTGCTGAATTTTACGTCGTTTGCATGTCTGCCGTTAATTTTAAAAACTAAAGGTATTGCATATAAAAAGACACGAGTTTCATAAGGCAATTGAAAACTGAAAAAAATAGCTCAAACGTTTATTTCTTTAATCTTCATGCTTATTTACACTCTTCAAATGGTCTGTAGTCTTCAGCAGAGGTGACTGCCATTTTAAAAAATTTAACTGATCCCAGAGTTCATGATAAAAAATGACAACATATTAGGCCTTTTGTGATAATCGTGAACTTCACAGAACCAGCAGATTCACAGCAGGGTCGATGAGCATGTCAATAAAAATAAAAACACGATATGTCTGGAGAGGGGCACCTCCTACACAGATTCTTCTTTCGCTGCCACAAAACTCTCTCCTCCCCTTTTCTTTAACTTGGTCTGAGAGGCTTTAAACTCACCATTTTGAATGTGCGCAAAATGATGTGCAGCAGCAATCTCTGGGAGGCCACAGCTGAGGCTGACTGCCAGAGCGGGCCCTGACCTGGCATCGTTAGGGGGAGAAGCACTGAGGAAATGGGGCTCCGATCGGGCCCAGCGCGACTGCGTGCCCGGGCCTCGGGTGAGCTCGGGAAAACGCACACACAGACAGCACAGCGAGGGCGACGGACGGTTCCTCGGGAGAGCGGGCCGCAGGCCTATGGCGTAAGATGCACCAGCTCTACGCGGGGAGACTGCAAGTGGGCAGAGAAGGCGGTGGGGGTGTCAGTGCGGGGAAACTCATTCAGTCGCCCGTGTGGGGAGAAAGGCAGCGGGGTCCTTGGCCGAGGCACCAAGGACAGCAGAAGAGGCCACGGGAAAAGCGGACGGTGGAGACCTCCGAGACCAACCGATGTCATCCGCCGGGACACGAGTGCGGTGCCGGGTCCCGGCTGGACCGGGCCCAGGAGGCGAGGAGGCCTCTAAACAGCTATCAACCCCACCCACCATGGCCGGCGCAGCGGACCAGAAATAGGCCCCGCTCCCTCTCGACAGAAATTAAGAGAGGAAGGAGGTAAAGGCAGCAATTTCCTCGCCCGACCCTCCTATAACCAACATCAGAACAAGCCAGATTTAAAAAAAAAAAAATCCCCTCACCGAACTGTGCAGCGGCTCCGGAGCGAGAACAGCGCTCGATCCTCCACCCGCCACCACCGCCTTCTTCTCCGCCTCCGACTCCTCCCCCGCCTAACGCGCAGTGGCAGGTGGCGGAGCCCAAAAAAGCAGGGGAGGCGGCGGCGAGTCCCGCCCCTCGCGCCGCAGTAGAGGCGGAGGAGGAGGGCACGCAAACCCCGCCCCCAAAACAGCACCGACCAATAGACTTAAAGGACTTCGAGTGGGGTTGGAAAATGCACGTATCCAATCGGAACCTCGGGAGTGGGCTCACGTCAATGGATGGGACGTGGCAGAAAAAGGGGAAAAGGACTTCAGGCGTCTCCGCACCCGGGTCCCCCCTTGCCGGTCTAGGGGACTGCTCAGATTGGCCGGAGAGAGGAAGGACGAGGCCACACTGTTTCCCAGCCCACGCCCGCGTCTGGGCCCGCCTCCTCTCCCTGCGGCACTGAGACGTTTGGGGCGGGGCGAGGCCCCGTCCTGGGCTGGCACTGCGCTGCCTTTTGTGGTTAGGGCTGGGAGAAGAGGGTGGGGTCTCCAGGAAAGGGAAGGGGGTGTGGGGAATTAGGGCAGGACTGGCGCAGCTCGGCTTTCAGAAATTTGTACAGCAGCCACCAAAATGGAGGCATTAAAAGTCAATCCTAATTCGACTGGGAACCTGATTAACAAGGTTAAGTCTCTTGGCATAACGTTCACTCCGTTGCAGTTCAGATAGGAGCGGTACAAGAAAAAAATAGACGGAGGAAGGGCACGTTTGCCCACGCAGAGGCCACGCCCATATACCCTGCAGTCTCCCTTGTTTCTGATTCTGTTGGATCAGGGACGGGTTATAGGAGAGGCCTGCGTTTCCTCTGTAGGGCCTTGGCCCGACCACAGCCATCCAGTTTGCATCTTGAGGCTGATAGGTTGTCATGCTGGGAAGAAACAGCTCCCATCACATGCAAGTAAAATAAACACGACAGCTGTAGTCCCTAAACACCTTGCTTAATTTAAACTCGGCCAACAGTTTAGTTAATCATGTCAATGATGCTAAATTGTTTCTTCGTTCCGCACGAGTCCTCTTTACATCCTGAACATGTCCGCTTCTCTAATTACAGTCCTGTTCTCTTCCCATCTTATTCCCAACCCCCACCACACCCTCCACACACAAGCCCAGCGTCCAGGATATATTTAGCGCACTTCCTCTACCAAGAATTAAGAGCCCTATTACTTGTGCTGTTCCTGGAAGCTGCACAAATCTCTTCCCAGTGAATCAAAACTATTCCTTTTTTTTTTTTTTGGTCTTGATGAAAACAAATTAGCCAAAATTTACTATAGAAATTTAAGTTCTGAGAATTTGCTAGACATATTGTGAAACCAAATCTAAATCTCAGTCTATCTCTGTAGTACATTTCTTACGAAGGAACCATTTATCGATATTTATCTGCTTTATATATGTTGCTCTAGAAACTGGCTCTTTTTACATCCCAATCTCTCCCTCTTGAAAAGAGAATTCACACTTTAATCACACTTCCCTAATCTCCCTTTAGGATATTGCATGTTGACCCAATTGGTTATACTAACCTGTTAGTTGGGGAAAGGTTTCCCAAATTTCAATCTTTTTTATACCATATCTGTGTATACTACTTGCAGTATTATTTATTATTTTCTTTAAATAAATGCATTTTTCCATTTCTTTAAGAGAAAAACTTTATAAAAGTATTATAAATGGAAAACCTCCATTAATTATCCTAAATTGAAAGTAAGTGTAAGTGAAAAGAAAACCATGTTTTTAAGTTCTAGCTAGAAACTATTGTCTACTGGAATCTCTGAGCCTAAGGGTAAGTTACCAAACATTAGACATATATTAAAGACCAAGCATGCAAATGGCATTTTTATCATGATGTAATCAAAAGGATAGTAAAATAGAACCAAAATAGGAATCACTTTCTCACCATGTGAGTCATTGTTTTTAAATTCTGAATGCATGTGCCAATTTAAGTCATCTAAGGCATCAGAACTGATCTCTGTTACTCTCTGGGCAATCTACATACCTCTCTAGGTTCAATTCCAATTTAAATATTGGGAAAGTAATAACATCTACCAATGAGTCATTGTATAGATTAAAGTAACCTAATCAATGTATAGCATACCATCCTTAGCATGTAGTAAGTACTAAATACATATTAGCTTATATGTTGAATTATGTGTATAGAGAGATAATATGTATTATTGACTTATATGTATTATTCTTGATTCTGAGGTGAGAAGAACTTCCTAAGGCAATGGGTTGAAGATATCACATTATGTAATGCAGTGGTTCTTAAAGAGTGATCCCCAGAACCACAGCCTCAGCATTACCTGGAAATGTTTTAAATATGCAAATTCTCAGTTATGTTCAACCTCAGGCCTGAATTGGAAACCCTAGGTGTGGGGCCCACCAATCTGTATTTTACCAAGCCTTCCAGTTGACGCTAATGCACATATTATAATATAATGTGTGCAATATATTAGGAGGAGGATTGGTCAAGGAGTGAGAGGGCCTGAGTTCTAACCATAGCTTTAGAGTGACATCAGCAAAAATGAAGGCATAAGGACCTCTGGAAATCATTTTCTTCACAAAGCAATGAGAAAACCGGCAAAATCATCAAAATCAACTTTTTCAGAATTCTGGAAATTAACCAAAGGCTTGCAGCAGTCTAGGAAGCATTTATGCAAGAAAACCAGCTGAATCTCAGAAAGAACAGTGAGCTTTGTGATGTTGTGACTTGCTCTAATCCAATTCCTTTGTCTCCAGTTCTGCTCTAGTATTGAAAAACAATAGCCCACAATTATGGTGAAAACCAGCAGCCTGGCAGCCACCAGATGAGGCAGAAATAAACTCTTTCAAGCCTAATTCCAAGAGAATAGTCATTATTTTACCTATCTAGGGAAAGATTTCACTTGTCAGATTGTCTTCACTTGATTTGATTCAGAGCCAACCCCAGTGCAAAAAGCATTTTCCCTAGAAGCATTTATCAAAAGTAATGAGAAGGAATTGATTAACTTTGCTGCTGCCCTAGACAATGCAAACAGTTGGGGCAATAATAGGTTAACCAAAAAGCTTGAATGAAAAAGCTGGATGATGTCTGCAGGAACTTTGAAAAGCTCCAACATATTCATGGGTATCCAGAAACCCACAAACATGACCAGGGCTGAGCTAAACTGTGCATTAACTCAGGAAAGACCAGAGAAGACCCTAAACATTTACCTTAGGCTGACCTTGAGAAGTTAAGGCTAAGAGAAGTTGGCAATTGCCTGGCTTAATGTTGAAGCCATGCCCCAACATACATACACACACACACACCCTCAACGAACACCGGGTGACATATTGGTTCCAAGAGTTTAATGAAATCTCTGTCTAATCATTAACTGGGCACTAAATAACCACGCAGAATCTTCCATGGCCACACATGAAGAACACAGACTTTATAGAAGTCCAAAAAGTCATTGAACAAATAAAAAAACAAGTATAACAAACAGCAATAACAAAACTCCCTGGACAGGAGGAAGAATCTGATTTCCAGAATTTTCACATCATATATTTTAAATGATTGGTTTTCAACAAACCAAAAGTTGGTTCTTCAAAAAGATGAACAAAATTGACAAATCTTTAAAGGTAAAAAAGAGAGAGGAGACTCAAATTCCTAAAATCAGTAATGAAAGAGAAGACATTACTACTAACCTTACAGAAATAAAACGTTATTATATGGGAAAACTGAGAACATTTGTATCCTAATAGGTTAGAATATCTAAACAAAATGAACAAATTTCTAGGAAGACACAAACCACAACAACAGACTCAAGAAGAAATAGAAAATCTAATTTTAGCCTCATCATTTATGCACTGAATGACCTTAGGTTAGTTATTTAATTTTTCAGAGCCTTAGTTTCATGAGATAGAAATAGAGATAATAAAATTATACCTTTGTGAAAACATTTCAGTGAGATGATAAATATAAATATAAATAGTTAAGCCACTGTAACAGATAAAACCCTCAAGTCTCAGTAGCATAATACATTATTTATTATTAAAAGCCCATTCAGCAGGATGGATGGGAAGCTCAGCTTCACCTTCAGGGGCCTGTACCTCCAATGCATGGCATTCACTATAAGACTGAGCGTCATTATCCAGCCAGTAGAATAGAGGAAGTAAAAGAATGTGAAAGATTTCTGAGGTTTTTAGTGACCTAACATGGAAAAGGCCTAGTGATTAATGATCATGATCTGCCAGCAGATCACCTTAATTTTAGGCTATGTTAGGACTAGCCTATTTCAGTTTTGTCTTTACTCTTAGGAAGTAGCTCTTATTTCTAGGGTGTGGTTCTAACTCTTAGAATGTCACCCTTCTGGGGTCTCAACTGAAAGCCAAGATATTTACCAAGGTCTCTCTCTCATATGGCAGGACTTAAATTCCTATCTTTGATATCCAGACCATATGCCTGCTGAAATCTCTACTCAGCTCTTCATAATCTCAGTTGCTGTTTTCTGCTGGGTTTCTTTTTTTTTTTTTTTAATAAATCTTTATTGCTCAGATTATTACAGTTGTTACTCTTTTCCCCCCCCCCCACACTCTCTTCCCCCCGAGAATTGTCAGTCCACTCCCTTTCTATGCCCCTGATTCTATTCTATTCACCAGTTTATTCTGTTCATCAGAATTTTTATTCCCTTGATTTTTAGATTCACTATTGTTGATAGATATGTATTTGTTGTCACTTTGTTGTTCATAATTTTTATCTTTACCTTTTTCTTCTTCTTCCTCTTCTTAGAGAAAACCCTTCAGCATTTCATATAATACTGGTTTAGCAGTGATGAACTCCTTTAGCTTTTTCTTATCTGTGAAGCTTTTTATCTGACCTTCAATTCTAAATGATAGCTTTGCTGGGTAGAGTAATCTTGGTTGTAGATTCTTGCTATTCATCACTTTGAATATTTCTTGCCACTCCCTTCTGGCCTGCATAGTTTCTGTTGAGAAATCAGCTAACAATCGTATGGGTACTCCCTTGTAGGTAACTAACTGTTTTTCTCTTGCTGCTTTTAAGATTCTCTCTTTGTCTTTGACCTGTTTGGCAATTCAAGAAAACCATCACTCCAGTTCCCAGATCCCGAACCGTATCATCTAGACCAAAATCCACATCAACAAAATGGATGTCTCACTCCCTAACTTTGGACTGTCACAGAACTCCAGATTAGATTTTCCAACCAAGGCTTGCAGTTCAAATAACCAAAGCAGAACAAGAGTAGCTTTGGCTTGCACTGGGCCCCAGCCCAAATGGATTGATTCAGTAAATCTGGGACACAGACTGAAAAACCTCACTTTAAAGGGAGTTAGCTGTCTTGCTGAGAGAATCATAAATATTAAAACACAAAAATCTTGCTCCAGGGTCATTCAATTTCTTCAGGGGAGTGAAAAGAGATTTCACTTTTCTGTCTTAGAGATAGACATTTGTTTTATTTTTCTGTGTGGAGTTTCATATAGAATTAAATAGTCTAATATAGTAGCCATTAGCTGCTACATGTAGCTACTGAACACTTGAAATGTAGCTAATCTGAATTAAGATGCATAGAAGTGTAAAATACACACCAGATTGTAAATTTAGTACAAAAAGAGAAGAAAATATTGCAGTAATAATTTTACATTGATTACATGTTGAAATATTAATTAAAATATATCAAAATTAATTTCACTGTTTCTTTTAACTTTGGCTACAATAACATTTAAAATTATATATATGGCTCATGTATATTGCTCTGTACTTATATATAGTTTTCAATGACATTTTTTTCAGTTTTGTGTGTATCTTATTTCTACTTTCCATACTACTTATACCTAGCTTTCTGAAATACCAACTATATTTTCTTTAAGATTTTTTAATTGATTTTTTGAGAGAAAAGAAGGGAGAGGGAGAGAGAGAAAAAAACACACATCAATATGAGAATGAAACATGGATTGGCTGCCTCCCGCATGTTCCCCACAGGGGATTGAGCCCAAAACCTGGGCATGTGTTCTGACTGGGAATCAAACCATCAACCTTTAGATGCATGGGACAAAGCCCAACCAATTAAGCCACACTGGCCAGGGCTGAAATAGTAGCTATCTCTGTTCTTTATGTTTGCTAATTTCCTATGTCAGCTATAATTCCTTCCAAGTATTCTTGAGTTTTTAGCTTTTTTTCTTCCAGCTCCATCAGTTACATTCCTCCAGTTGGTTTCTGTTTTCTTAAAATTTGTTGAAAGCTCTCATGTGCTGATGCCCTTCCTCCTATTATCTTTATATTTTAGGGTTTATACTTTTAAATTTCTTTAATATTATTTTCAGGAAGAAGAGGAGATAACTTGGAAGATTCAAGAAGAAGAGGAGATAACGTTGTTTTGAGCATACTAGACTTTTCATAATAGTATAATTAACATAATAGACTATTCAAACTTAGAGGACATTCTCTGAATTGTATACTGGGGAAGTCTTCAGCACTGCCTTACACATAGCACTACAAATAGTAGAGATTCATTTAAGTTCTAATAAATCTCATACTTATAAGATAAAAAGACTTCATAGTTAAACTGAAAGTGATGAATTCCATTTCCTTATTATGGGAAATGTATGAGTTAGGGTTATAATTAACCAAAACCAGTTAATTAAAGAGAAAAAGGAAATTATTGAAAAGATATTGGGTGGCTCCCAGAAGTGTAGAGAAGACTGGAAAAGCAAGCTTGGAAACTGGCAGCCACAAATGGAGGCTGAGCATGCACAACCATAACCTAAGGCATGAGACATAACCAGGCTGGTGAGCACACTGCTGCCCCCAGAACACCAGATGATGCAGCCCACACCAACACAGGATGGTGCTCCTGACAACTCTGCCAATCAAAATTGGCTGCTCTTGTTGCCAATAAATTCTCCCTTGACTATGCTTCTTTACATCACTAACTCCTGCTTCAAAGTCCCGAGAGGACTTTGATTACCAGAGCCTAAGTCATGTACCAGTAGAGGGTAGGAAAGAAGGTACTGGCACTTTTGCTACTAAAATGGGAACCTCTGCCTCCCCTATAGGTTTATATAGTAGGGAATTCCTCAAATAGGAAAATGTTTAGATTCCAAGCAGCAAAAAGAAATGATAAATATCCACTTCAGAGCACATAACTATTTTTCAGAACCAACATTCAGCCTAAATTTCAGATATCTTTAAAATATATATTCTCCTCATCATAATAATTGCAAAATATAAATAGGTTGTGTGATCCACAATAATATATCAGATGATTAATAAAAAGATTTTCAAAAAAAGAAGATTTAGACGAAAGAATTGATATCAATAGGTCTAGCTCCTTACTCAGTGTAGAAATCTTACCTCAAGATTCATTTCAACATTTACAGTATTTGGGGAGCTCATTGAAATAGGGTTTCATTCCAACTCTGAATTGTTAGAAGTGGACTATTAGAAATTTCCTTTTTATATAAGATGACATTTTCCTTCTTATAAAATCTGCCTACAAGTCCCACATCTAATGGCTTTGGGTATTCAAGAATAGAGCCCAGTACAGTAGTCCCCTTTATCTGTGGTTTTGCATTTTGGGTTTTCAGTTACCCATGGTCAACTGCAGTTAGGAGATATTAAATGGACAATTCAAGAATAAACAATCCTGCCGAAACCGGTTTGGCTCAGTGGATAGAGCGTCGGCCTGCGGACTGAAAGGTCCCAGGTTCGATTCCGGTCAAGGGCATGTACCTGGGTTGCGGGCACATCCCCAGTGGGAGATGTGCAGGAGGCAGCTGATCGATGTTTCTCTCTCATCGATGTTTCTAACTCTCTATCTCTCTCCCTTCCTCTCTGTAGAAAATCAATAAAATATATTAAAAAAAAAAAGAATAAACAATCCTATATAATAAAAGCCCAGTGACTGAAAGGTAGAATGACCAGAACGACCAGTCGACCAGTTGCAATGACGCGCACTGACCATCAGGGGGCAGATGCTCAATGCAGGAGCTGCCCCCTGGTGGTCAGTGCACTACCACAATGGGAGCGCTGCTCTGCTGAGTGGGATGAACGTCTGCTCCTGCTGCGAACCCCGCGGCCGACGGGGCTGGGATCCGGCTGTGACCATTGCCTCCTTGCCCCAGGCTCCTCCTCCTCACTCCCTGCCACCTCCTCTGGATGCCTGCAGGCCATGCAGCGCTGCCACCAGGCTTGCAGAGCTGACCCCGAAGGCTGGGAGGCAGGTTCGTGGCTGCTGCCTCTCAGTGCTATTGCCCCTGGGCCCGGCCCCAGCCCGGTCTCCTGGAGAGGCGAGTGCTCCAGCTCCACGGGAGATGCTGGACCAGGGGGCAGCCACTCAGAGGGCAGGTCCACGCCGCTCAGCTGACTGGGATGAGCAGCACTCCCATAGCGGACCAATCCCCACAGGCCACACCCCCCACTCATGCACAAATCCCGTGCACTGGACCTCTAGTTTATGTGTGTTGTTCTAAACAGCATAATGAAATCACACACCATCCAACTTGTCCTGCCTGGTACGTAAGTCATTCCTTTGTCCATCACATCCACACTGTATTCGCTCCCGCCCTTTAGTCACTTAGTAGCTATCTTGGTTATCAGATTGATTTTCATGGTATTGCAGAGCTTGTGTTTAAATAACCCTTATTTTACTTAACAATGGCCCCAAAGTTCAAGAGTAGTGATGCCAACAACTCAGATATGTCAAAGAGAAGCCATAAAGTGGAAAGGCATGTATGCATAGGAAAAAAACATAGGAAAAAAGGGTTTGGTACTATCTGTGGTTTCATGAATACATTGGAGGTCTTGGAATGTATTCTCCACAAATAAGGGATGACTAGTATAGTTAAATGTTTTTTAACTAGTGGAGTCAGACCAACATTTAATTTCTGGCTTTGTTTCTTACTGGCTGGGTTACTTCTCTAATTCTGGTTTTCTATAACTGGAAAATGAGGATTATACCCTAAAGCAGTGATGGTGAACCTTTTGAGCTTGGCGTGTCAGCATTTTGAAAATCCTAACTTAACTCTGGTGCCGTGTCACATATAGAAATTTTTTGATATTTGCAACCATAGTAAAACAAAGACTTATATTTTTGATATTTATTTTATATATTTAAATGCCATTTAACAAAGAAAAATCAACCAAAAAAATGAGTTCGCATGTCACCTCTGACACGTGTGTCATAGGTTCGCCATCACTGTCCTCAAGAGTTATTGTGATGCACAAGGAGATAATTAAGTGCTTATGTCAGAAACTAGCACATAATAAGCATTCAATAAATATCAGTGATGATGATGATTGATAGTGATGATGATGATGGCAGCATTTCTGAAATTTAAGGTCAGCTGCCATGGAAATGCAGAATGATAATAGAGAAAGAACACTGAACTGATGTGAGATTTCCATTATAATCTTGATTCTACTTAACTAATTCTATAATCTAAAAGAAGTTACCATATTATCCTTTTTTCACAATTAAATGATCTGAATAAGATCTCTTGCAGCTCTAAATTTCTGAGATTCTATATATACACCTATGTCAATGGTTTTTCATACTGAACATTACCAGTTCCCTGAACTATACCTAATACAACTTGATTAACAGACGCATCATAGCCTCTGTCACCTTTCATCAGCAATGCTTGTCAGGACTCGGGCTATTTTATTAGTAATCTTGTTTCTTCGGGTAATTGAAATTCTCATCCATATTTTAAAAATGAAAAAAACATAAAGTCATGTGTACAAAATACAACAATATGAAACTATGAACTAAAAGGCTTGCATTAACTCTATGAAAAGGAAGTACTCTAATCTTACACAAGAAAAATTGATTATCTGTTTTACAATGTCTTAAATACAGGTCTCATATTCCTTGAAATATATTCTACATATAATCTTTATGTTTGGTCTATAAACTAGGTGCTGGGGTCCGACCCCAGCGGGTCCAGGGGTCCCCAAAGGTGTGGACGGAGTCGGCGAAGAAGGATTGACATGGAGACAGCGTTCAGTTGATCAGCAGCCTAGCCAGGATCTATAGCCAGGAACTCCAGCCAAGTTCTGGTCAGGATCTCCAGCGAAGTTCTGGTCAGGATCTCCAACCAAGTTCTGGTGCCATGTTCTCTTGCTAGGTTCTCCAGATTCTCCAGCCAGGGTCGGTCGCCAGGTTCTAGCCAGGTTCTCTTGCTATGTTCTATCCAGGTTCTCCTGCCATGTTCTGTCTAGGTTCTCCAGCCAAGATCTGTAGCCAGGTTCTGTCCAGGATCTTTTGCCATGTTCTCTCTCTAGGTTCTGTGTAGGATCTCCAGCCAAGTCCTGTCTCTAGGTTCTTCAGCTAGGTTCTGTGTCTAGGTTCTGTGTGTAGGTTCTGTCTTCTGTTGTCTTGTTACATCTGTATTTATACCAGTTGATTCCAATCCTATCAATCTCTATTCCAAAGGTTAGGGTGTTTCTTATCTCCATTCCAGGGAGTAAAGATTATGTAGCTTAAGCGTGATTGTTCTTAGTTAAAGTGATTAACTACCCGCCTGGCACTTAGTTAAGGGATTTTATTCCCTCCCTAACTTCAGGGAAAAATCCCTACCTGGGGAAACAACCTTTCTCGGAGAGGTGACCTTGGTTAAAACACATAGCGCTAAGGGGAGCAAACATATTAAGAACAGGATGCCATATACGCCAGGTCCCTTGAAACATATGCTGTGCAGATGTTTCTTCCCTGCAGCGACTGTGTCAAGCAGCAATGATGGACCGGCTCCCGGCAACTAGGAGGAAAATATATGCCTATTTTTTACCACTGTATCCTGGTGTTAGTAAAGTATACTTTCACACACACACACACACACACACACACACACACACACACTGTGAAGTGAAAACCTACAACATCTGGACAACCTTAAACCTACCTCAAGCAAAGACTGGCATTATCTCTTTAAGTGCTCATCTTGGAGTTGTGTTATTTAGAATTTTGATTGGCACTTCAAAAACTATATGGTGCTATATATTTTGCTAAATCAATTTAATTCAGCCTTTTCAGCCATTACCAAATCTTTGAAAATTCAATGTTACCTGAAGTTTGCCAAAAGTTTGGAAATGTTGGCCTAGAGGTGGGAATAAGTACCAAGAAATTGCTTTTGTAGTATACCCCCTAATTTTGTTTTGAAAAGAGCCTAAGACACTGAGAAGGGGAGATATTTTGGACTGCAGAGGCATCATTATATAGATGTTAAGCAAGCAAATATCAGCTTTATTCAGCCATACATCTCCTTTTCCTCTAGCCCAGATGGTAAAATGACTCATATGTTCCACTGGCCAGAAAAACAAGGGAGGCAGAAGAGGAGCTGTTATAATCCAGATAAAAATGGATGATGTTTCAGAAGCAAGAGGAAAATATCTCTAGGCAGTGATGATGATACATTGATAGTACCTGTTATTACTTTACATTTCTTTTCAGATTCACAGCTTGAGCTTCACATTCTAGAATTTGATGAGTAGTTCTGACCAGGAATTCTTTTTATCTTTATCATGTAAGTTGCAAACATTTTTGACCTACAATTAACTTAACTTAGCAATTTCTCTTTGTGAATCTTAAACATCAACATTCAAAAGTGTGATTTATAAAACATTACTTTCCTTGAAAGTCACTTAGCAATTTTATGTGATGCATATTCTAAGTTAAATAATGTAGCTAAGATGAATGTATAATTCCTTCACCAAGTAACTGGGGAAAAATAGCTATGGGACAGGAAGAACAATGAGATAGATAATTAAAGGGTCTGATAGACAAAATTGAAGAGAGTAGGATAAAGAAGGCATTGTGTACACTTGCTTCTGTGGTTGTCATTGTGGGAGGTTATGCTGAGTCTGTGTGTGGGTGGTTTTAGTTCTGTCATCACAAAAAACAACAACAACAAAAAACCCTTGAATCTTGTCTCCTTCCCCAAGGATCTGGAGAACTCATTGCTTTCTAGGAAATCAGATTAGGCTTTCATTAACTAGAAGTTCAGTTTCCTATACAGGAGTGTGAGGAAAAAAACTAGGTAAGATTTGTTCATAGCTACTAGTGGCATACTGTGTCTCTGAATCTAACTTCCTATTCCATTTCCTACCAAAGCCAATAATCTGAGCTTCCTTAACTACAGTTCCAATCAGATTAGTCTTCATTCCTCAAAATGTGATAGCTGCCTCTTTCCTGTAACATTGGTAAGATCTTCCACTTGTGCACTCAGGGACAGATATATACTCCAGAGCCTCCTTTCCTGTTGCTACTTGTGAAGTCTATTTAATGCTACATGCTAGCCAAACTTAACATTCATAAAATATGCAGTTTATTATGATTCCACTACAACCTAGCAGACTCTGTTATTATTACCCCAAATGACTCTCCCTACTACAATGGGCCTTGTTTTGCTTGCCTAACATACATTCTCCTTCTTCTGGTAATAATATCTAGATTTTTTATTGGGAAAGAACCTCTTCTCATTGCACATAATCTTGATAGGTCCCTCAATCAAGGTGTTCATCCCAGCTCTGGCTAAGGAGTAGAAACATTCCTCAAGGCAAGCCAGTCAGATTCTATCTCTCCCTGGAATTTAAATCTTGAGAACCATAAGAATAAAACAAAGTTGGAGCTGATTCATCAAGATAGTATTTATTAAAAAGGTTATCAATTATCTATTTTCTATATATCCAGAACTGCTGTTTTACATCATTTTTTAATGCAAAATTATCCAGCTTTTCTGTAATTCTATGAGCTAAACCTATATCCACCTAATAAATTCTCTATCTGCTTACATTAGAGACAATTTCAATTGCTTGTAAACAAAGAATACCAATGGACCCAGTGGTAGGTAGTATAATGGCTTCCCAAAGATATCCATAGCCTAATCCCCTATTAATATTATTATGCTATATGGCAAGAGGGAATTAAGGTTGCAAATGAAATTAAAATTGCTAATCAGCTGACTTTAAGATAATGAGATTATCCCAAGTGGGCCCCATGTAATCACACAGTATGTAAATGGGTGAAAGGGAAGCAGAAGAGTCAGAAAGAGAGAGAAGACATGACCCACCATTGCTGGCTTTAAAGATGGATAGGGACCATGAGCCAATTAATGTTGGCAGCCTCTAGAAGCTGGAAAAGGTTAAGAAAACAGATTCTCCCCTAGAGCCTCCAGAAAAACACAGCCCTGCTGACATCTTCATATTACTCCAGTGAGACCTACTGTAGACTTCTGACCTTGAATATTGTAAAATAACCTGCATTATTTCAAACCACTAATTTTGTGGTAATTTGTTACAGCAACAGTAGGAAACTAATACAAACTGGTAAACTATGACTATGTAAATCCTGTATGTCCTTCAAGGCAAATATCACTTTCTCCATGAAAGCTGTTGTTTTTAATTAATTTTTAGTTGGAAAATATTTCAAATATTTATAAAAATTTAGATAAGCTTATGATAAATATACATGTTTACCATTCAGTTTTGAAAATAATTTTATTATTTATATCAATAATATGTAATTTTCTTATACATCTTTTTGCCGGGGTCGGGCCAGGGGTTCCCAAAGGTGTGGACGGAGTCGGCGACCAATGTTTTACATGGAGACAGCGTTCAGAACTCTCTAGCTCTCTTTAGTTTCCATGGATCTTCCTGTGCCTGGCTGAGGCCACAGAGAAAGA
>NW_005358650.1:5625479-5640788 GCF_000412655.1 Myotis brandtii
TTGTTCTTGTGAGTTTCACTTGTTTTTGTTCTTGTTGCACTTCCCTCAGCCCATTAGCTTCCCAGGTAAGATCTAGGGAGCATTATAAGGTCAAGCCTAATTATGCTTAAGAGGACTGGGCCCTCTAAGCTGGGACTTGTTTGTGACTTTGCCAACAGATCAGTCCGAGGCTTAATCCTATATCAGCTCCCCACATCTTTTCATAAACCTATATAAATCTTTCAGCAACTCACTTCTTTTCACTGAAAATTGTATATTTGACTTTTATCCATGACAAAATATAAACCTAATCAACTTCTTATAATTTTGGTATCTGGTAAGATATAAGCCAGTGATGGTGAACCTATGACACGCGAACTCATTTTTTTGGTTGATTTTTCTTTGTTAAATGGCATTTAAATATATAAAACAAATATCAAAATATAAGTCTTGTTTTACTATGGTTGCAAATATAAAAAAATTTCTATATGTGACACAGCACCAGAGTTAAGTTAGGGTTTTTCAAAATGCTGACACGCTGAGCTCAAAAAATACCCCCTCAAAATGCAGAAAAAAGGGAACCCTCTCACACTGCTGGTGGGAATATAAATTGGTACAGCCACTATGAGAAATAGTATGAAGGTTCCTCAAAAAATTAAGAATAGAGTTACCACATGACCTAGCAATCCTTCTTCTGGGGATCTACTAGAAAAATTTGAAAACACATATTTGTAAAGATATATGTACCCCGATGTTCATTGCATCATTATTCACAGTAGCCAAGACATGAAACAACCTAAGTGTCCTTTAACAATTGATTGGATACTGAAGATATGACTCATACACGCGCACGCACACTGAATACTATTCAACTATAAAAAGATGAAATATTGCCATTTGTGACAACATGGATGGATCATGCTAAGTGATATAAGTCAGATAGAAAAGGACAAGTACCATATGGTTTCACTCATATGCGGGATATAAAACAAAAAAGCAATAAACAAACAAACAAACAAAAAATAAATGAACTCATAGTTATAGACAACAGAATGGTGGTTACCAAAGGAAAAGTGGTTGGGGGAGGATAAAGAGGGCAATGGGGGTCAAATATATGATAAGGGAAGGAGGCTAGAGTTTGGGTGGTGAGCACACAATGGAATATACAGATGTTGTATTATAAAGCTGTCTACCTGAAATTTATGTAATGTTATTAACCAATGTTATTCCAAGAAATTTAATTTAAAAATTAAAAACCCTTAAAATAGAGCAGCTTAAAACTACATAAAGGTGTATTTCTTTTTCACATAATAGTCCAGAGGTGGGTGGTACAAGGCTGTTCTGTCATCCTCAACATGTGGTTTCCATCTATGGGATAAAGCTGGTTCTGACTAGCTCTTCCCACTTCTCAGTAAAATAGACCTAGTAGAAAGAAAGTCAGCAAGAACAGAGAATACCTGAATCCTATCAACTAATTAAATATAGTTGACATTTATAAAACATTCCACACAACAATAGAATACATATTGTTTTGAAGTGTATACTTATCAAGTTAGGTCATACTCTGAGTCATTAAACAACTTTAAAAGAATTGCAGTCATGCAAAATATATTCTCTGACAATAATGAAATCAAACTAGAAATCAGTAAAAGACAAGTGACAGGAAGATCTTTAAATACCTGGAATTTTAAATACATTTCTAAAACTATCAGTCAAGAAATAATTCTAAAGGGGAATAAAAAAATGTTAGACTAAATAAAAATGAAAATACAACTTAGCAAAATTTGTGAGATGCTGCTAGAGCAGTGCTTTGGGAGAAATTTATAGTATCAAAAAAAAAATTAATTACACAGAACAGAAGTTTCAAATAAATAATCAAAGCTTACACCTCAAGAAACTGGAAAAAGGAAAACAAAATAACCCAAAGTAAGTATGAGGAAATAAATGATAATGTTGAACCATAAATTACTGGGACTGGAAGCATAATAACAACAGAGAAAAAAAATTAATTACAATAAAAGCTGTTTTTTTAAAAAAAGAAGATTAATAAAATTGACAAATCTCTAGCAAGACTGACAAAAACAGAGAAGATGCCAGTTACCAGTATCAGAAATTCAAGAGGATATATTTACGGATTCTGCAGAAATTAAGAGAATAATAAAATATCACCACCAAAAAAACTCTACACACATAAATTTAATAATTTGGACAAAATGGACAAATTCTATAAACCAAAAGATGAAATATATAATGAATAGTCATATAACTACCAAAGAAATTGATTAGTTATTTAAGACCTTCCAGAAAAGAAATATCCATGCCCAGATGGTTTCAATGGCCAAAGCTGGAACAATTTGAACAACAAAATAAAATAATATTGGATTATAGCCCAGAGTATAAAGTAATGATCCATGAGTCCATACTGATATAAATAAATGATTAAATAAAGTAATAAATTAGAGAGAAGAGATCAGTCTGTGCAGAAGAATTCCAAATAATTTATTTGGGTACTCTACCCTTCTCTGAGCATAACTCCCCACTCCTCAGGTGCAGACTGTGCACAGTGACTTCCATCTAAACCAGCCGTGGGCAAACTACGGCCCGCGGGCCGGATCCGGCCCGTTTGAAATGAATAAAACTAAAAAAAAAAAAGACCTTACCCTTTTATGTAATGATGTTTACTTTGAATTTATATTAGTTCACACAAACACTCCATCCATGCTTTTGTTCCGGCCCTCCAGTCCAGTTTAAGAACCCATTGTGGCCCTCGAGTCAAAAAGTTTGCCCACCCCTGAACAGTATACTGTATGAAAAGGGGGCGGAAGGAGTACCTTTATAATGGAGAAACCTGACAAACACCACCTCAGCCAGATAATCAAGGTCAACATCAATATTCATAAATCATTTGCAGATAGTATGTACCCTTGATATGATGTGATGAAAATCACAATTTACTTTTTGTGGTCTTCCTCCCCCAACCCATAACCCCAGTCTTATTATGAATAAAATGTAAGACAAGTTCTAATAGTGAGGCATCCTACAAAATACTGGCCAGTACTCTTCAAAATTATCAAGGACATCCAAGACAAGTAAAGTCTGAGAAACTGTACAACCCAAAAGAACCTAAGGAGAAAGATAACTAAATGCTGTATTCTACCTTGGATGTGATCCTAGAACAGAAAAAGGACATTAGGTAAAAACTAAGGAAAACTGAATAAGTTATGGGCTTTATGTCGCCATAAAGAGAAATATGTGTAACCAACTGATGGGTAATAGCCTTAGAAATTTATCTTTATATTAAGGAAATGCAATAGACAGGGGCAAAAATGTTAAGTTGCCAAGTTAAATTAATTATAAAAGATATGTCCATAAAATAATGAAAGCAGAAATTTGTTCTTGGCCTAGATGGCATGCAGTACTTTTGGATCATTCATCATGTTTTCTGTGACTTCATTGGTTTTCAATATTTGATGCACTTTTATCTTAATAACTGTATGGTAGTGATGAGCATCAGATGAGGATAAATTTGTATCTGAAGCAAGTGAATAATGTCCTAAAACCTTTTTGTGAAGATTATAGCCCATATTTGAATGAAAGATCCAAACATGTTAACAATACCAAAGGAATTACAGTATCAACTAAAAACTGTTCAGATGCTGTTGTCTGCACATTATTTTTCTTTTCTTAAATTTTCCATGTAACAGGTAGTGATACATCTCAATTGTTTTTAATTAGGCAAAGCTTAAAATTATGAAATGTCATTAATTCATTTGTAATTTTATATATTGACTATTTGCCAAGTTAATTTCATTTTTCACATGACTCTTATTTCAGAGCATTTTTTAAAAGCTCACAATATGTTAGTTGTAGGAAATAGCTTGTCTGCTAGAAGGAGTCTTGAAAGGGAGACATCCTTTTATTTTGTTTTTGGATCATATAGACAAGTATTCATACTCTAGAAGCTGGAGTAACACTATCCTCTTGGGTCAAATAGGGCAGTAACTCCTGGGCAGTCATTGGGGTTGGGAAGGAGTGATTTAATTGATTCAACTAAATACCTAAAACTTTTATGTAGCAATACAATCCAGTGAGGAAACAGGCCATGTGACCTAGATGCCTTAAGCAATCACTGGGTCATGTGAAACTTTGGGAAATCAACAACTCAAAGAAGTAAGGTCTGGGGTCCTATTTGGCTAATGAGGATATTACCCTTTTATTATATAGGATTGTAATCATGAGGTTAGAATCCACTGATTGGCCAATCTCAGAAAACATACTATCCTTGGAGACTAGCCAGCCCAGTTGAGAACAGCTACATGAAATGTGGAAGAGAGATAGTTGCTCAAATGTTTAAATTCAGGATCGATTCTGAAGAACTGATAGGTAGCCTTATTCAAATGCATGAGGGCTTTCATAAGAGAAACTTACATACATGGGCAATGCAGCTGCTCCCAGTGGTAGCCAGCAGGGGAAAAATCCATACCCCTCCAGGACAGGTTCTCTTTTTATAGGGTGTTAATAATAAAACCATATAGTTAGTAGTCGGTAGACCAGAATGAACAATGCCTTCCCAAGTTAGCAGATAACATCAGGCAGTTATCACACGTTAGAATCCACTGATTGGCCAATCTCAGAAAACATACTATCCTTGGAGACTAGCCAGCCCAGTTGAGAACAGCTACATGAAATGTGGAAGAGAGATAGTTGCTCAAATGTTTAAATTCAGGATCGATTCTGAAGAACTGATAGGTAGCCTTATTCAAATGCATGAGGGCTTTCATAAGAGAAACTTACATACATGGGCAATGCAGCTGCTCCCAGTGGTAGCCAGCAGGGGAAAAATCCATACCCCTCCAGGACAGGTTCTCTTTTTATAGGGTGTTAATAATAAAACCATATAGTTAGTAGTCGGTAGACCAGAATGAACAATGCCTTCCCAAGTTAGCAGATAACATCAGGCAGTTATCACACTCATTAACCTCCTTCCTGGGGGCACACCATTTATCTTTGGGCAGTCCCATTTTCTGGGTAGTCAGCCAAGCCTGAGGCTACAGAGATTTAAGAGTCTGACATTGCCCAAATACCTTTGCTGCTAGAGCCACATTGCATCTCAGTGAGTTCCCCTACAGATACTAAGATGTATAGCTTTTGGGGGTGGCAATGGTTGCATGGTTGAGTTTCTGGACCTGGACTGGCCTTGGCACCAGCAGCCTTTGAGCTCTTGGCACCAGTGCAAACATAGCACCCAATATTGGTGGTGGCAATGGCAGCACTGGTGGTAGTTTGTTAGATCATGCTTGTCAGAAGCTTGGCTACAAGAATGGTTCTCCAGCCTTTACAACAGTTCTGTAGCCTACAAGGTAGTCTTTTAATAAACACCCTTTCTGTTTAATCCTCAGAGTCTGTGGTTATAAGTAAAATTCTGACTTTAATGTAAAAATGTTAGATATAAAGCTGGAAATTCCATGGGCCCTGACATGAAGGTAGCTTGTTTGAAAATGCAATCAGCATAGAAGAAAAGATGGTTGAGAGATCAAGAGTTAGAGACAGAGATTTGATGAGTACCTGGATCTAGCCTTGACAGAAACTAATAAAAAAATAACTTATTTATTGGCTTACATATCTAATATGTAAGATAATGTAAGCCAATAAAAGTTTTTTCTTCCCCACAAATCATTTTGGGTTGGATTATCTGTCATTGCAATTGAAGACATTCTGATTAGTATAGACTCTTGATTAATATCTATTTATATCTATATTTATAGCAGAACAGTCAAAGAATTTGTGGGTGTTTTAAAACCAGCACAGTCACACAGTTGGTCAGTGACAGAGTGGGGATTCAAACCCAGCAAGTCTGAATCTTACCTACTATGCCAAAAGGAATTTGTAAATCAGAATATTATATATATATATATGTATATACATATATATATGTATATATACGTATATATACATATATATATATATATATACTGAAAATTAAAGACATTAAAAATGATACAGAGCAGTGATTTTCAACTATTCTTTTTCACAGATGAATAAAACTTTTAAACAGATGAATAAAAAAGTAAAGTATATTGTTTAAAAAGATCTTATTGATGAAGGTGGGATATAGGCTGGATGGGAAGAGATAGAATTATGTCTACTCAACCACACTCCACACCCTGAAAACCCTTCAGGCATTCCTGAGGAAGCTATAGGTCTCATCAGAGTGCTGGTTTGAAACTGTCTATACATAAAATCCCAGGGATATGTGAAGGTGTTCAATATACTGTATGGTAATAGTGACAAAAGCAAATCAAAAGGCAGTATATGCATTGTGGTCCTATGTTTTGTTAAAAACACACCCACACATATATCAGAAAAATAATATAAGGAAACACACAAAAATATTAATGGACCGATGGGCTTGCAGATGACTTTAATTTTTAAATTTGTATAGAGAAAATAAAGGCTTTTTTGCTAAGTTCAACCTTTCTGTGAGATGTCTTCCCCTATACTGAAACCCCAGTCTAACTATTTTAAAATAATATGTTGACAAGTCTGTGCTGAATAAATTAATTTTTTGAAATTCTGAGTAAATTGAGAGACATGTCAATGATGTCTGGGAAGTTATGCATTTAGTGTATATGTAGCAGTATGCTGACACTTGGGTGTATTTCAATCCTGCACTAAACTTAAAACTTTTGGTTCTTGCCTCTTAATCCATTGAATAGAAACCCCAAAATTGCTTCATAGCTTTTAAACTAGCCAAGCAATATTTGTCCCTTTCAAAAACATGGTGTTTGAATAGATGCCATGGCTTTTAGATGCAAATAGATCATTTATTTGATACAGAGACTTCATCTCCTCTCTCATCAAAGCCCTTTGCAATCTCACTGAGATAGATGTTCAAGCATAGTCATTTAATCTGTTCTGGTTCAGTGGTGGACAAAATTAGCCTATATGCAGATAGCATTCTTCCACATTTACATGAAGAAGAGAAAATCGTTATCGGGCCTTTAATAGCACCACTAAAGATTTTGCCTTTCTGATTAAAAACTGTAGTGTTGTGTTTTTTTTAAGTCACTGAAACAGGCTGAGGAATTCAAACTCTATTTTATTCTCCCCTCCAGGAAGTTACATCAGGATTTGTATATTTAAAGACTGCTGTAATGAGAAAAGTCACGGTGTGTGGAATTTTAAGGGACCTTAGAGATCATATGGACCTTTTTTGCTGGTAAAGAACAGACATTGCAAAGGCTGAGACTTGTCTGGGTTCCACAGTACACAGTGGGATAACCACACTAGAGTACAGCTTGCCTCACTCTGGGGCAGCTCTTGTTTAATCATGCCACACTACTTGTTATAAGAGAGCTACCTGAAACTTCCAAATGGGCTTGAGATCTCTGGCATTTCCATGTAGTGATTTTTTTTCTTATGGGAATATGAAATTATTAGGCCATGATTATTGTTCTTTAGCCAAATATGCCATCTTTTCTGAAAAAGATGTTGTATGTCTGTAGTGAGGGTACCTGAGTAATACCTGTGTACCTCCTGCAATAATGCTACAATTGAATTTCTTGTTGAGGTTATAGTAGCTATTGATTGAGAATTTATAGGGAATGAAGGGAGTATGAAATGCTCTATCTGTTGGTATCCTAATAATTCTTTCTTATTGCAATAAAAATAAATTTAATGCAAACAGGAGGTAATTCCAAGTTTAGGAGATCCCTACAATTGTATGACAGCATTCTAGGATTTAAAGAGCAACTTTATTTTATATAATTCTCTTATTGGTTCTTTGATGTTAGCACAAATGAGGACAATGAGGTCCAGAGACATGAAGGGACAGGACCACATCACAGCCCTGGCTCTACATGAGGAACTGCTCCTTGGCTTAGTCTGTTGTTGATGCAGCTCTAGGACTTTTACAGACATGGAAACCATCAGTTCAAAATATAAAGATTAAACAGCAGAAAGCATTGGGTTAAGAGCAAAAAATCCTGTGACCTAGATAGTCAAAACAGGGTCAGCTAGCTACATACACTGTCCTCACAGGGTTAGCTTCTTCTCATTCTGGCTTTTGGACATGAGTTTGTAACTTTGGGAGACTATTCTTTCTCTCAGCTGGCATAAAAAAATGAAAATGTTTATTTTTAAAATTGTATTCAAAAAGGGAACAAATGCTTTTCATACCATTTAATGTCATTGGGGCATTACATTAGAAAGCAACTGGGTTTTGACATGCCTTTCTTATGGTTGATAGACATAAAAAGCAGTACAACTGGAAATGAAGGTCTTCCACCAGGTGGAGAAGTGAACTTTAAAGTTCTGCTGCAGAATACTTTCTGCATCTGGAGAAAGGTTTACAGATTGTCAATCTGCAAAGCTGTCCTGATGACCTTCCCATACATCAAGGTGGCCTAAAGCAGAATGCTACATTGGCAATAACCAGCAGATTGGACACAAGGTTAGCAGTTAGGGCATCTGATAGTTTTCACTTCTGTTTCTATTTTCAAATTACTCATAGGCCCAGTTCTTTTAGGTTTAGTTTAATCTCTTTCATTTTCTGTAATTCCCATGGCTGATTTAGCAAAATTATGTTTTTCTGGTAAAAATTTCCTTTGATATTATTCATTTTTTATTCAGTTTTCACAAGTGATATTTAAGTTAGATATTGAGCTGATCATCAGTGTGCAACTCTTGTCCCTCCTTTATCTAGGAGTATCTTTCTATAAGTATACTCTTTTTCCATCTAGAAATCTTATCCTCTTTCTTTTCTACATAACTGCCCCTTATCCTGCAAACTCACCTCTTCTGAAAAGGCTCTTAGCCCACAAATTACGTCAGTGCCAATATCTTAATTTATGCCCCAATGATAATAGATGAGCTCACTCAGGACGAGCACCACATGAGAAAACAGAGGAATTGGTTTGTAAGGAACACAAAGAGTAAGCAATGCCTGCTGGGGAGATAGAGAAGGAGTGGCTAGAGAGGTAGGAGAAAAACTAGGGGAGAAGCCCAGGTATGGCCATTTCTAGGTGTTGAGCATAGTAAATTCTATTTACTGCTGCAGGGAAGACTAATGAGCCAAGAACTGAAAACCATCATTGGTATATATTTGTATCAGCCTGTATAAACAGAGAGTAACATCAAATGATTCATAAAAATCTAAGAACAGTGTTTATCCACAGAGAGTAGGCCCTGGGCAGATGAGAAATATGGATGGAAGATTGCCTTTATATTTTGCATACCTTCTAAAGTTTCTGAATTTTGAATTATGTGAATGTCATATTTTTAATAAGTTGAATTAATGTTAATTAGTCTAGTTGTAACTCTTATTAATGTTCACATCAAATTAGCAAAATAAAAACTTCCAACATTTTGTATATAAATGAAAATTGAATTTAATGGGTCAAATGATTTAATCAACACATAAATGAAATTTTTGTAATAAATCCTTGATAAAAATCATTATTGCATTTGTTAATTATAATGAATTAGAAAACAGAAGATGTTTTCCAATCCATTTCAACTGGAATCAAAATATCCTGAAATTATATAAAGCATTTCTTTGAATCCTTTCAGTTTATTTTTAAGTAGGTAAAGTAACCAAAAAAATCAAGATTTACATGTACCTAATCAGGGATCAAATCTTCATGTTTATCATGGAGTTTATCTAAGAATTAAGAATGTTAAAAAAGGCATCTTTCCATTTGGGGAATGAAGTATTAAAGAAAATGATAGATTTATTCAGTTTTCCAAGGAATACTTATCATGTTAGTGTTTAAAAGATCCCATAGATAGGCTAAAAAGTTTTTCCTTGTTTTATATGTCATACTAGAGGCCTGGTGCATGAAATTCGTGCAGGGGGGGGGGGTTCCCCTTGGCTCGGCCTGCACCCTCTCCAATCTGGGCCCCCTCGGGGGACATCCCTCTCACAATCCTGAACCGCTGGCTCCTAACTGCTCACCTGCCTGCCTGCCTGCCTGATTGCCCCTAACTGTCCCCCCTGCCAGCCTGATCACCCCTAACCGCCTCTGCCTGCCGGCCTGATCACCCCTCACTGCACCCCTGCCAGCCTGATCACCTCTAACTGCCTCTGCTTGCCAGCCTGGTTGCCCCCAACTGCCGCCCCTGCTGGCCTGGTTGCCCCACACAGCCTGCTGTTATGTTTGGTTGTCCCTCACTGCCCCCCTGCCGGCCTGGTCTCCCCATGCAGCCTGCTGCTTAGTCATTTGGTCGCCCCTCACTAACCCCCCTGTCGGCCTTGGTTGCCCCACGCAGCATGTCTAGTCGTCCATTTGGTTGCGGTGGTTGCTTAGGCTTTTATATAGATAGATATTTTATCATTAAGGTTCTTAGTGCTGCTTGTAGAAATACGTTTTTTTAAATGTACTGGTCACATATGGTAATTTCTGTGTATTAAAGCTTTCAAAATATTCCTAGCCCCTTTTTTGTAATTTTTATTTCTTTCCATATCAAAACTCCCTTGTGGGGTCTTGGGATGACACCCAATCTGTCAGATTCTCCTTTCTGGGCTTATTTGTAGCTAAATAAGAGATTGTTTTTCACTGATTTTAGCTGAGCAGACCAAAATGAATTCTAATTTATTTTTATATTTTTGTAAAAATCCAGAGTTAGAAAATTCCCTGAAGTTCAGAAAAAGTAATAGTAACTATTATTTTCAAGAAGTATATAAAATATCATTTTTACATACCAACATTTCTATGTTTTCCTCTAAAACTTCCAAAATGATTTTCTAAGGGCTTAACAGTTTTTAATGTTTTAAGAATAACACTTTTTTTCCAATGGTTAAATTTCGCACTTTTACCTAAGAGAAATCTTTAGACTATGTTAATGGATGTGTATTACATTTTAATTTAGTAATTCAAAATAGTGATAAAGAGACATACTCCATCTTTAGAGTAGTTTTGTGAAGTTTAGTAGGCATATATGAGTCCTTAGGGAAAAAAGTGTCAAAAGCCCAACACTTGATTCATCCCCTATTGTAAGCATAACCATATTATAATCTATACTTTATTAACAATAAGAGAAAATAAACTGATTTTTATAATTTTGTTTTTCTTTATAAGATAAAATCCCAAGCAAGTCATATTTGCCACTATTTATATTGAAAATTGTTTGCCCAATTGAGTTAGGACAGGCTAGGTTACCATACAGTAACAAAGTAATCCTGAAATTTCTATGAGTTAACACAACAAAGGCATATTTCTTGTTCATAAAAGTTCTAATCCAAGAATGACACCGTCAGCTATGTAGTGACTCAGGGATTCAGGCAACTTCCATCTTGTGGTTCTTCCATCTCAACAGGTAGCCTTGAATGCTGTGGCAGAGGCACCTTTAACTTCACTTATAAACCATTGGCCGGAATTAGTTGCATGCCCACAACTTGCTATTTTTTCTTGTGTTTAGGAAGAGAAAACAAAGTAGGACTAGGTGAACACAAAGCAGTGCGTTTGCCATGGTTTTAAGTGCAAGCCCTTTGTACTTTTTCTAGTATTGAATATCCTTGGAAAATGGGGCCCTCTCTGATTGAAACCAAATTAGAAGCTTTTATTCATCTCTGATTCCTTCTGTTCATTATGGGAAATGTTTCAACAAGCCACGTGCAATCATGGAATATATGAACACTGCTGGCTTATTATTGCCTTCAAAATTTATCATAATTTGTTTTATTTTGATTGGATATTGCATATGAGGAGGGACTGGAGATGCAACAATGTATCACTTTATAGTCTTGTCAAGCAGAGAGTCTCCTACCATGACTTTGGTTTAGCTTTTAAAAATATTGCCATAAAAAATGGTTTGCATGCCTCTGATAATAAATATGGTCTTAAAACTTTTACTGCATTAAATATTTAATGGAGTTGAGAACCTACATCAACAAAAATGAAATTATATCTAATAAAAATAGTCTATAAATGTCATAGAAATAAATGAGGTATTTTCATAACTTAAAAATCTCTCTCTTCTGTGAGTGTTTTAAACCTAAAATTAGAACCAAAAATGTCCCCAAATTTTATCATTTCAGTCTATTTTGAACTCTACTATAATGGTATTTTTTTAAACCAAAGTTTTCCTTCTAAACTGTGAAGTGTCGTCAGAGAAGGTGGAAATATTTTGCTGTTGGTTTGTTTTATTAATGTGAAGACATCCTGGGAAGAGAAGAGAATCAATGGCTATGTATCTAACATACCTAGACATTTTCTTGGCACACAGGGTATTTGGAACAAACCATATAGCTGTCATTTGAGGTCTGTGGGTTAACCTACTGGGTACAACATAAGAGTTATATATGGTAGCTGGCCTGGCAGGTCTGAGCATTGGTACAATATTTATGCATTCCAGCTTGGTTCCTGGACTCTTTACAGTCTCAAATAAGTAACAGGTGAAATCCCGAAAACAGTAACTTTACTGTTGGAAGTGATGCAAAGTCTTGCTTTAGCCAAAATAATAAGTAAATGAACCAACAAACAAGCAAGAAAGTATTTTTTTAAAATTCCACAGAGATTTATCTCACATTATTATTAACAACATTAATGGCAAAAAAGTAATAAAGAATGAATGAAAAACATAGTGCAAAACGTATTTTGATCTCCTAGTGTCCTTTGACTCAGAAACAGTGAACTGAAAAGATCAAGAGTTTTGTTAATTCCTGCAGTCTTTAGTTGCAAAGTCATAACTGTGGATCAGGGTGCCAAGGAAATTTTTGCATGAGAGCAGAAAAGAACTCAGAAAAGGTAGCTCTCTTCTGTAAGCTATTCTTCCTAGTCTCAAAATATGGACAGAAGACACATATCTTTGCAATGTCCTGAAACATAATCCACAGGTATCATTACATTCAATGGTCAGAGAAGCCAAGATTGATCTAGCTATGGAACACTGTCTGGCCAATATCATTCATGCAACCAAATTAGCTTAAGGCTTCCAGTGGCCAGCATAGCCATTAGAGTCAAGCTGGGCAATATGATAAGAGGGATTTGGGAGTAGTCTGGAAGTCCTTAAACGTAAGGCTCAGAGAACTAGTCATGGACATTCTAGTTGGTGGTGAAAGTTGTGGACCTTGATTTGAAGATCAGGCACCTGTAGAAGACATACCAACTATATATATTTTTAAATATATATATATGTATATGTATATTAAATACATGTAACTCCCAGGTAAAGTGAGATCAATAGTTAATAAGACTGTACCTATAGTAGACATACATATTAGTTATTTTCATAAACACCCTAGGGAACATGACAATTATCCTGATAATATTTCATAGTCAGGGGTTGTTTAATAGGGACTGATTGACACCCTTAATGAGATAGGTTCCTCAGTGGCTTCTGAGCAGTAAGCCTGGCTTTGATATCTGAAGTGTTGCTCCTGCAAAAAGTGCTTTGGTAGATCAATAATATGGTGAGTTGGGTAACTGCCACCAGAGAAGATCTTTTAGGAATCATGTATTTACCCATCAAGCCATCTTTTTACCCATTCAAGAATATCTCCTGAATACCTACATTGTGCAGGCATTTGTATGAGTAAGATCTATTCCTTGTCTTTCAGATGTCTACAACTTAGAAAGAAGATAAATGATCAATGTAAGGCAAATGTACAAGTAATTTGAAGAAATGAGCAAAGTTAAGATTCAGTTGTCAAGAAAACCACATTATGTTTTGACAATTTGAGCAATGAAGATAGTGAGCTGGAAGGGTTGTATAATCAGGGAACCCTCTCAGAAAAAGTTTCAAGGGCTTATTGCCATGACTCCTTTAGTGAACTTTTCCACCCCAGCAGAACTGACCACCCCTAAATTTATCCCCTATTGTATCATAAACAGCTTTCTGCACAAATACCTTTAATCTTGTTGCTTTATTTTATTCCCCCCCTCAAAACTCTGTCTTATTCATCTTTGTATCACCATCACCTAGTGTAGTATTGGTTTCTCATAGGGATGTATAGGACAGATCATTTTTATCTGCCCCGGTGGTTGATATTGGACCAGAGGTTACCTGGATGTTGAGAGTGTGTTCGTTGTAAAATCAGCTGGAATAATTAGGTTGGCTCCACACAGATTAATTATTACTAGAATACATTTTTCATTTCATCCATAGTACTTTGCACTATTCTCTGCAAGGATATAGTTCCTGCTCAATAAATACACATTTACTTGCTATTTAGACAAGCTAAGCCAAGTGTTGATGCTTGCTTTACTTGACAGCTGATGATTGCTCTTTAAAGTGGATGAAAAGATGTGAAAACAGAGTAACAGGAAGTTACTCCTAAATATATAGGCTCTTAAGTATAAAGGAAAATGCTCAATCTCTTTCATATTAAAAAATGTAAATTAAAACCACCTTAACATATAATTTTCACCTATCAACTGGTAAAGATCAGATACCTATTAATAATATTTTAAAGAACATTCCAGTATAAAACTTGCACAAACTAGAATAGTTTCTGGAAGGCAATTTGACAATCTCTATTAAAATTACAAGTATCTACTCTTTGATTCAGGAATTATATTTCTAAAAATGTTAGGATCAATATTATCATATGTGTGAAATGATGAGTTGGCAAAGTTGTTCAATGAAGCATTATTTGTAAGAGCAAAATATTGGAAACAACCGAAATGTATAGTTAGTATGTTTCTGTTTCAATCTATCCTATATAATAAAGAGGTAATATGCAAATTTACCATCACTCTAACACACAAGATGGCCGCCCCCATGTGGTCAAAAATGGCCACCACAAGATGGCCAGCAGGGGAGGCAGTTGGGGGGGATTCAGGCCTGAAGGGGAGGGCAGTTAGGGGTGACTGGGCCTGCAGGGGAGGCAGTTGGGGGGGACCAGGCCGGCAGGGGAGGGAAGTTAGGGGCAATTGAGCCAGCAGGGGAGCAGTTAGGCTTCAATTAGGCTGGCAGGGAAGTGGTTAGGGGGTGATCAGGTTGGCAGGCAGAAGCGGTTAGAGGCAGGCAGGCAGGCAAGCGGTTGGGAGCCAGCAGTCCCGGATTGTGAGAGGTATGTCTGACTGCCTGGTGGGATCGGGCCTAAACGAGCAGTCGGACATCCCTCGAGGGGTCCCAGATGGAGAGGGTGCAGGCTGGGCTGAGGGACACACACCCCCGTGCACAAATTTTGTGCACCGGGCCTCTAGTATATATATAAAAGCCTAAGTGACCAAACAACCAATCAACTGGTCGCTATGACGTGCACTGACCACCAGAAGGCAGATGCTCAATGCAGGAGCTGCCCCCTGGTGGTCAGTGCACTCCCACAGCCAACCTCCCGCAGTCCCTCCCCCCAGCCGGCCAACCTCCTGAGGTGTTCCACCTGGC
>NW_005358650.1:5640825-5648301 GCF_000412655.1 Myotis brandtii
CCCTTTCTAGCCCCCCACACTACCCCACTGCTGGCCAGCCCCAATCAGCCCTGATCACCGGCCAGGCTGAGGGACCCAACCCGTGCACGAATTTGTGCACCGGGCCTCTAGTAAATAAACAATACCACAAGATACTGTGGAATACTATGTAGCCATAAACAGAACAAGGATGCTTTCTTTTATTGTATTGAAATAGTAAAACATGCTAAGGAAAGACAAGAAAGGTACAGAACAGTAAAGAATTATTCTTTACATAAAAGAATGGAAAAAAGAATGTATCTGTGTATACTTGTATATGCAGAAGGTATCCTTGGAAAACAGAAAAAGTTAGGAACATTGATTTGCCCTGGAGTAGGGGAACTGGGTAGCTGAGACACAGAATGGGAAGGAGAATTTTCATCGAGTACTCTTTTATACTTTTGAAATGTAAAACCTTATGACTATATGGCTTATGCAGAAATAAATAAAAATAAACACACTATAGCAGATGCTGAGGTTCCTGGCAGGGAACCGCTGGCTGTTGTCATGGTCACCTGCTGCAGCTGTTACAGTGGTGTGGTCGCCTACAGTGACATCTGCTGGTGCTTCCCAACAGCTCTTTTAAGTCAGTGTTTTTCAAATTGCTAGTTTAAAAGTCAACACTGAGGTATATCACCTCACCTTTCAGAATGGCTACCACCAACAAATCAACAAATGACAATTGCTGGTGAGGATATGGAGAAAAGGAAACCCTAGTACACAGCTGGTGCAGACACTGTAGAAAACAGTATAGAGTTTTCTCAAATAATTAAATATGGAACTGCCATTTGACCCTGTGATCCCAATTCTATGAATATATCCTAAGAAACCTGAAACACCCAATCAGAAAGAATATATGCATCCCTATGTTCAGAGCGGCATAATTTACAGTACCTAAGATCTAGAAATGGCCCAAGTGCCCATCAGTAGATGAGTGGACAAAAAAGCTGTGGTACATTTACATGGAATACTATGCAGCATGCAGCAGTAAAAAAAGAAGGATCTCACCCTTTGAGACAGCATGGAAGGTCCTGGAGAATATTATGTTAAGTGAAATAAACCAGTCAGAGAAAGACAAGTATCACATGATCTCACTCATATGTGGAATCTAAAAACCAAAATAAACCGATGAATGAAATAGATCCAGAGATATAGAAACATGGAATAGACTTTGAATCTCAGAGGGAAGGCAGGGGTGGGTGGGAAGAGATTAACCAAAGAACTTACCTATATATATAAAAGGCTAAGTGACCGACTGTACATCTGTCTGACCGTCCGACCGGTTGGTACATATGACACACAATGGCAATTTAAAAATAAATGTTGACTCACGCATGCACAATACATACAAAGCTCTTGCTGGCACCAATTGCATGTGACACCAAAATGTATCTAAAGACCAACTATTGGCACATCGTACCTCTGAAGCTGAAAGAAAACGATGTTGTCAACAGAATATTACTTACTTACTAGAGGCCTGGTGCACGAAATTTGTGCACGGGGTGGGGGGTCTCTCAGCCCGGCCTGCACCCTCTTGCAGTCCAGGAGCCCCTGGGGGATGTCTGACTACCGGCTTAGGGGAGCGGGCCTAAGCCTTCAGTTGGACATCCTTAGCACTGCAGTGGAGGCAGGAGAGGCTCCCACCACCACCACTGCACTCACCAGCCATGAGACCAGATTCTGGCTGAGCAGCGCTCCCCCTGTAGGAGTGCATTGACCACCAGGGGGCAGCTCCTGCATTGAGCATCTGCCCCCTGGTGGTCAGTGCATGTCATAGCGATGGGTCATTCTGCCATTCGGTCGATTTGCATATTAGCCTTTTATTATATAGGATTTACTAGAGGCCCAGTGCATAAAATTCGTGCACGGGGAGGGTCCCTAGGGGCTGCCGGCCCAGGATTAGTCAATTTATATATTATTTTCATATACATTTTACTAATTTTCTTTCATCTCTGATACTTCTATTATAGAGAAAGGGCAAATAGCAATATTAAGATATTTTGTATTTTAATTTTATAATACTACATTATATATACTATTTTGATATGTAATTTTTTGCAGTAATGTAATTACCGCACGAATCTTTCTTCTAATTAATTTCCTTTCAAATTGCATGAATCTGTGCACTGGGCCACTGGTATGTATATAATTGAGAAATTCAAGGACAGATTGGACCCAGAGGCTAAAGATATCATCAAGTCTCTCTCTCTCTCTTTCCCTCTCTTTCTCTCTCTCTCTCCTCCTCCTCCTCTGTGTTGGCTAAATTGTTGAATATATTATTCTTTCATAGTGGCAAATGTCCTCTGAGAACTCAATGATTATATCCAATAAGTTGAATTCCAACAGAAAGAGAAGCCTCATTTTTTAAATAACCCTACCAAAGGTTCCAAGAAATGTGTCTCACTGGACTAACTTGAGTAATGGGCTCAATATTAAATCACTAGAGGCCCAGTGCATGACATTTGTGAAGTGTGGGGGAGGGGTTCCCTCAGCCTGGCCTGCACCCTTTCGCAGTCCGGGAGCCCTTGGGGGAGCAGGCCTAAGCCGTCAGTTGGACATCCTTAGTGCTGCTGAGGAGGCAGGAGAGGCTCCCACCACTGCCACTGCGTTCGCCAGCCATGAGCCCGGCTTCTGGGCTTCTGGCTGAGTGGTGCTCCTCCTGTGGGAATGCACTGACTATCAGGGGGCAGCTCCTCTATTGAGCATCTGCCCCCTGGTGGTCAGTGTGCGTCAAAGCGACCGGTCATTCCACTGTTCAGTCAATTTGCATATTACCCTTTTATTATATAGGATTGTAATCATGAGGTTAGAATCCACTGATTGGCCAATCTCAGAAAACATACTATCCTTGGAGACTAGCCAGCCCAGTTGAGAACAGCTACATGAAATGTGGAAGAGAGATAGTTGCTCAAATATACATTAAAGGTGCTCTCACCTGAAGGAGTAGAATGACAAAACATGCAAAACCAATAAATGTGCTTGTCAAATTGTAATCTGTACAATGAAAATGCCAACTTATCTAAGTACATTTTCTTTAGTTAGTTCCTTACCTCTATAAGAATGAATCATTTAAGATAAAAATGTCATACAGGCAAGTGAGATTAACATTTTAGTTTTTAATGAATTGAATTCATTATTCAATTGTTCTACATATTTCAGGCTTCTCCATGATCTGTTTTCCCTCAGAATTCTATTTAGATCTCCCATTAACCAATTCTAAGGAGAACCAAGTAAGTTATCAGTACAATCATTGTTTTTTGACCCATTGATTTTAGTCAAATATTTTAAATCACAATAGAAATTTAAAATTTATGAATACACTTTGAAGAGCATAGCTCTCATTTTTGCTTTTGCTCATTCTTTCTCAGAAAACAAAAGTGTTTTTAAAGAGAAACATCTTAACACATCTGGTGTGATTTTCTAGTTATCCAGTTTAAGCCAAAAGAAGAAAAAGAGAAGAAAAATGGGGGGGGGTATCATCTGTTTTTCTTTTTTATGTTTTGAAAGATGGGTCTCCGAAAGCTATTTCCTAATATATGTCAATGCAACATCTGCTAGTTCTTGTTAGCCAGAAACAGCCATGCTGGCAGCCCCTGCAGAAGTGCCAAGGTATTTCCCATTAGAACTGTCTTCACTTTGGAGTTGTCAGTACTTTTTTTCTCTAGGGGTAGTATATTTCCCTAAGTTGAAGTAAACATGTGAATTGGAAGCACAGAGCAGAAAGAATAAATAGCATGATGTATTTATAGTTATGTAGAGGTGTAGCAGAGAAAGGCTTCAGAACGCAGTACAGTTGACCCTTGAACAACAAGGGGTTTGAACTGTGCAGGTCCACTTAAATATGGATTTTTTCAATAAATACTGTAAATATATTTTTTCTTCCTTATGATATTTAAGTAACAACTTCTTTTCTCTAGCTTACTTTATTATGAGCATACAGTATATAATAAACATATCATACCAAATATGTGTTAACGATGTTCAACAGTAGGCTATTAGTAGTTAAGCTTTTGGGAAGTC
Organism: Myotis brandtii; assembly: GCF_000412655.1. Taxonomy (NCBI): domain Eukaryota; kingdom Metazoa; phylum Chordata; class Mammalia; order Chiroptera; family Vespertilionidae; genus Myotis; species Myotis brandtii. The sequence continues at coordinate 5,644,864 of NW_005358650.1, forward strand.
AAAAATTACATGTGGATTTTTGACTGGGCAGAGGTTGGCACCCCTAACTTCTACTTTACTCAAAGATCAACTGTATTTGATAACAAAGACCATGTCATAGGTCACAGATCAAACTGCTTCTCTTGGTAAAGCATGTTTCAATATACATCTTAATTTCTCCCTTTTATTCAATATCAAGGTTGCAAGTAGAATTAAGATATATTAACCAGAACTAAGGATAACCAACCATGTCCAAAGTTTCCCTTACATTTCTTCTCATTTTTTAAGCCTTTGAAGGAATTTAAAATGCACCAGGGAGCTTCCATTTCTGTCTGAGAATTCATAACAGAATTCTACCTTGACACTTATTTTGAAAAAGAGAGCCTAAGTGTTGGTCTTGAGAGAGATCAATATTTTTACCTGTCCTAAAATAATCTGGTCTTGAATTTAGCAATTCAATAAATTTTCAGACCTAGCAATTTGGGGCCTCCAAATGATTAGTATCATTTGCTCCCATCAATACATTCTCCCCACCTGAATGACATTATTGCCTTTTGTTTCATTGGACTTGAAAGAAGAGGTACCACTGTGGGCTTGTCAAAGTCAAGGCTATTGTTACATCCTCAATGTCAAACCCAGTCCTTGATACATAGGTAATGTGGAATGAATGAGACAATCTGTCCCGAATTTCTGAGATCCAACATTTGCTCTTACAGTCCTCAAATTTGGGTATCTTAACTTGTCTTACCTAAATTATAAAACACCAAATTGACTGTGATGAAGAAAGAAGAAATACGTTCTAGAGCTTGGACTTCCATAGGAGAACTTTAATAGTAGTTCTCTCTAAATAAATTTGGAAACTCACGTGTGCTCTACAGCAAATATCATTTATGACAATGGCCATTCAGTGGCTTTTCAGTGAAGATAGTGATTTTGAATATAAGTATAGGGATTGTGGAAGGAGAAGGAGCTTTGAAGACTGATATTCTGGAGTTGAAATCCTGGATCCTTACAAAGTTATTTAACTTCTACTTTCCTATTTCAAAAAGGGATAACAATACTACCCTGCAGGGCTGTTGTAATAAATTGAGTACAATAATAATTTTTTTTAAATTTTGTTTTATTGCTTAAAGTATTACAAAGAGTATTACATATGTCTCCTTTTTCCCCCCCTTGATCTTACCCTGGCCTCCCCTACCCATCAGTGTCTTGTGACCATTGGTTATGCTTATACGCATGCATACAAGTCCTTCGGTTGATCTCTTAGCCCCCCCCACTGAACCCTCCCCGGCCTTCCCCCTGTAGTTTGACAGTCTGTTTGATGCTGCTCTGCCTCTGTATCTATTTTTGTTCATCAGTGTATAATAGTCTTTATTATCCATAAATAAGTGAGATCATGTGGTATTTTTCTTTCATTGACTGGCTTATGTCACTTAGCATAATGCTCTCCAGTTCCATCCATGCTATTGCAAATGGTCTTCCTCCTCTTCTTAAAGAATACCCTTCAGCATTTCATATAATACTGGTTTGGTGGTGATGAACTCCTTTAGCTTTTTCTTATCTGTGAAGCTCTTTATCTGACCTTCAATTCTGAATGATAGCTTTGCTGGGTAAAGTAATCTTGGTTGTAGGTTCTTGCTATTCATCACTTTGAATATTTCTTGCCACTCCTTTCTGGCATGCATGGTTTCTGTTGAGAAATCAGCTGACAATCGTATGGGTACTCCCTTGTAGGTAACTGTTTTTCTCTTGCTGCTTTTAAGATTCTCTCTTTGTCTTTTGCTCTTGGCATTTTAATTATGATGTGTCTTGGTGTGGTCCTCTTTGGATTCCTTATGTTTGGGGTTCTCTGCACTTCCTGGACTTGTAAGTCTATTTCTTTCACCAGGTAGGGGAAGTTTTCTGTCATTATTTCTTCAAATAGGTTTTCAATATCTTGCTCTCTCTCTTCTTCAGGCACCCCCATAATTCAGATGTTGGTACGCTTGAAGTTGTCCCAGAGGCTCCTTACACTATCTTCATATTTTTGGATTCTTTTTTCTTTTTGCTTTTCTGGTTGGATGTTTTTTGCTTCTTCATATTTCAAATCTTTGACTTGATTCTTGCGATCTTCTAGTCTGCTGTTGGATCTCTGTATGATATTCTTTATTTCAGTCAGTGTATGCTTAATTTCTAGTTTGTCCTTTTTCATATCCTTGAGGGTTTCACTAGATTTATCGAGGGTCTCACTAAATTTATGGGCGGTTTCTAGAAAATTCTTGAAAAACATGATAACCGTGGTTTTGAACTCTATATCCAGTAGTTTGCTTTCCTCCATTTCTGTCATTTGTCTCTGAATTTTGGCTGCTTCCCTGTGTTGATAGAGTGGCTTTCTGTGCTAGGTGTCCTATAGGGCTCAGTGGCTCAGCCTCCCCAATTACCTGAGGTGGACACGTTTGGTGCACCTCTTTGTGGGCTTTGTGCACAGTCTTGGTGTAGTTAAGCCTTGATTGTTGTAGGTATCACTGGGAGGAATTGACCTCCAGGCCAATTGGCTGTGAGAATCAGCTGTGTTTATGGTGGGAGAACTTCTGTGCTGGAGACACCCTTATGGGGCAAGACTTGCTTCAGTGGGGCTTTAGTGCTCACTGAGTCTGACCCCTGAGTGTGTCCCTTATGGATCTGAGGAGTTATAATCTGGATGGTCCCACTCTGACCACTGGGTTCACTGGCTCTTGGATCTCTAAGGAGGTGCTAATTTAGCCTCTGCATGAGGCTACCCAGCAGGAGCTATGGAGAGATCTGCAGATTCCTCTTCTTTTCTGGGGGCTTGGAGGTGCCCAGATGAGGCCCAGCTGTGAGGCAATGCAAGCTGCTGTGGGGCCTTGGGCCTTCTTTCGGATGTTCTGGGTATCTCTGACCCAACTGCAATTTGTTAGGTAATATTAGATTGCAAAGGGCCAGGCCATTCATATGCAAAAGCCTCTGCGCACAGCTTGGGTGGGGCGGGGTCTCAGGGAATCAACAGGGCGGAGCAAACAGCTATGGCTGATCCTCAGCCCTGCCCTAAGAGGCCCCGGGGCTCAGTGTCCCATGGTAATCACTGCAAGCACCTCTGAGAGAAAGCCGCCCGATGCCAGACAGTCCAGTTTCTCCCCATATGAGTCGGGGTCCCCAGAGACTGGCCCAGGACTGGAGTTCTGAGCAGTCAGGAGCTTGTGCCTCCTGCCCGATTGAAAGAGACAACCGAGTCCTCAGGTGCCAGCCCTTTCCACGTGCGCCTCCGTACCTCTGCACTTTACTTTCGCACCTCCTCTGAGTCTCAGTGTGCTTTTCTCTTTCCTTCTAGTTGTAGAATTTCCACTCAGCCAGCCTTCCTGTGGTTCTGGATGATGTCCGTTTTGTCTTTTAGTTGTATTTTTGAAGTGGTTGTGCGAGGCAGCAATTTCCGGTGTTTACCTATGCCGCCATCTTGGTTTC
>NW_005358650.1:5648449-5701674 GCF_000412655.1 Myotis brandtii
CGGGACCTTTCAGTCCGCAGGCCGATGCTCTATCCACTGAGCCAAACCGGTTTTGGCCACAATAATAATTTTTTAAAAGCTTAGCAAAGTCCCCGGTACTTGTGGTTACTCACCAAGTGGTAGTTATGATCTGTATTGTAACCCCTGCAGATATCAGCTGTTGTGATATTTTATAGCACAGAGAATAGACTCAGCTACATATAACTCAAACCCTTTCAAGCTTTATAAGTAAAACCTGAAACGGTTAAAGAGAATAAAACAGGGCACAGAAAAACTTATTGTGCTTAGCAGATATCTTACAGAAAGCCTGCAACCTTGAGCACCGCATAGCCCAGATACCCACTAGCCATCTGACGCTGGGAGGAACCAAAGACAGATCATACCCTTACATCAGCAGAGCAGCTTACAGCCAGCAAAAATTAATAAAAACCTATCTCTCCCTGCTCTCTTCACTGACTCCATTTTGTTGGACAGCCCACCTGCACCCAGGTGCCTGGAATAAAATCTCTTTTGATACATTATGGCCTCATGTCATAGGTGCACGACCCTGGCCCACTCCAAACCATTCAAAACCAATCTCTATCCAGTGCTGTGTTAGTCACTGTGGCAGAATGGTAAATGGTGCTCCTTTTTCTTTTGTATCTTCCGAAGCAGGACTTAACAAGACCTAAGTTTTGGGCAAGGTCATTAAAAGGTGGTCCTAATAAAAGTCATGCCATGAGGCCTGTGAGGCAAACCCAGGTAGTATTAATGATAGTGAGAGGTGAGACATGCTTAGTATTTCAAACCAGGTTCCCCCTGTGGGAATTACATCTTCCCAATTTATGAACTATTATACTACAGACACAAGTATATAGTATTTGCATTTTGTAAGTTATAGTCAGAGACTGAACAGAAAAGTCTAAAGTTAATTCTTAATGTGATGCAAAAGCAGGTTTCTAAGAGAGCCCTCCCTGCTTCTCTTCATTACTTCTTTCATTCCTTAGGTATGCCAGGCATTGTGCATACAAAGAATATTTACAGTTGATGGGACAGGGATTCCAATATTTTTTTTCTATTTTGACCTATTCTGAAAAAGGTGAAAGCCATTCCATGAAAAGTGCTATAAAAATACATTGATTCTTGGTTCACTAGAGAGATGCTGTGAGATATGTCCTTAAATTTTTTTGACACATGAAAAGATTAAATATAAATAATTCCAATTTCAACTTTAGAGTCTATTCACTGAAGTCTTTTAAAAAAATAATAGTTGCCATAATCCTTCTTAATACAGTGAATAGAGTGCAAAATGCAAATCTTCCATACTGAATGAGTGAATTAAAGTCATTTCTTGGAAATTATTTGACAGTATGAGCTATAAGTAAGGGTGAGAGTTATAGTTCTACTCAAATGTTTAGCTTCCTATTATTCCAGCAATAGTTTATCTCCAAAGTTATTGATTAAAGTGGCACATTACTTACAAGTTCTCCTACTTTTAGAGAAAAAAAAGAGGCCTACAGTTTCCATATCGCTACAAGTAGAACATTTAAATGCAGAGCCAATACCTTTTAATATACAAGGTGTTCCCCCGCAAAAAAATTTATACATACTTCAACAGCTGATAGCTCAATTTTGAAAATGAAATGTATTTTAATAAACACTGCCTTTATAATTATTCAAAGTGTGTATACATTTTTGGGGGACACCCCATACATACATACAGATAGATACAAATAGATTTCTCTGAAATATAACAATTCTCTCTTGAAATTTATTTTTGGGATCACACATTCACATAAAAATGACATCTGCAGGACACTCTTTATCTGGAAGTCCTCTCACAACTACCAAAGACAAAGAGAAAGTTAAAGTAATTTTGAATGTTGCTATTTCATGAATTTTTAGATAATTTGCTTCCTTGAAAGAACCGAAGACCAATATTGATCTGTTTCAATATTTTCACAATTCATATCTTATAAAAGTTAATGATACTATCCAGTCAAATTACTTAAAAATGATCTATCATTATTTTCTTAAAAGGTTCCTCTTTCTGTCATGTATATTTTTAAATAACTTGCAATTCACTCTAGATTCTATTGGATTTTATAGAGGTAGATATGATACCATGGCTAATAAACAAAACTAAATCCAAATTATAATTTGGATCCACAGCAATACCCTTCATACACCCAAGGGTTCTCACACCAGTCCTATCAAATGTTTTATCTTTACCCCTTTTTTTGTTTGTTTTCTATCATGGAAAAAAGTATTATCTTCTTGTTTATCTGGGCTCGAAACATTAAATTGGTTTTCTTCCCTGCTTTTTTTCCCTTTGCTACATAACAAACTGCCCTAAAACTTTTTAGCATAAAGCAATAATAATCACTTACTAGTATGAATTGTTCACAAAAATCTGCAATTTGGGTAGGATCCACCAGGGACAGCTTTTCTCTTCTCCACATGGTGTCATCTAATATGGATCAAGATGGTTCATTTACATTTGGCAAGATACATTGGCTCGAGGCTGGGAGCTCATCTGGGCTGTCAATTGGGGGCCTCTGTTCCTCTCCACATGGACCTTTCCATAAGGTTTCTTGGGCTTCTTCACAGCACAGAAGCTGAGTAACAAAAAGGAGTGTTCTAAGAGGCCTGGGAGGAAGCTGCAAGACTTCTTACGACCTAGCCTCATAAGTCTCAACATGCTACCTTTGCCACATTGATCAAGCAAGTCACTAAGACTACCGAGATGGAGGCTGTGGATAGAATAAGGAGCAAAGACTTTGGAAACATTTTTAATCTATCAAGTTCTGCTGAATCTACTGCCACAACATCTCTCAAATCCATTCGCAAACTTTCATCCGTCCATTCATTTCTTGAGCAGAGCAGGCAAAAAACCCCCAAAGAAAGAAACAAAAAACAAACAAACCAAAAAACCCAAAACAACGACAACAAAAAAACTGCATTGGGCAGTGCCAACAGAGCAGGAAAAGAGATGATGTAAGACCTTTGCAACAAAGTATTTTGAAAGAGTTGAGGCACTAGGAAAGCTTAAAGAAATAAGACACTTTCAGCTGTGGTCCCCACCATAGTCATTGCCATCTTTTTTTTAATAATCATCTTGTAAACCATTCACTAAAGCCTCTACTCTGTGGAGTAATTTTTAATGACTGTATATGGATATTTATAAAGAAAAAAATGAGGAGACATGTTTGTGGATTCCTTGGATTTTAAAAATATCTGGTCAACAAAAACAAGTTACCTTCCTCTTTGAAATTCTAAAAAGGAATAGAAAATGAATACTGATTGAATGTATTAAATTGTTTTATGGTCAATGTATTATAGCTGAATTAGATTTTTAAATGGGCTATAGATACATTTGCCCTCAGTGTAATCAATGTAGATGGAAGACTCATGCCTGTTTTGTAAGATGTGAAGTATGATTTTTACTGTTTAAATTATTTTGGATGTATCTCGTTGAATCTTTGTTTTTATGGCAATTAGCTGGAAAGAGCTGCAGTTTATTTGTTTTGCTGTCTCTTATTTAGGACTGTGACCTTCAGATAAGACACTAGTCTTAAGAGGGAGTGATCTGTGTTACCACAGATCCTTATATGACACTAGAGGCCCAGTGCACAAAATTCGTGCAAGAGTAAGCCTTTCTTCCCCTGGCTGCCACCACTGGCTTCCTTCCAGCACCTGGGACCCAGGCTTCCCTCGCAGCCCCGGCTTCGTCTGGAAGGTCGTCCGGTCTAATTAGCATATTATGCTTTTATTATTATAGATGGTTTCCAGGAATGCACTGTGGACATAAAGAAAGCCTACTGGTACTACTCCAGGAAGTATAAAGTATACAAACCAGCTTCCCTTGGCTGCCACCACTGGCTTCCTTCCAGCACCTGGGACCCAGGCTTCCCTCGCAGCCCCGGCTTCGTCTGGAAGGTCGTCCGGTCTAATTAGCATATTATGCTTTTATTATTATAGATGGTTTCCAGGAATGCACTGTGGACATAAAGAAAGCCTACTGGTACTACTCCAGGAAGTATAAAGTATACAAACCAGTATTTGAGTGAACAGTGAAATGCACCTTGCAACCAACCACTGGATCAGGTACAAGACAAATAATAATTCTAATGGAACTTGGGGAAGACACTGAATGGAACTCAATATATTGCTGCCTAACTTACCTTTATTTATGATTCTATAGGGGGCTAATTGTTTTCCTCAACCCTGTAACAAAAATAATTAGAGGGACCAGAAGAGCAAGAACAACTTGGCTCTCAGTGAATTCTCAATAAGTGATTGTTGTACAGCATTGAGACCAATTTAGTACTTTTAAAGTTAACACAATGCTATTGAGACAAATGATTTTTGAAAAGTATTTTCAAGCCTGAATTGGGTAGATAATTTCTTAGACTGATCAACTTATATCCAACTATACCAGTAAAATATTACTGGAACACACTTATCCATTTTATTTAAAATTTTATTTCTAGTTGGGTCATTTTAAAATCTGAAAACTTAAAAATTTTTAAACATTTACTTTAATATGCTGTGTTTACAAAGCAATGCTAAGTGAAAACATTATAACGGAAGTATATTTTCCAAATTTTCTATAGAAACCAGAAAAAAGATTATAAACAATTTTGTGGGCAACTTTTAGAGTATTGCAACTGGCAAATTCTTTTAAAAAAACATTTTTATTGATTTCAGAGAGGAAGGGAGAGGGAGAAAGAGATAGAAACATAAATGATGAGAGAGAATCATTTATTGGCTGCTTCCTGCACTCCCCACACTGGGGATCAAGCCCACAACTGTAACCTGGGCATGTGCCCTGACCAGGAAATAAACCATAACTTTCTGGTTCATAGGTTGATGCTCAACCACTAAACCACACTGGCTGGGCTCTTTTTTTTTTCTTTCTTAAATCTCACTGAGGACATGCTTAGAGAGAGGAAGGGAGATAGATAGAAGGATGGATAGATGATAGATAGATAGATAGATAGATAGATAGATAGATAGACAGAGAAACATCGATGTGAGAGAGAAATATCAATCAGTTGCCTTCCGTGTCCTGACTGGGAATCGAACTGGCAAACTTTTGATGCACAGGACGACACTCAACCAACTGAGCCACTCTGGCGGGGCCCAATTAGCAAATCTTTAATCCTAATTTAGGATTAAGCCATACTTAATCCTAATTTAGCAGACAGGCCATGTAAACTAGAAGATGAGAGATCCATCTCATAGTCTTCTAAACCTCAACCACAGTTGAACTACTGACATCCAAATACTTCTCAAGTAAGTGACTATTCCCTAAAAGTTATTTTGTTTAGAGTAAATGGTCACCTTCTTCCTGTTGATTCTCATAATTTCCTCCTTTTCTTACAAATCTGAGATAGGGAACAAAGTTGGCATTTTACTTTGAAATTTTCTCTGACTCAAACCAAAAGGCATGTGAACTCCATGATTTTGAGGAACGATGACACAGGATAGTTGATTTAGGGTGAAGATATGTAGGAAGGGATAAAAACATCTTGTTTCTCATAAAAAATAAATGAATCACTAAAACCCTCCTTAAGTATAGCATAAATAACTTTCCTGATGTATTTAAAGTTCACATAATAAAAACAGATTTGCACCGTTAAACTTAATTGACCAAGAACCAGAAAAACTGTGAACGGAAACTAGAAATATTATTAGGGAAGAATATGAAAAGACAATGCTGGACTTAAAAAGCAAAGAAAAGTCAAATGCTTGACAGAAGAAACACTAAAAATTGTTAAGGATAGGTGAGAGGCAAAGTAAAAGATGACAAAAGCTGGCTTAGAATCCTGAATGCAGTTTTCCAGTGATGATCACATAGTGATAAAGAGAACAATAGTCAATGTACGAAGATAGAAAAGAAGAACAAAAAGGAAAAAAACAAGTTTCTCTACCAGAAGATTCAAGAAACAAAAGGGAAATTCAAACCTAGATTGGGAATGCTGACTGACCAACAAGAAAGCACATTATCTGACCAGGAGAAAATACAGGGAAGGAGGAAACAGTATTCTGAAAATCTATATGGCAGAGATAAAAGGATGACAGATACCTTTGAAGCAGATTCCCATGAGGAAGAACCTGTAATTCTTGAAAGAGAAGTGAAAGCTACCCTGAGAGCATTGGGAAGAAATAAATTACCAGGAGTAGAAGGTATAGTGACAATTATTTCAAGCCATAGAGACGGAATCTGTCAGAATCCTAACAAGAATATGCTAACAAATATGGGGGAGAAACAATGGTGTATAGACAGGACGCACTCAATATACATTCCAATCTTAAAAAAATAAAAAGGAGATGCCAAGAAGTGCAGTAACTATAGAACCATTGTTCTAATTTCCCACACAAGTAAAGTAATGCTCAGGTCATGCAATACAGGATTTATCTTATATGGAGCAAGAAATGCCAGGTGTTCAAGCTGGATTCAGAAAAGCAAGAGGCACTCACAATCTAATTGCTAGCATTTGTTGGATGCTGGAATTCTCCAAAGAATTTCAGAAGAAGGTTAGTCTATGTTTATAGACTAGAGTGAAGCCTTTGACTGTATGGAGGATGGAAAGCTATGAGTTATTCTGGAAGAAATGGAAATGCCTCAGCACTTAACTATCACTGGGATATAAAATACAGCATAGGAAATATTATAAACTAGAGGCCCGGTGCACGAATTTGTGCACAGGTCGGGGGGTGGGGGCGGTCTCTCAGCCTGGCCAGCAATCAAGGCCTATCAGGGGGCCACCCGGCTGGGGGGAGGGGCTGCGGGAGGTTGGCCAGCTGGCCCCCCCGATCGGGGCCAATGGGGGTCGTTCCGGTCGTTGCGGTCGTTCTAGTCGTTCCAGTCATTCAGTCGTAATGGTTGCTTAGGCTTTTATATATATAGATAATAACTATTAATGGCATCAGATGGATACTAGACTTATCAGTGACTACTTTTTAAGGTACATAAATGTCTAATCACTATACCGTACACCTGAAACTAATGTAATATTGTATGTTAACTGTAATTGAAAATAAATTTAAGTAAATAGAACATACTTTACTATTTACTATTACTATTGTTCCCTAAATAAAATAAAAAAACAAGATAACACTGTAAAAATGACTACAAAACACCCAACTGTGAAGCTATTATGGAGAGCAGAACTGTCAGAATGCTTTTCTTATTTCTTTAAAAATAAAACTTGAATGTTGGAGAAAAAGTTTAATTTATAACAAATTTAAATATATAATAAATACCCATGTACTTGCTATTCAACTTTATCAAATCTCAACATTTTCCATATTTTTAAAATATTTATTCTTTTATAAAAGAAATGAAAAAGTTGAAGTTTCCTGTGTCTTCCACTCCACCCTGTTCAGAGATAATATAATCATGAACTAAATACTTATCATTTCTAAGAATATCTTTATAATTTGATAAATAAAATCTATAAGCAACTTTTCATGTTTTTTAAGCTTTATATAAATTATAAAATAATGTAACACTATAAAAACCATACTTTTTTATCCATTCACTTATTAATAGAACATTTAGGTTGTTTCAAATTTTTGCTATTACAAAAAATGTTGCTTCTATAATATATATCTAGAAGTGGAATTGCTGGTTTGTTTGTATATGAGCATCTTGAACCTCACTTGATGACTGGTTGCCTAGAGAATAATGACCAATTTACATTCTACCAGTAGTATGTAGGAATTCCTTATTTTACACATGATCACAAAACTTAGAGATAATAGATTTTTAAACTTAACACCAGTGAGACAGGTGAATTTCTGTAGTTTTAGGCTGTATTACCTTAATAATAGTGACCTTAAATATCTTTTCATATTTGTCATTTCAGTTTCCTATTCTATAAATGGACTGTTCATCTTTATATTGGTTATTTATTTAAGTAAATTTTATCTGTAACAAGTACACATGTATTTGTGTTGAAAATATACCTGTCCAGGGCTTGTCTTTTTGCTTTATTTATGGTATTTTTTCATGTACGTAAGTTAATATGGGAAAATTTATCATTTTTCTGTTTGTTTTGTGCTTTTGGTATCTTATTTAATAAATCCTTCCCTATCTTGAGAAGAAAAAAAAACAACCATAATACATTTTCTTCTTACAGTTTAAAGATATGGGTTCTTAGATGTCCTGGAATGTTTTTCACTCATATTACATAATGATTTAATTTTATTTAGATTAATATTTTCCCACATGAATAATCAATTCTCTCGTCTCTTTGATTTTTGGGATACCATGATGGATTTTTTCCTGGTTTTATATTTTATTTTGTTGATCGAGTAAGGCAAGTTAACCCCATATTGTTCTTTTTTCAAATTAAACAGATTTTAAGTCATGTGCTACTATATATGAATTTAGTATCTGTTTGTTATCAGCTTGTAAATTTATACAAACAATTGTATGGATATTTTGATTGGAATTGTATCTAAAATGTAGATTAATCTGAAGAAACTTACATCTTTATGTTATTTAGACTTTCCATCCATGAATATTGTATATCTACCTTTTTCCGGACTTTTTAATGCTGTTTAATAATACTGACAATTTTCTGTATAAAGGCCTTCACATCATTTTTTGTTATTCCTGAGTACTTTATACTTTTTGTGCCTATTGTGAATGGGATATTCTCATATGTTTTCCAATTGGTTTTTGTGAGTACCTCTATAGCAGTGCTAGTGATTTTTGTATGCTCATCTTGAGAAAAAAGCTTTGAACGTCAACATGCAATATATACTAACAAATTTTTATTAAAAAATAGATTTGACATTCATTCTAATTCTGCTAACGTCATGGTTCTCTCAAGATGAGTTAAAATTACCTGCATAGGAGTGCTGACTAAAACATTACATATCTTTGCTTTACAATCATTACAGTATATTAGATCCAATTTGGTAAAAACTTAATGACCCCATCTAGTGGCAATATGAAGTTCTAAGCAAATTGGAAAATGCACCTTCAGGTTTTATTGAATAGCTGTTTGTGTTTAAAAAGTCATGATAGCAATCAATATTCTTGTTGGAAGTGTCCAGAAACAGCAAGGATTAATTTGACACATCAAAATTAATTATGCTTGTAGTCTTAAGTGTTTCTGATGTCAAGATTAGAATGAGGTATGCTTACAGAGAAAATTATGTACAACCTCCCATGCTGGAGCCAAATTGTGAATGTGGAGATTTAATTTTCAAGATTGTTATTCAGGGAGTTATCATAGGTCATGTTCACATAATGTTTTAAAAATAACTACCAACAGCTGGCCAGAGTCAAGACATACAACCTTTATAATAACACAATCCTCAGAGTCTGCCCTACAAGGATTACTTTATGGTTAAGGACCCCTTTAAATGAGGCCTAGTTTTATACTTTATTAATTAAAATTTTTATTTGTGTCAGAAATAAAATTTTATGTTTAATTGTACTCAATTTCAAAAACATAGCAAAAACTTATTAACCACTTGAAAAAAGTACATTTAACTCTAAAATAAACTCAAGATGTATTTAAATGTATATGTACAAGAGATTTTAAAAGTGTAAGATTAAAATATATATGAAAACTTATTTAATTTTGAAGTGTGTAAGACCTTTCTAATGATAGACAGAACTTCTAAGAGTAAAGGCTGATTAAAAACTTCTGTAGAACAATAAAAATTTAAATTAAAGTAAGTATCATATCTTTGATAAAATTTTTAAAATGATGTTCTGTGTTAATACAGGTGAAGACTGAAGACATCAAAAACAGGCTTTCCTGAATGACTAGTTGAGAATATGTTTGAAATGAACTTTCTCAAGGGAAATTAGGCAATGCTACCAAAAACCTTAAAATACCCATAGCCTTTGCCCCAGAAATTCCACTACTCAGAATAATTATGGGCAAGCAACAAAGATATGATTACAGGAATATTCTTTAGAAGTCATGAGGGTAAACTATCATGATGGGATTAGTGCTTTTATAAAAAGAGACAACAGATAGCTTGGTCTCTCTTTCTCCCCACCATGTGAAGACACAGTGAGAAGGTAGCCATATACAAGCCAGGAAGAGAGGTCTCACCCGGAACCAAACTGGCCAATACCTTGCTGTGGGACTTCTAGCCTCCACATCTGTGAGAAAATAAATTTCTGTTGTTTAAGCCACCTAGTCTGTAGTATTTTGTTATGGCAGCTTGAGAAAACTAATACACATGAGGTGATAAGATTTATTTTCTTCCTTTTTTTACTTATCTGTATTTCAAAATGTTTCCTAATAAATATGTTATGTTTTCAATTTTAAAATATATTGTAAAATATATCATATAATATTACAGAATATTTCCAATGACTACAGATGATTCAGTGAGAAACTCATCATTAGCAAAATAAATTATTCAAACTTGATTTATGATTACATTGACATATCTTCATTAATTTTCTCCATACACTAATTATTTGGCCTATAATTATATTTAACAAAAACAGATTGAGTCCTTCTTAATTATAAAGGTCAAAGATTTGATAAGGTTTTTAAATATACCACTGAAGAATAGGTTTATTTTCTTCCCATCTAACTATTCTAGAAGTTATTTGGAAACATTGACCATTTTAATAATTATATTTCCAATTAGAATGAGTAATTAGCATTCTGCCTTAGGATTACATGCCTAATAATGGTGAAATTATATATTTTCTTGCATTACTAGACATTTTCTAACTATCTTACCCATCCATCCTATTTCCCTTTTATGCCATCAAATTTCTTTTTTAAAAATCTTTATTGTTGCAAGTATTACATCCGTCCCCTAACCCACCCCCCCCATTGACTTCCTCTAGCCCACCCCTGACCCCCACACCAGGCCTTTACCACCCTATTGTCTGTGTCCATGGGTTATGATGCCATAAAATTTCTAAGAAACAATTTACTCCTTTTACTTTTATTACAATTATATCTAACCATAAAGCAGAGGTGAGATCATGAGTTCCTCCATAGCAATATATGATGTCTAGTACATCTACACACACACACACACACACACACACACACACTTTTATCAGTTTTATTTTCATCTCAATGTCCCATGCTAACACTGGATATGCTGGTGAGAGGATGGATGGAGGAAGCAGGGATTCATGTTTTATAAATGGCAAGTTTTCATTGTGGCAGCAAAGGGTTTGAACATTCCTGGGTTCTGAGGAATGTGGAATCCATTTCCAGAAAGCTGAGAAATACTTGTCAGCAAGAAATTTTTCCTCAGGGCCAAAACCCACAATCAGTGCATACAGAATAGTCAGAATGACTAAGCCTGTGAAGTACATTTACCTGACATCTTTGAGCACTCTTCTTACATTGTGATATTTTCCCAAACTCTGTCACATTTTCCCAAAGAGGAAGCCAGAAAACTTGCAATTCCAGACTCCTTGCATTAGGGGGCAGGCATGTGACCTAGCTTCCTCTAAAACACTATTCTTGGGAAAACAGACCTGGAGGGAGCATGTGAGGAGAGGTAGGTGCACCTAGGAATATTGGTCTTTCAACCGGCCAGGTGGGTGGAAGGACCCAGTTCTTAGGGCAGGAGTGGTGCAGTCCTGGGTATTGTTAGTGCTGCCGTCCTGCTGGAAAGGAGAAGTTGGCTATTGCTCAACTGTGTTCAGATTGATCATCAGATAGCCTGGGAACTGGCTAATATCCTTTCATCAATTCCTCTTCTGGTAAAATTTGCAAAAGTGGATTCTGTAGATTGCAAGTAAGCACTCTGCCCACTATATCATCCCAATCAAAACACTCCCTCCTTCCTCATAGCAAAACAAAACAAAACAAAACAAAACAAAACAAAGCCCAACCCTAGTAAAACTTCCTTGCTCCTTATTTAATTATCACCAAGATCAACCATCTTTATAGATATCAATAAGAAATGTTAAAATGTAAAGCAGTGCTATTTATTTATTTACAGAGCTTTGTAACGAAAAGAAGAAAAGAAAGAAGAACTTTCTGGCCAAAGCTCCTCCTCTCTGCAGTGATCAGCAGAATTCGTTCTTCCTGTTTCCTTGATTTCAGAACTAATCCAAGAATTCAGACAGAATTTGTGAAGTTGACAACTTCCTCATTAACACAGTTTGATCTCTGCAAAGCCTCTACTCATGTACTGGGTGCTTAACCACTTACTTCCCAGTTATGCAAACATCCTTAAGTTCTACTTCATATTGCATGCAATGTTGACTATTACAGGAAAATATAGAGATCAGCCAACAAATACCTTCAATGTAAACATAGACACCAGCAGGTGAATATTTTTATTAGGAGCAATGTGTAGCCATGATGAAAAAAGGAAATAAACTGAAACACATTCCCACATGAAAGGACTGTAATTAGAGAGGCCACTGTACTCAGGGACAAGAGATGAGCATCAGACTCAAGTGGCTGATATTGAAATGTTTTTTCCAGCTTTATTGAGATATTTGACATAAAACATTGTGCAAGTTTAACATGAGTTGACATATATTTATATTGTAAAATGTGAAATTGGAATTTAAAGAGATTGTGGGTGTATAATAAACATTTCATCATATGTTAAGAGTGATGATTCTAAAAAAATAACTTTTTTCACACTTGGAATACTACACCACATAAACATTTATATTTTATGAAGGTTATTTTCAGCTAAAATTTATTGGACATTTAGTATATGCTAGCATTAGGACTTTTCATCCTAAAACTCATTTATTAATCCTGACAGGATGAGGCAGATATTGTTAATCCAATTTTGGAGACAAAGTGATTGCCAGAGAAGATAATTAATTATCCAATATAATACAACTACTAAAGGACAGGGGTGGGACCTGCCCCTAGGTTTATTAGACACCAAAACTTGCTATGCTGAATTATGAAGGTTATGCAGCAATACTGAACTACTGCCCAAGGTTGTATGCTAAATGATAAAAGAAAAGTAGAAAATTATATGACGCTACTATGTGAAACTTTATACACATATGGACCAGGGCTTGAAAGGGAGTGCGTGTCATGTGCCACTGGCTTTTGTGTCCAAAAAAAGATTGAGTGTGTGTGTGTGTGTGTGTGTGTGTGTGTGTGTGTGTGAAGGAAAAGTAGGAAACTTGAACTCATTTACTAAACACATAACACATAGAATACATAGGTTCAGAACTCATAGACCATTTTCTATGCAGTTGTATACTGGATTATTGGAGTTTTGTTTTTCCTGTATTTTTTCCTAAAAGCTGCTACATTGTTTTTATAATAAAAAGAGATAAAAATAAACCATACACAGAAGCAGAAAAGTTCAGGGTTTCAGCCCTTGAGAAGTGCTGAGCTAGTCAAGGCTGAGGAAGAAGAGGTCGGTCCTACCCCATTTCGTCCAGGGCACCTGCCAGACTCTGCCTCAGCTGCAGCCAAGTTTGGATTGAGTCTATAAGGTCACTGAGCTAACAGTTCTAAAAGGTCATGCTGTCTCATTGACAATCAGGGATCTGTAGGAAAGTAAACATCCCTTCGTTCCAAGAAGAGAACCATGTTATTCTATGACCCTATAGATGAACCCTTCTTATGACTGTTGAAAAATTAATTGTTTTTTTTTTTTCCTAAATCAGCGATTTGGCAATCCCTTCACCGGTGGGGTTCCTCACTATGCCTCACCATCTCACAGACTGGCTTCCAGTACCGCCCCTTTACCAAGTTCTGTCATATGAGAAGTATCCCGTGCCCTCTTGCTCTCTAATGAGTAAACAATGGAAAGAGAAATACAGAGCACATGTAAACATAGCTCTGAGGGAGAGGGAGGCTTCCTGAAGGTGCAGTCACTGAAGTTAGGCCGTGAGGAAGAGCATGAATACTTGGGGGGGAAGGGTTAGGAAGCTATTCTGAATGAACAGAGAACAAAGGATCAGAGGAAAGACAGTTCAAGGCAAGCATTCCTCTGAAGCTTCATTTATTAATGATAATTGTAATTATGTTTAATGTCTCAAGGATGACATGCTTGATGGTGTAGTCAATTACAGATATGTGATCCTTGAGTTCTACTAGCTAATTCTCTTCAATAAACATATTCAGATTTACCTGGAAGAACAAATAGAAACGCCTTGGGAATTTATGTTATACATAATGGGGAAAATGTTTTGGCATGTGCTTTGAGAAAGGAAAACTTCAGCATCATTCAGTAGTTTACAACAGTTTAGCTTGGAAGGGACAGAAAAATAGAGACAAACTGGATCATAGTCATTAACAGGCTAAGCTTGTCCAGTAGTGGACATGAAGAACTGTTACCCATAAGGGGTGTGGTGCCAGCCTCCAAGGTGGGCCCAAGGCTCCCTGCATCCTGCAGTCATACCTTTCCACATTGTACCTGGGGTAGTCTGCATGACCAATAGAACACTGCAGAAGTAATGGTATGTCACTCCTGAGATTAGTTTATAGAAGACACTACAGCTTTGCCTAGGTCTCTCTCACTTTCTTGGGTTACCTGTTCTGGGGAAAACCAGCTCGAATATCGTGAGAAGTCCTATGAAGAGAACCACATGGTGAGGAACTGAAATCTGCTGCCAACAGCCAACATGAGTAAACTTGGAAAAAATCCTGCTGCCTTGACCAACAGCTTGACTTTGCAGAGACCTCCTGGGAGGCCTTGAGCCAGAAGCATACAGATACACTACTCCTGGACTCCTGGCCCTCAGAAGTGATAACAAATGTTGGTTGTTTTAAGGTGCTAAGTTTTGGGATACGTTGCTAAATGCAATACTTAGCTAATACCGGGGGAATGGTGGACATGGTGGGACACTGAGTACATTCAGGGAAGTCATCTAAGACAGGGAGGAACAAGCAAGGCCACACAGCAAAGCCACAGCTCAGGGAGTCAGTAAGAGCAGGGAGGAAGCAGTGGGACTGGGAAAGCTAATCCTATAACCTCAGTGATTGCATCTTAAATGGATGAGTTTATGTGCCCTAAGTTCCTTCATGAACCTCTTAACAAAAGACCTACTCTGGATCTTCTACCAGCTTTTAAAGTGTCAGTTTTCTGTTGTTTTGGATTCTTGATTACACACCAGATGTCAGGGTATGACCACAGAGATTCATACCCTGAATCCCTGGATGTGGTCTAGGTCTCCCGGAGGGGGGCTGAGTGGCACACCCCTCGTGGGAATGCTCTGAAGTGAATCTTGATACTTCATCTGAATCACCTTACATCTGTTAGAGTGGCCATTATCAACAAGACAAGGAATAACAAGTGTTAGAGAGGTTGTGGAAAAAGGGGACCTTCATTCACTGCTGGTGGGAATGCAGACTGGTACAACCACTATGGAAACAGTCTGGCTATTACTCAAAATATTAAGAATAGAGTTACCATATGACCCAGCAATCCCTCTCCTGGGTATATACCCCAAAAACTTAAAATCATGTATTCATTACAAATTTATATGTGCCCCTATGTTCATTGCAGCATTTTTCACGGTGACCAAGACATGGAAACAACCAAAGTGTCATGTGATAGAGTACTGGATAAAGAAGATGTGGTACATATACACAATGGAATACTACTCAGACACAAGAAAGGATGAAATAGCACCATTTACAACAACATGGATGGACCTTGAGAATATTATGATAAAAAATCTAAGAATTATATGATTTCACTCATATGTGGGATATAAAACTGACACTTGTGAACACAAATAGCCGTGTAGTGATTGCCAGAGGGAAGAAGGTGAAGGAAGAAGGGGGTCCTAATATATAGTGACAGGAGAAGATTTGACTTGGGTGGTGGGCACATGGTACAATATACAGATCTTGTAACATAGAAACCCACACCTGAAACCTATATGTCCATGTTGACCAATGTCACCCCAATAAATTTAATAAATAACAAAAAAGAAATGAAGAAACTGAGGCAAAGAGAGGTTATATATTGTCCAGGGTCCTACAGAGCCAAGCATGGATCTGATTGGCCTGATTACAATGCCCATGTTCCAAACTATCAGCTCTAAATGCTCAGAAGAGGATTTTGCCACCTGTAGACTAACACTTCTAGACACTTAGCCCATTTTGGGGGGATGTTTGATTCTTCACACCAAACCCCTCTTTCTTTCTGATTGATTTGCAATATTTAAGCTAAGCATCCAGAAACTCAACTTTATCAGCTCCACAGCTTTAAAACATTCTAATAAAAGAGAATAGCAAGTATTTCATTAAAAAAAATAAGTAGGGGAAAAACGACTTTCTTATCAATGTCCAAGTTTCTTACATCTCATCTAAAATTATACACTTTGCAGTACCTCTTTGTGCCCTTTCCTGCTGCTGTTGGCTTTCTGATGGAATGCTTTAATTTGCTCCACATATAATATCCTTACACCACTGTTTTCTGTAATTTATACCACATGCTGTCCACTTTCTTGTACTATTTTATTCGGTAAAGCACTTTGGACATCAGTTTATATGAAAGATGTTATTTGAAATGAAGTTGTATTGCAAGCTATATTAATATAATTTCCTTCTTGCTTTGGTCCTACTTCATCCTACACAGTTGCCCAGTGTTTGATGCAGTGCTGAAATTTAAATGGAAAAAGTGTTTGAAATTAATGCTCGTGTATTACTTATTTAATCTGCTGCCACAGCGATCCACTAGCAGGTTCTCGGTTTTCAGTATCTTCCAAGGTCTGCTTTTGACATCCATCTTATTTGTTTCGTGGAGAAAATCTGCACTATGTACATTGCTGCAGGTTAAGTATAAGTGCACAAGTTGTTTTGGCTTTGGGGCAATGTCACAGAGTACAACTTAATAACGCTGAATAATTATGGACAGTAGAAAAGTCTGTCAGACTTCAGTTATTCAGGGATGATTGCCTTGAACCTTTCTTCCTGTTCTTTTTCCATTCTGTCCTTTCACCTTTTATTCATTCCAATGTTTGACTTTAGAAGTTAGACACAGAGGAAGAAAAAATTGAACTGGTCACTTGAGTGGATTTTTGGCAGATCTTGATACAGACACAACAAAACAGAAGAAAAAATTAGGTTGAAGACAAGGGTGAAGCTGGTGTCTAAAATCTGCATGCTCTCTGGATTTGCGGTTCTCTCTGGATTTGAGGATACATGTTAATATTTCAGGTACTGAATGAATGGTGCCTAAGTTTCTTTTACTAGAAGGGCTACATTGGTAGTGAATCATACTAAAGATGACAATAATATTATTATCATTTACAAGAAAACACATTCTCATGTCTTTTTGGTAAAGAAGAGATATGTTAATAAGAAAGACAGTGTACAAGATTTTTCTGGGTTATCATTCTTCTGTTGCCTTGCTCTGAGTGTCGCTGAGTATTTAACCCCATCCTGTGGTTTAAGCCTTAAGGCCAGCTCCCTGCTCTGATTCCCAGAGCACTTTGTGGTGCTTTTCTGCCAGTGGATGTATATATATTGGGACTCAAACCAGAGCATGAACTCTTTAGGGGTATAGAGAAATTTTGATTCATCTGTTGTTTTTCCCAACATACTTGTAGAAAGGAGGTTTCAGAAAGTACTTTAATAACTAGATTTTTAAAAATTTATACCCAATATTATACAATTTACCAGTAAGTTACTAATGACATGTAAATAACAATAGGTTTTCCCAGTCAGTCTTTGAAATCAGGCAAGATAGAACTGAGAGAGATATTAGAAAGCATCTAACCCAATTCCAGATTTCATGGTAGGGAGGTGGTTTAGAGCTCTTGAGTGGAGACCTGAATTGGATGCTGTCAGCATGACCTTGAGCAAGCCATTCACTGACTCTGAATTTAAATATACTCTATTTAAGAAATAGGAATATTTACCTTATACAGTTGTTGTGAACATGAAATGAGATGATGGATGCAAAAGTGCTTTGTCAATGCTCCATCAATGTTAGTTCAGTAACCTGGTGCTTAGAGAAATTAAGGGACTATTCCAGGGCATAGTTTCAGTGGGTAATAGAGCCAGATTTCCTTAGATGGTTTAGTGTAATCCAATAAAAATTGAATTTGGAGTCAGAAGGAAGGGACATTTCAAGCAGATCATAGTTTAGCTTGGAACGTACTCAGAATATCCTAGCCACTTTAGTTAGGGCTAATTTGAAATATAACCAAGTTGAGAGTTTTGAAAAATAAAATGACTTCAAAGTACTCCTTAACTGGGCTTGTTCATGATATGGAGAATGGGATGATAAGTTTAGTTGCACCTGGCTTATACAGAACATTGTGTCAATCAAAGGAGATAATGCCTGTGAAAGTACTCTGGTAAACAGTAAGGAGTTATGTAAATGTCCTTGTTATTGTCTCATGCTTCCTCCATGTAACTTTATATAGCCTTTCTCGTATCAGAAAGAACAAAAATAATCCCCATAAAAATTTCACATTAAGTCACCGGAGTAGTTTAGTATAAAATTTTGGGGGAAATAACATTGGTTGTTTTTTTTCCCTGCATGATGTGCCCATTAAATCTTCCTTTCATGATACCCATTTCATTTTTCAAATATTCTTTATTTTATTCTTTTATTTTTCTCCTGAAGACTATTATGATATATTTGTTACTACTACTACTACTACTACTACTACTACTATTTTGGGGCTGGCTTATCTCCTACTATTAATCAAATCTACTATTTGTTTCCTGTAATTAATCTTTACCATACACTCTTTTTTATTCGACCATCTAAGTAACTCCTTCCTTCTCTTGTACCCATCAACCTTATGTAGGCTTATAAATATGAGCTCTGAGTTCAGACAAAATCTGAATTTTTTCAGTTGCCCCTTTGGGAAAGTGACTTGGGTTCTGAAATTCATATTTATCTTTAAGAGAATTATTACCAAAGAAAAATGTACTGAATCACAACTCTTACTCCTCCCCAATTTATGGAACTCCCTATGCTTAAGGAAAGAATCCATACAGAAAGAATCTCAAATAAATACCTAATAAAAGAAATTCAGCTCACATTAAAATACTAAGATACCAGATGGTGGAGTTTAAGTATTATTTAACTACTGTTTATCCTACCCAGTGCTCATTTTAAATTCAACGTTTTTGAGAATTATTCATAGAGCCATGGTCGTATTTCATGCAGATAACAAGCTTAGTTTGGAGAGAATTACCAGAATGCACCCAATAATTTCCATACTTCCTTATTTATTGTTAATTTGGGTTGCAACTATTAGTTAAAGTTGAGAGGCTTTCAAAAGCAAATCGACATCAAGCTATCGTGGACATAATTTGTTCAGCAATCAGTGGGGAGGGCAAATCATTAAATTTTACAGGGTGGAGGAACTCACCAAAGAATGTGATGTTCCATCTGCCAAAGCAGAAAAACACAACTGTTTGATGAGTGTGTTTCTTCCGCTGTAGCAGCCTGCCCACAGAGCAGGCAATTATTCTTGCTTTTATCTAATGGCTGCTGCGTAACTTTTAAGTGAATGTAAAATGCAATTTCATCTTCCAACACCTCTCTATGTGAGTGGAAAAAAGATCAACAGAGCTATTTCTAACACAACACAGTTCCCTTATGTAGTCACAGGGCCTTTTGAATTGATCACTAGGACACACATGGCAAATGTAGATTACTGAACTCCTCTCAACTGGGGTTCCCACCACACATTTGTATTTTATTCACATCGTGTTAGGGAAAATGACAAGCTTTCCTGCTCCAAGTCATTAAAAAAAAATATTAGGAGACCTTTCAAAAGAACAACATCTATTCTGATGCTAAAAGCTAATCCTTTGACAGCATGAAGAGTTTTTACCCATGTTTAAAATTAATCTTTGAATAACAACAAAAAAAAGTTAAATTCAATATGACAGATCCCCAGTGCCTGAGAAAGCTTTTACATGGAAAAACAGAGCTTTTTCTGATTTTGTCATTGAATTTTCCAAATTGGGAGAATGCCAGAAGTTTAAGGGACTTTACAACCATCATCCTACAAGTCATCATTATTGCTTTTTATTGTTGAACATTTACTTTGTGCCAGAATACTATGCTGAGAGCTTTTCATCTATGGTTTCATTTATTGCCTACAATGATCCTACAAGGTATTCCCATTTCACGGATGAAGAAACTGAGCATCAGAGAGGTTAGTAGTAGATAGCTGAAATTCCAACTTGATGCTGAGTGATTTCAGAGCATGTGTTTTTTCCTACAGTGGCATAATTACTACTTAAGCAAAGTAGGTGTTAAAAGTACATGAGAGGTAATGTTAGCACAGTTCATTTTTCAAAACACCTAATGAAAAGTTTACCTTGGGTGCATCTTTACACTCAACCTCACTCCTGTACAGTTTGCAAACTCACCCAGGTGCAATGTTGCAGTACTTTATGGGAAGCACGTAAATACTAATACACTCCCATGAAAAAGCACATACCATACATAACATATGTCTTCATTGAATGGCTACTTAAGTTCTCGCTACACTTAAAAGTTCCTCATTTTGTAAGAGGAATCATTATACTACCAACTTCATGTTGGGAGATAATTCTCCACGAGTGTCTTGCATTCCTATAAGCAGAGACACTGACTACCTTTGTTCTGGCCTATTTGTTCAAGGATGTCTGTATAGTAAATGGCCTTGGAAGAAGGTGGTGGTATATCCGTCTGGAGCAAAGAATGGCATGCTTACTGTTCATTTAAAAAATTTCAGGTTCCCTGAGTTCAGGGTTCCTCTCTTGTAATGCAACCACTGTGTGTGTGCATGTATCACCTGACCTTCCTGTTGTCCTGTGGGGGATTGGGGCTTAGAGAACTGGCCCCCCAAAATGCTGATACTTTGGTTACTGTTATTTCTGTGGATAATAAAGTCCTTTGTGTCTGACCCAAGAGTCTCATGTCTTCTGCCAGCATCCATAAAACTGTAGCAGGCTATCCTGTTAGCTTGTAAGTAGGGTAAAAATCTCAAACCTTTCACAATTCTCTTTTAAAAATATTTTTATTGATTTTAGAGAGAGAGGAAGAAAGAGAGAGGAAACATCTATCAGTTGCCTCCCACAAGCACCCTGACTGGGGACTGAGCCCACAAGCTGGGCATGTGCCTCAATCGGGAATCGAACCGTCAACCTTTCTGTGCAAGGGACGATGCTCAACCAATTGAGCCACACAAGTTAGGGCCCTTCACAATTCTTGACACCTTCTATAGCTGTGAGAATAAATGAGATAATCTGTGTAAAGAACTTAGTAACTGCCACAGCAGAAAGTACTAAATTTATATTGGACATTGATGCTATTACTGTCTCCAAAAAATACATAATTGGGTGATTGATAATATAGGTATTTTGATATTTTAAATGAGTTAATTTAAAATTGCTTTTCTCATGTGATAAACTATCTAATATGACATTCCTTTGTATATGCTATCATTAATTCAACTGGGACTCTTGAAGGGTCAAGTCTGCAAAGACAGGCTTCATAAACTTTTTGCCTCTTATTGCTGGGGTAGTTGGCATAGAAATAATTCTGAAGGCATATTGTACAGTGTTACTTGAATATAGATCTCGCAATATTATAATTGAGTGTTAAGAGAAATTTAATAAACCAATCATACAAGTGGCATTCAATAGTCTGCCAAAATTTTATGACTCAAAAACACCAAAGCCTTTATGGTTCTTTATGTACTTGATCTGAGGAACACTGGAAATATGATTTTTAAACCATCTGTGAACCATATAACTTACTGATGAAAAAATGAGCTAAGAAGTACAAATGATAATGTAGCTCTGATAGCTATGGAATCCGTCTGGAATTCCTTCTGTTTCTCTTCACAATTTATCACTTTATTTTAGCTCTGCCCTTGAATTTGAAAAGAGGGTGTGGATTTTTTTTTGGGGGGGGGGAAGTTCTTTGACACCTTATGCCCTTTTGAGAGAGCTTTTGGTTTCATGTGCTCTGTCTTTAGCAATTCAAACATTTTCTACTTTAGGATTCTCATAACAGTCACCAATCACTCTTGCTTTTGGTGTCACTGGTAGAATACTCCTGTCTATGGATTATGTTTGCCTTTTCTTCAAAAGTGAGTTGTTTAGTGTGTAAAATTTAAGGAGAAATAGGACATTTGAATGATTTTTAAAGCATTTCTTATTATGAGTAACTAAATACTTATTAATTACAAAGGGATATTTGCAGAGGGGAAATCTGACAGACACAGCCTTAACCAAGATTAATGTCACCAATAATAAGACATACCCACATGATGATGGGCATAACACTTTCATGGTGTTCTTTATAATAATACATAATCTCAGTGAAAGCATGAGAAAATACTGAAAAAACAAACAAACTGAGAAACATTCTACAAAAAAAAATTGGTATAGGACATGAATAGACATACAGATGACAACAGATGCATGAAAAGATGCTCAACATCACATCATCAGGGAAATGCAAATCAGATCCACAATGAGATATAACCTTATACCTGTCAGAATGGCTACCATCAATAAATCAATAAACAACAAACATTGGCAAGAATGTGGAAAAAAGGGAACCTTCGTGCACTGTTGGTAGGAATGCAGACTGGTGCAACACTATGGAAAACAGTATGGAGGTTTCTCAAAAAATTAAAAATAGAACTGACTTTTTGCATGGATCTGATACAGGCTGTTTGTAATAGCTATTTCCAACCACCTCTCTCCTGACCTGGAAAGGTATAAGTTAGGCTCTGTTTGTCCTGTCTCAGTGCAAACACTGTGAATACATATCCCAGTGTTGAGAACAACCTCTCTATAGCTTCTGAAGGAAGCTTTACTTGCCAGCCTCTTTTAGAATCCAATTGTGCTCTTTTTCAGTAAAGGACAATTAAAAAACAAAAAGCTATGCTTATTTTTCCCTGAGGCTTTTCACTAAGGTTTACTTTATTCCTCTATGTTTTTTGTTATTTTTGAGGACCAATCATAATCCATTTTATTTTATTTTTTAAATTTATCTTTATTGTTGAAAGTATTACAGATGCCCCCCTTTTTTTCCCATTGACCCCTCCACCCTACACCCATCCCTCCTAGTGAAGACCACACTATTGTCTGTGTCCAAGGGTTGTGCATGTGTGCATATAAGTTCTCCAGTTAATCTCTATCCTATATAATAAAACCTAATGTGCAAATTGAACGAAGAGCAGAACGACCGGTCACTATGACATGCACTGACCAGGGGGCAGACACTCAACGCAGGAGCTGGTGGTCAGTGTGCTCAGTCAGAAGCTGGGCTTGCTGCTGGTGAGCGCAGCAGCAGTGGTGGGAGCCACCTCCGCTGCAGGCGGGTGGTAAGGAGCGAGGGGTCCCAGATTGTGAGAGGGATGTCTGACTAGCCCAGGGGATCGGGCCTAAGCCAGCAGACTGCGAGAGGGCACAGGCCGGGCTGAGGGACCCCTCCCCCCAGTGCAAGAATCTCGTGCACCAGGCCTCTAGTGGGACTATATATGTCTCTTTTCTCCCCTCTTCTCCCTTCACATATTCATAGTTTTCTTATTCTCTTTCCTCCAGTAGAGTTATATTGTAATTTTGGTTAGATTAATATTACATATTAATACATTATTATGACTATGTGATTCTATTTGTAGCTGAGGCATTTAGTAAACTATGAGCTTTATTTCTTTCCTGCACACATTTTGTTTTCCCTGGAGATATGTTTTCATTTGCTTCATTTTTTTTTTATGTGCTTAATCACTATTCAACCTCACTCGTCAACAATTGTCTAAATCTTCTCTCAAGAGTCTTCCTGAAAACTCATCTATAGAGTTTTCATTTTTAACTATAATATTTTTCATCTGTAAAAGCTCTTATTTGTAATATGAATGAATTGGATCTTTATAGTCTTCTTTTTGGTTGCATAATCTCTTAGCTCTGTAGATATTAATGCTGCTTTGTTTTTATTTTTAGGTTTCCTTTTTCCTACATAGTCTGTTATCTCTAAGTTGTTTTAAATATATTTTTTCTGGTCTCTCCCTTTTGAATTATATGCTGGTTTCCAATGTCTGATAACCCTTGATTGTTTTCTCACATTTTATAGTTTTGTTCTCTCATATTTTATAAATAATTACTAGTATGTATGTATATATATATTATTACTGACTTCTCACATTTTATATATTTTGTCTTTTCATATTTTTTAGTATTTTAAACTAGTGGCCCAGTGCATGGATTCATGCACATTGAGAGGAAATCGGGAGCCTGTACCCACGTGCCTGGGGAGTTTCCATGTCCCCATGAGCCACAGTTGAGTGGGAAGTCTATCCTCCTCCCCACAGCTTCCTGAATAAATATTTCCAAGTGTTTCTTCTGCAGCTAGGGTCCCGCCTTGCCGGCCTGGAGGAATCCAGTGGACGCCTTGGGCCATGCTGGACACTTTTCACCACTTGGAGTCAGATAGAGAGGTTCCAAGGTGAATAATACAAAGTTGGGGGTCTTGAGGGACAGGGGTGCTCTGTTGCCCATGCCCCCACCCTTTAGATCCATCTCTCTTTGACTTTTACCCTGACTCTCAGTTGCTGCTTGTGGCCACTGTTATACTGCTGCCTTCTTCTGTAGTTCTGGGGCAATTGGTAAGGGATGAGATTTGATCTCGATGACCGAGGCAGAGTTCTAGTAGCCTGCGGTGATATCAGGCTTGTCCTGGTTATTCTGAGTGTCTGCGCTTCAACCATTCTCCAGAGATTGTAACTGCAGGCTTATGGGGTATGAGGGAAAAAGTAGCAGTGTGCTAAGCAGTAGGCAGCTGGGAAGGAGCCTGAGCTGGGGCCAGGCACTGCTCCCACTCACTCCGGTCCTGCTGTGCCTGCTACCGCCACAGCTGCTCTGTAGCACTGCTGCTGTGGCCATGGGAGAGGCTCCTGCTGCTGCACTGCGCTCGCCAGCTGTGAGCCCGGCTTCTGGCTGAGCGGTGCTCCTGCTGTGGGAGTGCGCTGACCACCAGGGGACAGTTCCTGCATTGAATGTCTGCCTCTGGTGGTCAGTGCACATCATAGCGATTGGTCGACTGGTTATTCTGACCATTGTGGTCATTTGGTTGTAATGGTTGCTTAGGCTTTTATATATAGACTAGGAGCCCAGTGTGTGAAATCATATGGCACCATCCACCTACCTGCAGCCCTGCCTTGACACCTGAACCTGTCCATGCAGAGCTACAGCATGCCTGGCCCAGTCCTCAAACTCTCTGGCCTTCTCTGGCCACTTCAAGCCCCACCCTTAGTCCCTCGAGTCACCTCAGGTTGATCCCGCCTTCTCTAGGCGCCTCCTGGCTTCCTCCCCATCTCTGGAGCAACGCGGCAACTCCACCCTGCCATGGTGCTGGAGGAGAGCATGGAAGCCTCCCACCTGCTGCACTGTGCTCCTTCCCCTGGCAGGTGGGTGGCAAAGGACTGGTGAGGAGGGTGCTATGGGCTCTTACCCCCGCCCTCCCCGGCACGGGATGGTCCCGCCTCCTCCAGGTGCCTCCCCACTTCTGCCCCGTCTCCAGAGCAACACCCCAGCTAATATGCTAATGGTCTGGTCATTACGCATTACTGCATCCCGACCATTAGCATATTAACTCTTTATTAGTATAGATACTTCACTGTCCACATTGAGTGCACTCGTGAGCCTTATAGATTTTGAATTTCATTGTAGGGTAATCAGATTGAGCTATTTACTTGAGAAATTTCTGATGTCAGCATCTTTATATCTTCCTCTTGAGTTATTATTTTCCAGAGACCTTTAATCCTATCCCTGGATAGTGAAGAACTGACTACCAGCAGATGGGGAGCTGAGTGGGCAAAAATGATTATATTTACTTAATTATCCAATTTTTAATACAGTCTTTTTGCTCCCAGACCAGAGACCCTTTCTTTCACAGACTTCGGAAAATATAACTGAGCTCTATTCAGAAATCTTATAGAAGACCAAAATTTGTCCACACATGTCTGTCTATATTGTTGTCTCATTTTGGGGAAAGTGTGCTTCAGAATTCCTAAGAGCAAATATTAGTTTAATAAAAATAATATAAAAATATGGCACATTAAACATACACATGAATTGTAATGGTTTGTATTTCAAACATACAATGTGTGAGTAGCTGACTTCACATTAGATGGAAATGAGGATAGGCATTAAAGTTCCACATTTCTCAATACTTAACCCCGAGCAGTCTATCCTTTCACTAGCAGGCCCAATGGGACAGGTCTCCCGAGAGCAGTTATCATACTCAATGGTTAGCAATGTGTTCCTGCCCATATCACTTTGGGTAACTGAGAATGCCTTCTCATTCTACTTCCCTGAGATCAAGGTGAACTTTACGCGTAAAAATAAACATTTGCTTTTGATACTAAAATAAAATTCAATCCCTGGCATTTTTCTGTAGTTTCAGAGCCCCTAAAGCATTTTCTGCTTTACAGAATATACTTTTCCTAGGGTCCTGTTTGTAAAGACATTAAAGAGTTTAGGCAAAAACATTTCTTTTCAACGATAGTAATGGGACTTCTTTCATGTTTTGAAAGCTCTGAACTTTCATTTGTGTTTGAATATTGTTTTCTTTCTGATATCTGACATTAGAACAGGTCCTGTTAATAAAATTGAGACCACCTTCCATTTGACTAACTGGGTGTGATTAATTCCATCAATCAGGCTTTCTAACATTTTCCCCATAAATCAAGCTTTGGAGCTTTGAAAAAAACATGAATCAAATTACTGTTATTTGAAATAGATACAGTGTGTCACGCTGCAGTTTGGTTTATAATGGGAGCTCATTATCATACTCATTACGGTGAATTATAGGAGCTCCTGGCTGGCCTTCGTTAACCATCTGGCTTTAAACATTGATTTGTGTAATGTATGCTATTTTTATAGAAGAGCACCTGAACATCTACTGAAAACATTTGTTTCATCCCGTTCTACATATTTTTAAAGGCCATGAATCTTGCTGCTGCGAAAATCTCTCAGATTCTGGTGTATCTTCATCTCTGACTTATATTCATGTATTATTTATCCAAAGAAGATCCTGGCCATGCCATCAAGTCTTGATTCTGTAAGCTGCTCTTCCTCAAGAAATTTACTAGGATGTCTGATAGGAAAGGAAAGTAAATGGGAGACAAATCTAATTCTATAGATTTCTGTTCAAATGTAGTAGAAAATTTTATGTACTTGAAAGTATGTTAGAACTTGGACATTGTACCAGTAGTACTTTAAGAGAATATTAAAAATGTTCATTCATCAATGTAGTCAGCAAATATTTACTGAGCACTTCTTAGGGAATAGAGACTGTCCCAGGTGTTGGACATGTTGGGGACACAACAGTAAAGAGCAAGGCTCCTACCCCATTATTTGGACAACAAATAAAGGAAAGGACAAATAACTAAGATCAGAGGATGAAGTAGATAAATTGGACTCTGTAATAGAAAGAAATTTGGGAAGGACGGCAACTCTAGATTTGGTGGTCAGGAAAAGCCTCCCTGAAGGTACATGAAACCTGAGACCATGTGAACAACCAGTAGAAGAAGCTTCTTGATAGATGAGGCAGTGAATGAAAGGACCTCAGTTTATAATGAGCTGGATGTGGCACGAGGCAGAAAAGAGGCCTCTAAGTTGAGCACAGTGAGTGTAAGAAGACTGTGATGGGAGGTGAGTTTGGAAGTGCTGGCAGGAACCAGGTCCTGGAGGGCCATGGTAAGGAGTCTGAATTTAATTTTCATTGTGACTTACACTTTAAAAATATTATTGTGGCTATAATGTAGAAAACAACCCTAGGAAGGCAAGAGTTGAAAGATGGAAACCACTTAAAGGCAACTGTAATAGCCAAAGTGATAGATAATGATGATCTACATGGGGGTAGTGATATAATAAATAGAAAGAAATAGATAGATGTGTGGTTTTGGAGATGGAACCAACATGACATTCATGCAATGGATATGGATAATCAGGGAAGGATAGAAAGCAAGAATTATTTCTTGGATTTTAGATTAAACAAAAGAACGGACAGAGATGCCATTTACTGAGATGGAGAATTCTGGCAGAAAATAGATTGGTTAACCCTCACCCAAGGATATATTTTTACCATTGATTTTTAGAGAGAGAGAGAACAAGAGATAGAGATAGACAGATAGATAGATAGATAGATAGATAGATAGATAGATAGATAGATAGATAGATAGATAGATAGATAGATAGATAGATAGATAGATAGATAGATAGATAGATAGATAGATAGATAGATAGATAGATAGATAGATAGATAGATAGATAGATAGATAGATAGAGAGAAACACTGATGTGAGAGAGACACATCGATTGGCTGCCTCGCCAGGGGTCAAACCGGCAACTCAGGTATGTTCCCTTAACCAGGAATTGAACCACACCCTTTGGTGTGTGAGCCAGCACTATAACCACTTAGCAACACTGGCCAGGGCTGGAGTTCATTTTTTGACAAAATAAATTTAAGATGTCTTTAGACTTTAAGATATAAATAGGAAGTAGAAAGTTGGGTCTGCATCTTGAGATGTATAAATAGATTAAGATAAATGAAGATCACCCATGGGGAAGAACATAAACCAAGAGAAGAAGGCCCAGAACAAATACTGCCCAGGTGATGTTCCAGGAAGGAAACCAGAAACCATAATAGTTGGAACTGTAAGTAATTGGTTGTGCGTAAGTCAGAAACGGAAAGAGCCAGAGGGGAATGCTGAGATGCACAGAGGTTAATGACAGTAGGAACCAGCTACCACTCTCACACATGGAGAACAGAGGGAAGAGGCCCTCTCACAGCAGATATGCAATATTGTATCTGTCTCAGAATCCTTCTGTATCACTCCCCTCCCCACCCAGAATACTTATGCTCCCATTCAAACACACACGAACCATTTTGTATGGGTATTGGAATCTATGTTAGCCATGATTAAAAAACAGTAATCAGGGAGCTATTTTTCTCACTAGGAATGATTAAACATAGATGAATAATTCTGAAAACCATGTAATCACACATAGGGAATATTTTTCCATAGTGGAGATCCCCCAACAGATGTCACTGTAAATAAACAGTCTCTCGTTCAACTAAATCCATTCCCATTTTCCCAAACTTTAGATCATATATGCTATACCATATGAACTCATGCAGAGAATCTGAATGGGGTGAACAAAAACCTTTATAAAAAGGTAAAAAAAGTCATCTCCAGGGATTTCAAAAGCTTCCTTCAGACATAATTTGAATAATTCAAGGGCCTCTGCCACAAGACAGCCATGCTCTAACCCTTAGAGGAATTACTAAGCATTAACTGTAACACAATTTACTCTTAAAAGTTCTTCATTTTACTTCTTCCCCATGTCTTACCTTTAATTAATATTTTCTTTGAGCTAGAAGAGCAGTAATTTCTTCAGATGTTTCTTTACTAAAAGTAAAAGATGCCATTCTTTCCAAATCTTGATCTTCAGATCTTCTCTGCAAAGCATAGAAAAAAAGCATTCAGTATCAAATATAAGGGATTCTTTTTTCTGAAATACTATTAAAATGTTGTTCAATCTCAGAACTTCCTTAAATCATTACTGAACAATAGTTTCTATTTTCCCCTATGCTATCTCTCTCTCTCTCTCTCTCTCTCTCTCTCTCTCTCTCTCTCTCATTCATCTGTTTGATCATTTGTTTATTTATTTATCTGTTTGGTCAACAAACATTTTTTGAGCATACTTTGACTTCCAGCTATAGGTTTAGGTGCTGAAACTCACAAAGATGAACAAGACACAACCTGTGAGACATTTTCTTTGTAGAAGAGACATGGGAATGAATAAGTATATAAGTGCTTTATTCCATTTGATCCCCTTGTAAGTTAGTGCTATGGTATAAATTTTTGTGTATCCCCTCCATTCATATATTGAAATCCTATCCCCCAAAGATGATTGTATTAGGTCAGGCCTTTGGATGGTGGTCACATCATAAGGGTAGATATCTTATGCCTGGGATTAGTACCTTCCTTATAAAAGAGGCCCCTTAGCCCCTTCCTCCATGTGGGGATACAATGAGAGGTCTGCAACATGGAAGAAGGCCCTCACCTGCCCATGCTGGCACCAGGATCTTGGACTTTCAGTCTCAAAAACTGTGAAAAAAATTTCTGTTGTTTATAAGCCACCCAGTCTGTGGTATTTTGTGGCAGCAGTCTGAATGGACTAAAATAGGTAAGTAGGACATATGTTGTTATTCTCATGTTGTGGGTAAAGAAATGGAGGCTTACATAATGAATTGTTAAGTAAATTGTTCAGCAAATAGCAAATGTAGGACCAAGACCCAAACCCAATTTTAAAATTTCATATCTGCCTTCTTCCCATGGCCATGCTAATGGTGCAATGTCCTTCCTTGGGACATTTCTGGAGGCAGCATTGCTGATGTAACCACTTTACTGACTCTTGCCATCTGAGTCATGAACCATGAAATATGCTTAGAAACAGATAAATTCGCAAAATAGAATAATATTTCATTCTCTTTATTTGTTAATAACAGAAAGGCGGCTTGTATCATGCCCAAAGTTTTCTATAGCTGTGCTTTAGCAATAGCAAACTTTAAAATCCAATTAAGCCCCATGCATGGAGGAATCACATTTATCCCTCAAAGCAAACTAATACATCTTCTCAATGATGTTGTCTCAACCACATATTTTCCTTTCCTGCAAGTACCCAAATTATCATGGTGTTCTCTGCAGACCCACATTTTAATATACAGCAAGCCAAGTTGTGATAAGCTTGAGAAAGAGATAAAGCTAGGTGTGGTTCACTGGCATAACAATATAAGCTGACTGACTACTTAGGGATGATTTATCCAAAAGCAGAATTTAAGCATTAATGGTGGAAAGCCAGGCATGGCCTAGAAACACACACATAGTTACAGTAATTGTGGACAAATAACATCATGTTTGGGTAGGACTTGACCACCTCTCCTGTAAACTTCTGACCTCTGGAAATATATATAAATAAATAAATATATATATGATCTAGAACTGGCTAAAAAAAGGCTTCCAAACTCTGGTGTCACTGGTCACATTACCTCAGCTAGACCAATGAGACTCAATTTCGGGATGTTTGCTGGGACCACAAGGGAAAAAAAAGCTCTCCTCCCTCCCTCCCTCTCTCCCTCCATTCCTCCCTCCTTCCCTCCCTTTCCCTTCCCTTTCCCCTTCCCCTTCCCCTTCCCTCCCTTCCTCACTTCCTCCCTTCCTCCCTTCCTCCCTTCCTCCCTGCCTTCCTGTCTTCATTCCTCCCTCCCTCCATCCTGCTCTCCTTCCCTCCCAATCTCCCTCTCTTCTTGCTTGATTTGAAACTGGGAGGATATGTCTCTATAAAG
This sequence comes from Myotis brandtii, assembly GCF_000412655.1. Taxonomy (NCBI): domain Eukaryota; kingdom Metazoa; phylum Chordata; class Mammalia; order Chiroptera; family Vespertilionidae; genus Myotis; species Myotis brandtii. Next base: position 5,679,716 of record NW_005358650.1, read on the forward strand.
CTTAGAAGGGCCACAATATAGAAAGAGCCTTTCTGAAGGTTAAGCCAATACAGGAAAAAAAACTGAATAAAGAAATGGAGGAAAACTGAACCCTAATATTATCACCTCAAACCTTGGAACTAGCCATGGCTGAAGTGAGAGCTATCTCTGTAGTATTCATAAAATCAAGCCAATAAATTCCTTTTGCTATTCTCTCCTTCTCTTTCTGCTTCTATATCTTTACACCAGTGCATTTCTGTCACTTGCTACTATGAGTTCTAATTCAGAAACATAGCAATCGATCTTTATATATATATATATTATTGTTTTTTTACAGAGAGAAGGGGAGAGGGATAGTTAGAAACATCCATGAGAGAGAAACATCGATCAGCTGCCTCTTGCATGCCCCCTACTGGGGATGTGCCCGCAACCAAGGTACATGCCCTTGACCAGAATCGAACCTGGGACCCTTGAGTCCACAGGCCGATGCTCTATCCGTTGAGCCAAACCTGTTAGGGCAGCAATCGACCTTTTATCCCCAGTGTTGTATCTCTTTGAAAAATTATAGATTATTAGGGAGAGTGGCCATTTAGCACCATAGACCCTCAGCTGTGCAGTCCACCAATATTCAGCCTATCTTGATGTTTAGTGAACACCTAAAATAGGTTTTGGAGAAAACATAGCCTAGAATGATTTGAAATTTTATTTCTTAATGCAAAGTAAATTCTATTATGAAATCCTAAGACCAGAAACAGGTAATGCTTGCAAAGTTAATGGCATTTTGAGTTGCTATAACAAAATGCAGGGGTTTTTTAATTTTATTTTAGAGATCACTGCCATTTAAAAAGATCCAATAAACATGGTACCCTGGTTTCACCACAATGCTCTAGTCTAGACTCTTTCTCATCATCTCTTTCATCCTGCTAGTTTCCCTTGAAAAACCACCTCTAGTTTTAGTGAGATTCCATGAGTGTGTAGTTTTATATAGTTTACTTAATATTTAGAACTGAAAAGAAAAGAATCGTTTCTAAAAGTAAATGTCTCTGGAGCCCTACATCCAAAATCCCCACAGGAGAAATACTTTCTAAGTTGGCTTTTCTTTTTCTTATTAGTCATTCCTTCATTCAACAACCAGATTTTTTTATTTTTTTATTTTTTATTTTTAGGAACTACAGCTTTGGTACACAGTCAGTCTAGTCACAGAGAGCAGCGAGAAAGTCAATTACTAAAGTGTTTCTCGTTTTCTTGACTGTAAAATTCTGTGATTTTTAAAATGCTTTAATTTAAATATTCCTAGTCCCCCACACTCCCCAAATTATAGACTGAATTTTGGGTAAGCAGTTTAAACTTGGAACTAGTTTGTAAGGCTAGTATGTTGATTTGTCTCGTTTTGGTAACATATAAACATGTAGTTAATATTGCCCTGATGGGTAGGTCAAGGTTGAAAATAAAACATGAAAACACTGAAATACTTCAAGGGAAAGTAAATGTGTAAATTATGGTAAGTGGTAAAAAAAAGGTGGTAAGGAAACCAACACTAGTTATGCACAAATGTGCTAAATACTTTTATAATAAATTTTCTCAATTAATTCTCAGAATACCCTGGGAGGTTGATACTGTTACCCCCAGAGATTCACAGGTAGGCTCCATCCTCCAGGGTAGTTGTAAGGGCTGGGGGAGCACTCAGGGAGGCCTGAATATTCCACACCTTACAACCAGGCACCAGGAGAATGAGCACCTGCCCTTTCCCGGTCCGGGGCTCCTGGTTTCTGGGGTTTCCTTCCAAGCAGCAGTCTGATTAGAGGAAGTGAAAAAGTGTGGATGTGCAATTGCCTGTTTTATTGCTTTCCTCTGACTCTCACCAAAGTCAGTCCCAAGAAGCAGCAGGTCATCAGTACCAGAGGCGCTCCCAGGGCTTCAGCAAGGCACAAGGTAACCCTTCCCTGCATAATCACATTCTCCCTTTTTACATAAGTTTTGGTTTCTAACCTGATCCCTTTCAAACTCCCTCCCAGATAATTATTAAAGCAACATAATTCAGTCACAAGGAACTGTTTCCTTTGTAATGTTAAAGCAAGGATCCTCTTGTGTGGGCCACCTGATGTAGCCTGTGACTACTACCTTTGACTAAGATCTTTATTTCTCCCTGGCCAGGGTCCCACTTTGCTCCTGAGATTCCCCACTCTTGTGATTAGAGGAATGAAAACCATATCACAGTTCTGTCTCTTTCTCTTTGTTGATCTACCCAGCTCCTCTCCTTTATTAGACCAACTCCTGCTATTTCTGCTAGTTAACCCTGTACTACATATAACTCCTCTGAGCTCTCTCAATAACTCCTGTTTAAGAAATGAAGACAGTGAAGTTCCAAAAAGTTAGTTACAACACTAATAACACTAGGATAGGACTTGAATTCAAAACTGTTTTATTCAAAGCCCATGTGCTTCATTTCATACTCTGACTCCTCTTGAGATTGCTTCATTTGTGATTGAGTTAGAAAATTAAGTGGTAAGGGAATGGACTTTTTGGTTTATTTAACATGAATCATCATCCTCTATGACCAATTATCCTGCTGTTGAACATTTTGAACAACATATAAATAAAATGTATGTGTTCACACATTATAATATTTTTCATTATTGTTATTTAATTTACAGACATCCTAACATTGATTTGTTTTCTCCCCAGATTTTTAGTAAGAATCAATCATTTCATATGGCTTTGCAATTTTAAAGAAAATTATGCTGCTTTTACATAAAGATCTTGTGGAATAATATTTTCCAGGGAAGAAAAATTAAATGATAAATAATACACAAAGTTAATTCTAGTTTCCTCAAAATAACTTCTGCTCTTGGTTCAGTTTGTACGATCTTATTGGCATTGGTATGTATATATATAACTATTGACAAAATTCCTATGCCAGGTTCCACATGGCCAATAATTATAGCTAGCTAGCAGTGGAAGTTGAAAATATTTATAAGCTAATCTACATTTAAAATATATATATTTATTGATTTTTACAGGGAGAAAGTGAGAGGAATAGAGAGATAGAAACTTCAATGAGAGAGAAACAGCATCAATAATCTGCCTCCTGCATGCATCCCTACTTGGAATCCAGCTGCAATGTGACCTCCTGGTTTATGGGGCGACCTCTTGGTTCCTGGGTCAACTCTCAACCACTTAGTGACACTGGCCAGGCACAAGCTTACCTACATTTTGAAGTTTTGCTTGTGGTTTATTTTCTGCAAAATTCTTTTTAATTTTATGGACAGGGTTTTGTTTTATTTGGGGTTTTTTAGAACAATCTAATATCATAAATGATTATTATTTTGGACCATGATATAGAATATGTCCTGGAACTTCTGTTTCTTTTAGGTCAGTTATTGCTAATGTGCTTCTTGTCAAGTTTCTATAAGTCATACTGTGTGTCAATGTTAGTTATTGTTAATAACTTCTGCTATCTTGTTTTACTTCTATTTTATGAATTTAATCATGTTAATCTGCTAAGAAGCCAGGTTGTGCACCAATTTAGTGATATGCATTCACGCATTCAGATACTGAAGATAAAATAGCATGCAAGACGAAGTCTCTGCCCTCATGAAGTCTAGTTGGAAGGACAGACAACAAACTTGAAGTTGTAGAGAACTTGAAAAGCAAAAACTGGTGAAAATAAAGACTGAGAGTCCAGAAATCTAGACTGTACAGGTTCGAGTGCTTCGAAAATATGCCCTGTGCCACATATTCCTGAATGTTGGCTATAGTACTTTTGCCATCTCACCAAAATAACATTGTCTACTTCCCCTTTCCCAACAGAGCAGCAAACTTGGCTCAGTTAAGATCAAGAAGCAGGCAAAGTTGGCATTATTTATTTGCTTATTCCAACAAAAATGGATTATTTCTGTTCAATCTTTTTGGAAGGCCAGAGTTTTTGTAAAGACTAGAAATTATGTGGAGAAGGACTTCTGCTTCTAAGCAGAATGTAATAGGCCAATACTCTTACTGGAATAAATGAAAAATATTACAAGAGTAATTTTCAAAACTTTGGAGAGCTATGAAAGCAATGAAGACTAAATGAACTGAACTTCCAGAAAACAATTTGGAAGCGATGATTGCCAGCTACTTTTCTCTCAGGGCATTTGTCAGTTTTGGGGATTCACTGATGCTTGGGCTTGATTCAACTGGAGGGACTCTGCTGGAAGAAGAGCTACCAGCCAAGTTTTTATAATCTTGTGGAGCATTGGAAACTCGGGGGGCCTCAAATGCATGACCCGAATGCATACATTCCCCATTGAGAGCTCCCTGTCTCCCAGAGCTTAGAAAACAAATTCATCAGGGAATAGATCTATTTCAAATGCAGGGCCAATTGCCAGAAGACATTTGTCAAGTCTTGAAGTTGAACAGGAGACCAAAAAGTCAGCTGAAAACTTCTGAAGGGCAGAAATGTATCTCTTGCAGCTTAGAATTAAAAGCCTGGAATAGTCTTGCACAAGGAACATGATTAAACCAAAAATAAACTAAATCTTACTAAAACTTTACCCCAGTCCAGTTCCGGATGGGATTTAGTGACTAAGTCCCATTCTCTGCCTAACAGAGGTGTATTAGGCGGCTTGGGGGAGAGATTTCTTATAAAGACACTAATCCTATCAGATTATGGTCCCATTCTTAAGACCACATTTAATCTTTTTGTTTGTTTAAGAGAAGATTTATTGTTTACATTAATGTAGATTCAGTGGAAAGATACCAACTACTTTTCAAGTCAATCAGATGTCTTTTTTTGAGGTTTCAATTTATGACATGGCATGTTTCTTATAATTTCTGGACAATCAGTGAAACTTTTTCTTTTTAGGTTTCAATTAAAGTTTACACTCAATATTATTTTGTATTAGTTTCAGGAGTATAGAATAGTGGTTCACTTTACAAAGTGATCCTCTGATATTTCAAGAACCCACCTGGCATCATACATAGTTATTACAATATTATAAATCTTATGCTATACCTCACATCCCCATGACTATTTTGTAACTACCAATTTGTACTTCTCAATCCCTGTATCTTTTTCACCCAGAAACCCAACCTCCCTCCCCTCTGGCAACTATAAGTCTGTTTCTGTTTTGTTTGTTTATTTTGTTCATTAGATTCCACATTTAAGTAAAATCACATATTTGTCTTTCTCTGTCTGGTTTATTTCACTTAGCATAATAACCTCTATGTCCATCCATGCTGTCGCAGATGGCAAGATTTCATTCTTTTCTATGGCCAAATAATATTCCATTGTATATATATATATATATATGTGCCACCACTTTTAAAAATCCACTTGTCACTTGGGTTGCTTCCATATTTGGCTATTGTAAATAACACTGCTAAGAACATAGGGGTACATATATTCTTTTGAATTGGTATTTGGGGATTCTTAATATTTCATTCTCAGAAATGAAATCACTGGGTCCAAAGGCAGTTTCATTTTTAATTTTTTGAGGAAACTCCATGCTGTTTTCCACAGTGGTTGTATCAGTCTATCTTCCCACTAGCAGTGCATAAGAGTTCCCTTTTCTCTACATCTTCGCCCGCACTTGTCTGTTGATTTATTGATGGTAACCATTCTGGCTGGTTGTACCAGTCTATCTTCCCACTAGCAGTGCACAAGAGTTCCCTTTTCTCTACATCCTTGCCCACACTTGTCTGTTGATTTATTGATGGTAACCATTCTGGCAGGTGTAAGGTGATATCTTATTGTGGTTTTAATTTGCCTTCCTCTGATGATTAATGATGTTGAGCATCTTTTCATACATCTGTTGGCCATCGGTATGTCCTCTTTGGAAAAGTGTCCATTTAGGTCCTTTCCCTACTGTTTAATTTGATTGTGTGTGTGTGTGTGTGTGTGGTTTTTTGTTTTTTTTTGGTGTTGAGTTATATGGTGATATTGACCCCTTATTCCTCAGATGGGACCTCTGCAGCTGAGAGATCCCTCTCTGGATTTTCAACCACCATATGTGGGTGCAGGGCCAGCCCTTTTCATGTCTCTGCCCTTCCTACCAGTCTTGATGTGGACTCTTCTGTTTATCCTTAGTTATAAGACTTCTGGTTAGCTAGTCTTCAGGTCGATTGTTCTACAATTTAATTATAATTTTGCTAAGGTCATGGAAGGAGGTAAATATAACTTTTACCTACTCTGCCACCATCTTGGACCCCCCCAATACCTCATTTAATCTTAATTACTTCCTTTGAGGCCCCATCTCTAAATACAGTCACATCAGGAGTTAGAGCTTCAATATCTGAATTTGGGATGACCCAATTCATCCATAGCAAGAGGAGAAGGGGAACATTTCTTCTTAAGGAATATAATAATATCTGAAACCTCTATGGGTCTTTTATACACAATATCATACCTACAATCAAGAGTCACTACACGTACAATGAGGCAAGATCGTATGACCAATAATTGAGGGGTAAGGGGAACCAAGAAGAACAATAGACTGATGATTCATATAATTGAAGTTATCAGACAAGAACTTCAAAACAATATAATTGGGGACTTCTGAGTAGCTGAAGAAAGTGGCAGCTGCCTAACTACTTGCCTCTCAGTATTTCCTCCTCAAATGATTCAAAACAAGAAGATATGATATGTAAATCTACATAAATCCATGCCATCAGCATGACTTGAAGATAGAGAATGCTAAAACTTCAAAATGACTGTGACTAAAAAGAGAAAAACCACCACATCCCAGTGCATGATATCTCATACTTTGGTTTGACCCCTGTACTACAGTGAGGCTCTGCAGTGGGCAAAGGCAGACTCAGAACAACTCCAGGAAAGACAGAAAAAGAAAAAGGAAATGAGCAAAGGGGCTTAAGGTTCATCAAAAACCACCACCAAAGAGACTATATTACCCTCCATATGAAAATATGATAACAGTATCTAGGCAGAGTATAACTTGGACTACAGGAAAAAGACTTCAGAATATGTGTGATTATAAGGGTGAAGAGTTATAGAAAAGCCATGTTCAAAACATTGTTTAAGGGGAGAAATAAAAATATAAAAAGGAAAGAAGAAGCAGCCTTTGTAATTGGGTGGTGAAAGGGAAAAGGAGCAAAAGGTGGGAAACTTAGGGTCCTGCGAGATCAAAGAGAAACACAGAATTGGAGGACTTATAGCTCTTCCTTGCACTACCATAACAAATGAACAACATAATTACAAAAGCATATGGACCTTGCTCTATTGATAGATGTATCCACTAAGCTAGGAATCTTTCAAATCACTAACATACCATAAAAATGAAAAGAAATATTAACAAATTCATTAACAGAGCCATTGCAAAAAAAAAAAACACCCAAAAAACAAGAAAGAAATTTTACGTGTACCAACTGAGCAACAACATTCCTCCTATGAGAAAAACCCTGATGCAGAAAATATTTGTAAGTCAACACTTCAATCAGAATCACATATATTCATTCAAGCATTTGAAGACAGAAAACACCATTGAATTAGAAATTCAAAAACGAAGAACAGAAAAGGATAAAAACTGGAAGAAATAAAGAGAGAGTTGATTAAACTCAAGAAAGAAATGAATAAGACAAAAACATATGAGAAATAAAAAAATAAATCATAAGGTCAAGGGAAAATGGACTTCCATAAACATTTGATAGGCATAGAAGAAAGGCAGGAAAATAGATAAGATAATAAATTAAAACGGGTCAGAGAGAAAGTAATGGAAATGGAAGAAAGGCAAGGAAGGATAGTATAAAAAACAATAACAACTATGAGCCAATATTCTTTTAATATTGATGCAAAATACCAGTATTAGCAAGCAGACTGCAATACCATATTAAAAATAAACCATGACCAAGTATTGTAGAAATGCAAGATTTGTTTAATATTAGGATATCCATTAATCTCACATACTATTTCAATTGTGCTAAAGAAAAAATGATTAGTTCCATTGATACTAAAAAATAGTATGAAAAAATTAAAAATTCAAATTCATTCACAATAAAGACACTAAAAAATAGGAATTGAATACTTTCCCACACTGATTATATGTATACTAGAGGCCCGGTGCACAAATTTGTGCACCCCCTGTGCACAGGGGGTGGGGGGGAAAGGACCGCAGGAGGTTGGCTTGGGAGCACACTGACCACCAGGGGGCAGCTCCTGCATTGAGCGTCTTCCCCCTGGTGGTCAGTGCATGTCATAGCTACTGGCCGGTCATCCAGTTGTAAAGGTCGCTTGGGCTTTTATATATATAGATAGTGGGCTACTCTTTATGTAATAAAGAAGGGTATATACAAAATATACATGCATCTGCTAATTTGTGCAAAAATAATATGATCGTGATGTTAAATAAAACTGGTTACCTATGGGTGGTGATATGGAAAGGAGTAGAAAGAATGGAGAAATTAAAATGGAATAGTGAGGCGAGGAGAAGGTGGCACTTCTCTGAGTATAACCTCAAGTATAGCTCTGACTCTTAGAACCCATGACTTGCCAGTAGGTTTAGCATAACATGAGGCCAACAGCCATGTTTTCTTCAGGCTTGGACACAGGAGGCCAGCAGAAATGCAATACTCCTTACTTTTGTGTTTTTCACACCAACTCTATTTCTTCATTTATAAACAGCTCATAGTTCTTTGTCTAGATTTTTAAACCTTAAAATTAACAAATACCCCATATAGAGCAATGGTTAAAAACAAAGTCAATTTTAAGTACCAAATGAATCATTTTATTTGTAATCTGTCAATTGAGAGTTTATAACCATTCCCTTTTGATACCCATGGAGTACCCCAGGCACTTCCCTCCACTGCCAGCTCTGGATAATGAACCTAACTAATTCTTAGCAGGTTGATTTTGTACAGGGGTTAATTACCTCCTTAACACATTGCTCTGTCTCTCTGAGCACTAACTGCTCTTAATTACCTTCAGTTCGTGATGAGATAGCAGGAGAGGAACAAGGGGGAAACTGGGAACTCCTGTACCCTGTGGTTCATCTTTTATGTAGGCAAGCAATTACTGAGCCAGTTCTGGAGCCTTCTCTTTTCACCCAAAATATTACATTTTTCCATATTTACTACAAGAACATGTGATTACCATACACCATATATCCTGATTATCTTGGTGTAACTCTATTTAAATTTGTACATTTTAATTTAAGAGGCTAATGTTATTTATTCTTGTTTCCTTGATATAGCAAAAGAATTAGAGCTGAATTTGAATTCTGACTTTTGCTTACTGACTTAAGGCAGATCTCTCCTCTAAGTCTTGGTTTTTCCACTTGTAAAGTTGGAACATTAATAATTGGGTATAATAAAACCTAAGTCTCAGTACAAATTACTAATAACACACAAGCTTAGTTTTCTCCATAGTGTGGTGAAGGCCTGGGGAGGGGGCAGGCATGGGTTGCGGGGGGGTCAATGGGAGAAAAAAAGGGGACATCTGTAATACTTTGAACAATAAAGATGTATTTAAAAAATTTAATCTTCGTTCCGTTGCCAGTAAGAACTCACCTTCTATCACTATTTTAAAAAATAACACAGCACTGTGTTTCCTCAAGATATTTCAGTCGAGGTTTGTGAGCACAAGCAACATAACCTAACTCTGATTCAAGCAGAAAATTGTTTAAGTAAAGGATATTGGGTAGGTCACAAAATCTCCAGGAAAGTTAGAAAACCAAGCATGGAGGCCAAATAGCTGGGGAAAATGCTCCAAACTAAGCCCCACAACTATTTAGAGCCACATCCTGCAGTTGCAGTGGGAACAGGCAGTATTTGGTACATTTGGCTCCTCTGATCCTGGAGCCAGGATTACACCACCAGACCACACATGGATCCTGGATGTGGCTTTGCTAGGAATCCCTAGTTCTATGTCACCAGCTTCTGAATCAGTGTCTGGGGTAATCCCATCAGATTGGCCAAGCCTATGTCTTGTGCCTCTGTGCTGATTACAAGGGCACTAGAAAAATGTTTCTCTAAAGGGAGATGAATGCTGGATTATGAAGTGGGAGGTCCACCCAAAGAGGAAAGAGTCTCAGGTAGTAGTTGGTCAACAATGACAAATGCATACCACAGAATTCAAAGAGATGGAGTAAGCATTGCCCGAGAATGTGGGCATATGTTCCATGATCAGGTAAACTAGGCAAATGCTCATTTTCCTTCTTTCTTTCCCCTACTCCACCCTCATTCTTCACCTTCACCTCACTTAAACCTTCTCATTCTTTAGGCAACGTCTCTCTTCTTAAACAAGAATGTAGATGGAACATTAATGGCTTTAGGCTAAGGATAATCTTGAATATCCTCTCTAATTTATTAAAGGAAAAAGGTAAATGCAATCTAAAGTCAGGTATGTATTGGTATTGACAAATATATTAAAGTACACGTGATTTTGACACATTATGAGCTATGATACCATGACTAAAACATGTTTTAGGCCAAATAGTAACAGAAAAACATTCTGCTCAAAATGTGCAGGTTGGAGGTTGCTCTATGAACTTTAACACTCAACCAGAACCCCACTGGGTTTTGCTGTGTCCTCCTTCCCTTCTTGACTATCTATTGAGTACCATAGTTTATACTATTACTAATATTATTTGGTGGTGTTCACTTAAGCTTCTAGTATCTTTCCACATAAGCTGCAATCAGTTCTAAATAATTACACATTTAAATACAACTTTGTAACCAGCCAACATTAATTGCTGCTTTCCTCAATTACAATCCTTCCCAAATGATTATGTCCATAGACTAATGTACAGTGCTCTCCATTCTAGCCTATTATGTCAATTACAAATCATTCTGTGGTGTCTGGTAGTGCTGATTTATGAGTTGTGCTATCACCGTATTGAACTTTTATCCTGTTAATGACCCTGCTGCCACAATCCTCACATCACTCAATATAAATTACCTGTAGCTCCATGCCTTACCAGTGGATTTGTGTGTGCCTGTGTGTTTACACACACACACACACACACACACACACACACACACACACACACACCAAAAACCTACTGTTTTGTTAATATCCCAAATGTCTCTTATGCACTGATTGAGGCCTTTAATGCTCTGGAGGAAATTCCACTGTATTTGCCATTGGCCCTCACCTTCAGAAAAATACATTTGTCTAAATTTAGCTTAGAAGTCCCATGAGTGTTCATATCTCCAGTCTGAGCCAGTTTCCTCCCATTTACAACTCATATTCCCTGTTAGTGTTTAAATTTTTCTTTCTTACTGGAATGCTTCTTGGTACATCATTCTCGGCCCCCATTACAGGTCCCCTTCTTTCTCATGAATCTGACGGGGTTATGGATGAATGGACACCAAGTGGAGCATCTCTGCTACTGTCCTCCCCGGACACTGCCTGTCCCCAGTTTTCATTACACCTGCATAAAGAGATACATGCGAAGACATCTCTCACTCCACAGCACTATTCTGGAGGGATTTGAAATGCATCACCTCTATCTTTTCTCGCAAGTGGAGCATCTCTGCTACTGTCCTCCCCGGTTTTCATTACACCTGCATAAAGAGATACATGCGAAGACATCTCTCACTCCACAGCACTATTCTGGAGGGATTTGAAATGCATCACCTCTATCTTTTCTCATCTTCCTTTTGACAATGTTTCCAAAGTATATGAAAAAAAGAAAAAAGGAATCAACAGGAGAGAAGAAACTGAAAGCTGCTTGTATAATTTTTAGGGTACATATTTCAAGTCCCAAAAAACAAAGGATGACTTAGATGCATAGTTGTGAACCTTAAATTGTTCCTGTTTGTTTTATAAGTTTAAAAATTTGGCCTGGCCAGTGTGGCTCATAGGTCGATGAACCAGGAGGTCATGGCTGGTTTCTGGCTCAATCCCCAGTGTGGGAGGCAGTCAATCAATTATTCTCTCTCATCATTGATGTTTCTATCTTTCTCTCCCTCTCCCTTCCTCTTTGAAATCGACAAAAATATATTGTTTAAAAAGTTTTAAAAATTTGTTATATTTCAGTGTCAGGCATGTTTAATGTTCATATTTGAATATACAATAATGAAATATATTGCAATGTAATTAATAATTGCATATAATATTAGTAATATGTAAACACACATATATATGTTATTTACATCTTACAACAATCCTATGGTGTAATGATTATGGGAAATGGTAATTATCTGATTTGGAGAAATTTGCTGATCTGAAAAATTGGTTCTTACTTTGTATTTGATGTTTGTATATAAATTACTCCTACAGATTTTATTTTTTGAGATCTCTAAAGGAATTAAATAATGGTAGGTGACCTACTAGAATGGCAGTTCTGCTTGTAGTGGCAGAAAATTAGGCTAGAATCCTCTAGAGATTTGCCAGCAAAATTAGCAGCAGAGGGTATAAAAGCAGCAATGAATTCTGCCTAGAAAATGAACAGAAGGGAAGGCACTAATCGTGTTAGCAACTATGCCATCAGTCAAAATAGCAACGATGTAGGAATGAAGCTTTGAAGGCTAATTTCTCTTCAAGAATCCCTGTTTCTCTTTTTATTTCAAGACCAGTAGCAGAAGAAAGAATAATACAGCAAATGAAATTTAACAGGGGTGAAAAAACAGAGTTGCATGATTGTTCTGTCACATAATTTTGTAAGAATGGACATGGCTCAAGAGTGACTTTGGGCATGCACAGCACTTAAGGTCCAGATGCCACAAGCAGTTGTCACTGTGTTCAAATTATACTGAAAGTTTTGCAAGAACAGTCCCTCTGTGTAGAGTTAGCTTGAGTGGGTAGACTAATGGATTCCAATGGGGAGAAGATGCAACAGACCTAGGCATTAGCAGAGAAGACGGTCTGACTTAAGCTGGCCCAGACTACACGGTCCAGAGGCCATAGGATGAACGATATGCCATGGATGTGTTGTGTTCATTGATCTCTATACATGGAGACTATATTATTGGGCATGTGGTCCAGCAGGTAGGGTGAGGTGGGCACTTCATTTCTCCTTTAATACAGTGTAAGGTTATGCGTCAACAAAAGTGTAGAGTGTGAAGAGAACCCACTTTTCCCAAAGGTAAGGAGCTCAAAAACTATTTATTAGAAAGATGATCCCACATTTTACCACTGTGGCTAATCCTAGACTATGGCTAAATGCTCAAATTTGTTTATTTACATTTAATTTTGCCCCTGATAAGAATTGACCTAAATTTTATTCCTAGCTCACACTTATCTCTCATTTGTAAATTCTCAAAGTCCTCTTACATTGTTAACATGTTGATATTGTGGCTAGTCAAATCAGACTCACAACTGGAATGGTTAAAACATGTAGACATAAGTATCTCCATGGAATCTTGTGAGGACATTAACAAAAATTGGACTTCTGAGTCACCAAATCCCATGGCATTGACTTAATTTCTAACTAGATATAATCTCCAGTGACTTGACAACAGCAGCAATATGACATTCAAAATACAACTACTGTCCCATTTTCACATTCATTATTGAATTAATAAAATACTCATTTTTATTTCAAAAATGTTTCTTGAATTTTTTTGGTGACATTGGTTAGTAAAATTATATAGGTTATAAGTGTACAGTTCTATAATACATCATCTGTATATTGCATTGTGTGTTTGCCACCTAAAGTAAAGTCTCCTTCCATCACCATTTATACCCCTCTAACCTCTGCCACCTGCTTCCACCCCACTTTTCCTCTGGTAATCACCATACTGTTGTCTGTGTCTATTAGTTTTGCCCTTTACAACCCCCCCTTTTGTTTTTTTTGCTTAATCCCTTCACCTTTTTCATCCAAAATATTCATTTTTAAAAACCCATATGGTTGTTGATTTCCCCCCGAACACAATTAAAGAATTCTAAATACTGATACAGTAATTCAGGTTGAATGACAAAACAGTCTCATGTGATAACTTTCAAAGGAAATTGTGGAAAGGCCAGAAGTAATTCTGGGGAGGTGAACAAACTACAGATGTGAATAGATAGTGCTACTAGCACTGTGCTTGGCCCTGGAATGCTCAAAAAAGTTGTTTTGCTTCCCTCATCTGTATTGTCTAGTTCATGCAGGGAAAGTCATGGGCTAAATCCACAATTCTCCATAGTGCTACCCAGCTAGGGAAGTTTGCTTTGATTTTCTGAGGGGTAGAAACAGGGTTCTTATATTGTCCTACTGCTGGTTTGTAACTACCCCACCTCCAATCCTATATTATTTGATTATTTTAATAGTACCTTGATTTTCCTCTTAGGAGCCACTCTTCCCTGACTCTCCCCTATGAAATTTAGGTGGCTGGTGGCAGGGTGGACTCATGCCTGGCTAAGCAGCATGTTCAGACACAATGATTCTTACCTCATCACCTTGGACTTACTGATAATGTGATTTTATAAATCCCATTTCTTAATAACCAAAGAATTGTAGCCCCCTTACTTTAGAGCAGGGGTGGGGAACGTCTGGCCTGTAGGCCATATAAGGCCTGCAAAATCATTTGGCCTGGCCCTGCCAAAGCATTGGGGTGAGTTAGTTAAATGTTTAACCAAGTATAATTTTTAAGTTGATAATTTTGTGTGGCCCTCGAATGAGGTTATAAATATCCAAATGGCCAATGGCAGAAGAATAGTTCCCCACCTCTATTTTACAGCAAAGTCCTTTGCTTTTTTTCTACACAAAGCCAGCAGACAGAGACATGACTCAGAACAACTGAGAGTTATGTGACTTTAGGAATGTCCCTGTGCTTCTCTTGTGTAACATCGTTCCTGTTGAGTCTATGCAGGACTGATATTGGAGTCAGTTCCAAGTCCCTTATAGGCAGTCCTGGTTTGGGGCTGCAAATGTCAATCTGCATTAGTGGGTCCCTAAACTGGGAGCTTTCTGAGGTGAGGGTCACTCCTCCCTGTTCACCACCAAATCCCCAGTGGCTTAAAGATAAAAGCAGCTTTAACTCTAGGGATGAGAATTGCCTAATTGCCTCAAGGCTAGTTACTCACCGTTATTACCTTTATTACCTTCCCACCTCCCACAGTAAACACTCTTCTGCAAACAAAAAATTAGGCCATATTGGTTTCTGAATCTCTAATATTGCTAATCCCAGTTACTAAGTTGTCCCAAGTGAAAGCAACATTTCATATGCTTATAATAATTATTTCTTTTTAATTGTAGTCTGGCCAGTTTTTAATATCATGGATTAGTTCTGCATGAAGGCATATGCTTCTTATTTATTTCTTTTCATAGACATTCATTTTTTAAAAAGTTAGAAAATAAGTGAAATTGCCTGCATCGGGTTCAGTAACAAACAATGAAATTTTGGGGGGACAGCTTATGAATGCTCTTATAATAGTTCTTTTCTTATGTAGTCACACTAGGAAAACATATTGTCCTTATGTTTTACATTTTCTCTGTTTATAATTTGTTGGTATATTTAGAACAACCTTTAATAATGCTGACTATAAGGTTATATTTGTAAAGCAATATTAAGATTTCATTAATCACTATCTCATAAATTTACATTAGATTAAGAAAATCATATTTATAAAATTTAGTTTTTCAATTTACTAGAAGGAAGATCTTGAATAATTTGTAGTTAAAACAGCAATGAAAACAGATTCAGTATATTTATTAAGAAAATAGTTCCTACAATCTCTGTGAAAACCTCCTTTCCTGTCGTATTCATTGTGTTCAACTTTTAGCATATGAATCTGAGAAGTAGGCTACTTAAGACTGGGATTAGAAATAATGGTGACAACAAACTGAGCATTCAGTTGGGCATTCATTTCTCTCAGCATTGAATTTTAATGGCAGATATTTGTTAGTCTTGATCAATTTCTATAACTCTTAGCAGTAAATTAAAGTCCTGTTTTATTCAGGGCAGGAAGTGATGTAACTGGAGGATAGATGGTCTTGGTAAGTCCCAGAGGGGCTGTGAGGGCCACGGGGTGTGCCTGCTATTCCTCCCTCATGGCGTTTGCCTTTAAAGGAGCTCATGGTATGAGAGAAGCCATCTCACATTCGGTAGCTTGTCATAAATTATTTTGGTCTTGGACTAACAATTTCTTTGAGAACTTTTCTTAAAAACACAAGGTGTTTAGCTTATTAAATAGGTAACAAAAATAAGGTGGGAGAGGGTAGGTGAGTGGGAAGAGATCAACCAAAGAATTCGTATGCATATATGCATAACCCATGGTCACAGACAATAATAGGGTGGTGAAGGCCTAGAATGGGGAGGGGGCAGGCTAGACAGGGTCAATGGGGGAAAAAAGGTAACATATGTAATACTTTCAACAATAAAGATTTAATTAAAAAAAAACAAACAAAAACCCACAAGGTGTTTAGCTTATTAAATAGGTAACAAAAATAAGTCCTTTTATAAGTCTCAGAGCATTGCAAATTTAGTTTGGTTTTGTGAAATCCAGAGAAGGGCTTCATTTACTGTAAAGTTGTGCCTATGTCTAATGACGCAAACCAGACAAGGAACTGAAAATGCTCTCATAAATACAACTAAATTGAGTATCTCATTCACCCATTGAACAACTATTAAATGTGAACTCAGTGCTTCTGGTCTCTGTAAAGCATGGAAGAAAAGGCAGAGACCAGAATAACTGATGTCATCTAGTCCCAGTTTGCTTTTCTATTAATTAAAATTCAATGTATGCAATACATAGAGGAATAGTTATTCATTTATCTCACACTTATTATACTCTTACTATAAGAAAAGCACTGAGCAGGAATGAGACTCAATCTCTACCCTCAAGGTTATATAGTAATTACTTAGTGTATAGAAATCATGTAAAAACAAACAGTGTTAGTCCCAAAACCAGAAACACCAGATCACTAACTCCCTACTTCAGCCATTCTGTTTACATACGGCCAAGTGGTAAAAGCTGCTGCAGGTCTGGGCAGTGCTTCCAATTATGATTTTATCGGAGCCCTTCCAGTTCAGTACTGTTTATCAGGTCTCCCTCCACAGTGTGCCTGTCCTGCTGGTGTCTACCAAAGACCTACTCAAGAGGAGCTCACCTGCCTTTTTTAAAAAACAATCTTCAGTCTCTGAGAAACCTAGTCAGTCCAGTTAATCTGTCTGGCAGAAACCCTAGCCATGGCCTTGGCCTTCGGCTTGGCCTCTTGCCCGTTCACAGGCTTCTTGACTCCTCTGTACTCAGCCACAGCTTGTGAGCCGCATCATCTTGCTTCTTGGTTCCTTTCTGGCCCTGGCAAAGAGCCTGTGTGTGTTCTGTATTTATCATATTGTGGGGTAGGAAGGGTGTGGTTTGGCCTCAGATAAGAGATTGACTTCTCCTTTGCTGTTTACTAAAGCTGTGCAATCTTGGAAAAAATAGTTAACCCTCCCAGCCTCTCCACTTTAAAGGGGATGATAGTTTTTAACTTCCTCTGATTGTTACAAGGATTAAACCAGCAAAGTAGATAAAATGCTCAGCACATAATGACGCTATATGCACGAGCTAGCATTTGCTTTTCTTCTAGACCAGTGATTCTCAACCTTCCTAATGCCGTGACCCTTTAATACAGTTCCTCATGTTGTGGTGACCCCCAACCATAATTTTTTTTTGATATATTTTATTGATTTTTCACAGAGAGGAAGGGAGAGAGATAGAGAGTTAGAAACATCGATGAGAGAGAAACATCGACCAGCTGCCTCCTGCACATCTCCTACTGGGGATATGCCCGCAACCAAGGTACATGCCCTTGACCGGAATCGAACCTGGGACCTTTCAGTCCGCAGGCCGACGCTCTATCCACTGAGCCAAACCGGTTTCGGCCATAAAATTATTTTTGTTGCTACTTCATAACTGTAATTTTGCTACTGTTATGAATCGTAATGTAAATATCTGATATGCAGGATGTATTTTCATTGTTACAAATTGAACATAATTAAAGCATAGTGATTAATCACAAAAACAATATGTAATTATATATGTGTTTTCTGATGGTCTTAGGCGACCCCTGTAAAAGGGTCGTTTGACTCCCAAAGGGGTCGTAACCCACAGGCTGAGAACCGCTGGACTAAGTGATCTTTCTTGAATCGATTACCCAAGACAGCTACCTCACTAAAGAAACAATGCTAGCTCTTTGTATATACATTAAAAAAACACCTCTTCAACATAAAGATGCTACTTATCCCTGGGGCAAATTGTGTGATCTGTAATGATAAAGGTTATACTTGCTTAGACCTGTGATTGTTTTCCCTGTCTCCCTCTGAAGAATGCATTTTGCCAGTAATCACTATTCCTCAAGGCCCTCAGCTCAGGTCCCTTCTGTCATACTGCCCTTCTTGATATTTGCAACAGGTGAGCATTCTCCTGTTTAGTTCACCTTCTCTCCTTCATTCCTTTTACCTTCTATACTGATGGAGCACTTGTCACGTGCCAGGCACTAAGCCAGGTACTGAGCTATACACCAATGAACCAAATGCACATGTACTCAGTTGTCCTGAAACTTTCAATTTTGAGAATAGGAACTATATTTCGTAACTTCCTTTAAACATCTGGTGAAATGGTTTACACTTAAATGAATATCTGATAAACTTGTTAGACTCAAAGATCAGCTTAGGGGGAGTCAGAATAGAACTCTGCTGGTAACTCCTTATCTGTGTAATGCTAGTGAGGGTGAGCCGGTAGGGCTATGTTGTCTTCAAAGATCCCTGCCATCTTTAAATGTCACTAAATAGTGTTTGTGAATTTGAAGATAAATACAGGCAGGTATGCTAGTGTTAGGTGTCTTTTAAGTGAGGGGAAGGACTTTAAAAATAAGATAAACCACCATAGCAGCTCTGAAAGAAACATGAAAGTTTCTAGGATCCATTTTATTTTATTTTATTTTTAAAATATATTTTATTGATTTTTTACAGAGAGGAATAGAAAGTTAGAAACATCGATCAGCTGCCTCCTGCATACTCCCTACTGGGTATGTGCCCAAAACCAAGGTACATGCCCTTGCCCGGAATTGAACAGGGGACCCTTGAGTCCCCAGGCCGATGCTCTATCTGCTCAGCCAAACCAGTTAGGGCTCTAGGATCCATTTTATAGGTTACTTTTGAATTATTACAACATTAGCATTTAGATATTTGTTTCAAAAGGAGATGAGTTAAAATAACACCAGATAAAGAATGGAATTAGTCTTTTAAAAGCTGATGTGAAATTTTAGTTTCTCCATAAATATTTAGTGATGAAATCTCTTTTCTTCTTGAATGGGGTAAATATGCCACTCATCCAAAAATGACTACACAGGGAGTAAAATTATCCACAGAACTTAGCTCAGTAGGAGTCTGAAGTAATGACTTCCATGGGCAATTAGGCTTATGAATCCAGGTTCCCTGCAAATTATACATACTTGTATTTACAGTTTAATTTGTATTAAATGACTGATGATGAAGAAAAAAGGATATGCTGTACAATCCATGTTTTGATTAAAAAACACACCAGCCTGAATCCCACCACAGTGAGTTTTATTGAATGCAAAAATGTCAAAAAAAATATTATATGTCTGAAACTTCCTTATATCAATATGTAAAATTGGGTTATACTCATGTAGACCTAAGAACCTAAAAGATGATTCATTCAAAATCTGCTATCTTGAAGAAGCTTAGAGAAAATAAGTGACCTTCCCAAGGTCATTCCATGAATTAACAGCAGAGCTGGAGTTCTAACCCTCTTCTTCGGTCAGTTAATCCCATAGATTTTGTACTCTGTGTGTAAAGCAAATGGACACTGGCCATATCTGCTACCCATCTTTTTAAAGATATTCAGTTAAAGAAAACTCAAACCATCCATAGTTCATAAATCTTTGTTATAGATAGTTCTCTTAGTTAAGCTGCTCATTATTAAGTTTAACCTTTCATTTCTTCTTATAATCTAAACATTTATTTTACCTTTAAAGGTCCCTCCTTTCTATTTTCTTTATTTCGATTTCTGAATCTTGTATAAAACTTCACTCATTTTATTTATAATCTCACTGGACTTGTTGCAGCCTTGACAAGCTCTCTAGTATCTTCACTCAGGATTGTTAGAAGGATTTTGCTTTCGATTTTGAAAGCTGGCACATGTGCGTTTATATCTGGTATTCCTTATTTCAATTATTTTTGAGCTGTTATCAAAGATTTAATGTTGACTGTGTAAACTTTATCTCTATCATCTGACATTTTGAAGACAAATTCCTTTATCCTGGATCATCCTAGGGAACCACACTATTAAGTCCTGGATAGAATGCTAGGTATTACTTGTCATATTTGCTTGCTAGGTGTAGCCCCTTTGAGGGCATAAGGGGGTGGGGAGATAAACCCATAAAATGACTGAAGGAGAAAGTAATTAAATTTTTGATGCTTCTTAGGCAGAGAAAGTAGTTACATTAAGCTGGTGCAGGTGGCTAAGTATCAGCTTCTCTCATTCTAAGCTGGTAAAACACATCCTTCCAGAAATATTGAACAGAAAGAATCACTCTTCTTTACCTCTGCTTCTGCAGAGAAATAAAGTCATTTCCCACATCTGTGGGAATCTATGGGTTTATAATGTCTCAGCTCCCAATATAGGCTAATGCTCCAAAAGAAAGTTAATTTCCAAGATACTGAGTTAATGATGTGCTTCCACAAGTCAATGTGAAAAACTGATGGGGAAAATTTCTGCTTCTGGCTATGTCAGACTAGCTTATATCAGACTAACCTTCCCATTGAATTGAATTACGAAAGCTACATAAAGAAAATGTTTGAAGGAGTCCAAGAACTTCCAAGAACTTTCTCTTTGTACCTAAGGGAATATGATGCTGAAGAAAAGGGAAGCACAGAGATAGCCTGACATTTGGCTGAACAATTCGCCTGAGCCATTTGCTGATTTATAAGCAGCGGCTGAAATGAAGAGAAGCTAACTAAGTAGAGCTTTTGGCAGGCTCACGAGGCCGATGAGACAAAAATTCGTGTTTAAACCCCACCAAAAAAAAAGGGCTGATAAAAACTTTAGGTGATGAAGCCTTGAACTTTAGGGCAAACAAGAAATATACCTGCCCTCTCAAAACCTGATAAAAGATTGGAGTCATCCCCAATTAGATTAAAAAGATCTGCTTCTGACTTAACTTGACAGACGTTGAAGCACATTCTCTCTAGGAGGAAGTGACATCACCCAGGGCCTCAAATTATTTCTAGAATCTTTAAACAACAATGTCTGAAATTTTATTTAAAAATTACTACAAAATCTCACTCATTCATGGATAATAGAGACCATTACAAACTTTTGAACAATAATAGATACAGAGGCAGAGTTGCCTCGAACAGACTGTCAAACTACAGCAGGAAGGCCGGGGAGGGTGGGGGGAAATAACCAATGGACATAAGACACTGGGGGGTAGGGGAGGCCAGGGGATTGTCAAGGGCGGGGGAAAAAAAGGAGAAATATGTAATACTCTTTGTAATAATTTAAGCAATAAAAAAAATTACTACAAAAATATAGAGCTTAATTTAGGCAAAAATTTCTTAGCTGTGATATAAAAAACACATTCCATCAAAGAACAAACTGGTATACTGTACTTTTTCAAAATTGAGAGAGATCTCCTGGTCTTTCAAAGAAACTGTTAAGAGAATGAAAAGAGAAGCTATAGAATGAGAGAAAATATTTGTAAATCACATTTCTGATAAAGAACTTGTAACTAGAATATGTAAATTGCTCTCAAAACTCATTAACAAGAAGCAAACTATTCAATTAAAAATGGGCAAAAGATTTTAAAGGAGACTTCATCAAAGACAATGTACAAATGACAAGCACATGAAAAATGTTCAACATCATTAGTCATGAGGGAAATATAAATTAAAATCACAATGAAATACCACACACTCTAGTTATAATAGAAAAAAAAAGACAAAAGCAAATACTTTCAGGGACATGAAGCTACTGGTGCTCTCATTTATTGCTGGTAGGAATGGAAAATGGTACAATCACTTGGGGAAATAAAATGTTTGCAATTTCTTTTTTTTTACATTTTAAAAAGTACTAGTATGTATGTATGTATGTATGTATTTATTTATTTATT
>NW_005358650.1:5701727-5748360 GCF_000412655.1 Myotis brandtii
ACCTCCCTTGCCATTTATCTCTGAATCTATTTTTGTTCATCAAATTATGTTGATCATTATATCCCACATATGAGTGAGATCATGTGATATTTATCTTTCTCTGACTGGTTTATTTCACTTAGCATAATGCTCTCTAGTTCCATCCATGCTGTTGCAAATGGTAAAAGTTCCTTCTTTTTTATAGCGGAGTAGTATTCCATTGTGTAGATGTACCATAGTTTTTTAATTCACTCATCTGCTGATGGGCACTTAGGTTGTTTCCAAATCTTAGCTATTGTAAATTGTGCTGCTATGAACATAGGGGTGCATATATCCTTTCTGACTTGTCTTTCTGGTTTCTTGGGATATAGTGTAATTTCTTATAAATTTATAAATACACTTAAAATAAGACCTAGCAATTCTATTCCTATTTACTTTCCCAAGTCAAATGAAAATTTATCTTTACACAAAACCTGTGTATGAATGTTGACAGTGGCTTTATGTATAATCACTCAAAGTTAGAAACAACCCCTTCAATTGGTGGATGGATAAACAAACCACATTACAATGGAACACCATTCATTCAACAACAGAAAAGAACAACCCACTGATACAAACATAGATAACTCTAAAATGTACTGTGCTAAGTTATAGAAGCCAGTCTCACAAAAGCTACATGCAATGTGATTCTACTTACATGACATTCTGGAAAAGCAAAATTGTAGGGACAGGAAATGGATCAGTTGAAATGAAGAAAGGAGTTGACCAAAAAGAGACACGGGGAGCCCTGGCCAGTTTATAGTGGTAATATGCAAATTAGCCGGGACACCATAACAGGCACAACTGGTCAGGAGGAGGCTGTGCCGTGCAGGTGAGGCCCAGAGTGGAGATGGAGACAGAGACTGGGGGGGCTGCCGGAGCAGACACAGGCAGGGGGGCCTGGGGCTGCTCCAGCCGTGGTACACCAGCAGCCCTGCCTCTGCACGTGAGCTGCAGAGGAAGCATCTTTTCTGACTGCGCATTGGCTAAGCTCCTACCACTCACAGTGTTCTTGGTAACTTGGGTAATAAGAATCCAAGAAGGTGATCTAGGGTTTTTCCACCTCATTCCTGGAGGAAAAAACAAAGGTCCGCTGCTGTATGGGCTAAGAAATGTCATAGCCTGCCCTAGCCTGTTTGGCTCAGTGGATAGAGCCTCAGCCTGAGGACTGCAGGGTCCGAGTTTGATTCTGATCAAGGGCATGTACCTAGGTTGCAGGCTCCTCCCTGGCTGGGGCCCAGGTCAGGGCTCATGTAGGAGGCAACCAATCTAAGTGTCCCTCTCACATTGATGTTTCTCTCTGTCTTTCCCTCTCTCTTCCATGCTCTCTAAAAATCAGTGGAAAAATATCCTCAGGTGAGGATAAAGAGAAAGAAAGAAATGCCATATCCTATGAAAGAGACATCTTGAAAATGCCTAAAGAAAGTTGTCATTTTTTCGTGGTGAAGGGACTGGAGTCCATGTTGATGAAAACACCTTGGTGGCTGTGGTGGCCGGCAGTGGCAGCAGCAGCAGGGTGATGGGGGTGGCACCTTCCCCTGATCAGCCTGGTTGCATCCCACAGAGGGGGCAGTAGGACATCTCCTGAGGGCTCCCAGTCTGTGAGAGGGGGCAGGCTGGGCTGAGAGACCCCCCCCCAGTACACGAATTTTGTGCACCAGGCCTCTAATGTATATATAATGTAATACCTAGAGCAACCACTCAAAAAAACTATATTTAAGAGATATATTAAAAAGTACTGTAGGTAATTCAAAATAGAATTCTAAAGAATGCTCAAGTAACCCACAAGGAGACAGAAAAAAGTGGAACAAAAAAGAGAATGAACAAGCAGAAACAAAAAATAAAATGGCAAACTTAACCCCTAACATGTCAATAATTACATTAACTATTAATGGTCTACATAAATCCACTAAAAGACATAGATTGTCAGAGTGGACTGAAAAACATGACTCATTATATGCTGTATACAAGAAACCCACTTCAAATAGTGTAATATAGGCAGGTTGAAAGTAAAAGGATGAAAGATCTATCATGCAGATATCTATCAAGAAGGCAGGAATAGCTATGTTAATATCAGATAAAGTAGACTTCAGAGCAAACAATAAATTAACAGAGAATAGAGGGACATTATATAATGACAAAAAGGTCAATCCACCAAGAAGACATAGTAATCCTAAATTACATGAAGAGATATTTCACCAAAGAGGACATAGAGATGGCAACTAAGCATATAAAATTATTTCAATACTATTAGCCATTAGAGATAAAAATTATAATCACAATGAGACATCATTACACACCTATTAGAATGGCTAAAACAAAAAAATATTGCAACAAATAAGTGTTAGTAAGGATACAGAGAGGATCACTCACACATTGCCAATGTGAAAATTGAATGATATATAATCACTTTGGAAAACAGTTTGGCAGAGAGAGAGTGAAGCAAAAGCAATAATTGAAAAGAAAATGACCATGAATTGTCCAATATTAGCGAAAGATATGAAGCAACAGATTCAGCAAGTGCTATAAAAAACACACACACACAAAACAGAACAAAACAAACATACAAAAACCAAAAACAGGATAAATGCAAAGCAAAGCACACTCAGGCATATCATTGTAAGAATGTTGAAAACCAAAACCAGAGGAAATTTAAAAAGCAGCCAGAGAGTTCTGGTCGCTGTGACTCAGTTGGTTGGAACATTCTCCCATGCATGGAAGGGTCCCAGGTTCGAGTCCCGATGAGGGCACATACCCAGGTTGTGGTTCAATTCCCCGGGTCAGGGTGCATTTGGGAGCAACAGATCAATGTTTCTCTCTCACATAGGTGTTTCTCTCTCCCTCTCCCTCTCCCTTCTTCTAAAATCAATTTAAAAAGTACTATTATTGGGTGAGGATTTAAAAAAAAAAAGCAGTCAGATATAAAAGACACAATGAAAGGGACAACACAGACCTCAATCTGACCTTACGATAGAAATAATGAAAATCAGAAGACAATGGAATACCTAATAGCATTAGATATCATCAAATAATATATGTAAGATATCTAGGCAAAAATAACCATACAAAAGCTGAAGTTACTTTGGATTAAAATTGTGGATGTGGAAGCAGGTGTGGGGCTTTAAGACAATTTTGCAGAAATGCCTTTCATTTGTTAATTGTCATACAATTCTCAATAATTAAAAAAGAACGTGGAAATAAATATATTAACTTTAGAAAAAATACATTTTAAGATAAGAGCTATTACTAGAAACAAAGGAGATATTTTTAATGACAAAAGATCAATATTTTAGGGAAATTTAACAATCATAAATGTATATACACCTAGTAACAGAGGCCCATAATATATGAAGCATATACTCTGAAATGAAAAATAGACAATTCAATAATTATAGTTGAATATTTCAATGTCTCATATATAGCTCTTAATTGATAAGCACTCTATCATAGCTTTGAAATTTATAAAGTAAAAATTAATAAAAATAAGAGGAGAAACAGCAAACCCACAATCACAGAGGGAGATTTTATCGCATGTCTCTCAATAACAGATTGAAGAAGCATACAAAAATTAGCAACAGTATAGACAATTTAACAACATGATTTACAAAATAGAACTTACTGATATATCTAGAAAACTACCCCAAAACTGCAGCATATAAATTGTGTTTTAGTGCTTTTGAATTATTTATAAACTGACCTAACCAGGCCATAAGCATGTTTCTACAAATTTCAAATAACATAATAGTGAGCATATTCTCTGACCACAGTGAAATTAAGCTAAAAATCTATCTAAAAAAAATATAAAATCATCAAATGCCCAGAAAGTTAAAGTATATTTACATACAATCCATTGGTTAAAGAGGAGATCACAGTAAATTAAAAAATATTTTGCATGATAGTATAATAAAATAAAACATATCAAATCTTGTGGAACACAGATAAAAGTTATGTTGAAAGGAAATTTATAGCTTCTAATGCATACAGGGGTGGGCAAAAGTAGGTATACAGTTATGAGTAATTGAAAGTTTATTCTTGTGTTATTTATTTATAAATTATTGTGTTATTTGTTTGTATTATTTGTTTTTTTCTTATTGTTATTATTTTGTATCCTTACTTATGATTTATCTGCTGGGTAATGATGGTTGGTAATTTAATCTACTTTTGTACACCCCCGTATATTTCCAAGAAAGCTAAAAAAAACCCTATGTATTTACCTCAAAAGATAAAGAAAAAGACAACACCAAATAGAACCTCAAAAAAAATAGAACTAAAGAATGATATGTAAAGGTACAAAACAAATGCAATACTGAGAATAAATAAATAAAAAAGTTGGTCCTTTAAAAGTTATTAAGAATAAGTCCCTCACAAGAATGCTGAGAGAAAAAGATACGTAATTTGTAACACTACTTGTAGAAATGGTGACATCACTATAGTCTTTATTTCTTACAAACACGTAAGACAGTATTAACACTTTTTGCCATGAGTTGAAAAATCAAATAAAATGGGCAAACAGATAGAAAAACACAACTTTATAGAAAATGATGTAAGAAAAAGTAGGATATATAAATATTCCTAATTTAAGTAATCAAATTTCTATTTAAAAACCATCCCATGACAAAACTCCAGGTACAGAAGTTTCCATTAATCAATTCTTTTAAACATTAAAGGACAAAATAATATTAGTCATACACAAACACCTCCAGAGAACAGAAAATAATAATCAGCTTATTTTTTGAAGCCAGCATAATCTTGAGAGCAAAATCCTATAAGAATATGTTTTTAAAATTACAGTCAATCTCTTCCATGAATATAGATGCAAAATAATTCTAAACAAAATGCTAGCAAAACAAATCCAGTGATATATAAAAGGAGCCATCTAGCATGGCTAAGAATGTAAGTTTGGTTTAGTTCTACAAGAATTAATCAGGATAATTCACTGAATTAAGATAACCACGAAGAGAAAAATCATATTTCAATACATGAGTTAAAAACATCTGATGAAATTCAATATCCAAGTGTAAGAAAAACTCTTAGCAAAATAGAAATAGAAGGGAACTTCCTTAATCTGACAAAGTCTATCTACTAAAGAAGCCTACCGCTAGCATTTACACTGAACAGTGAAAGAGTAAAAGCATTTCTGGAGGCTGGGAATAAGACAAGGGCATCTACTACCAATACTTTTATTTAGCATTGTCTTGGAGGTCCTAAGCTGGGCAACAAGTCAAGAAAAAGAAGTAAAAGTAGTCAGGATTGGTAAAGAAACTGTCATTATTCACAAATAATATGACTATGTCAATGAAAATCCAACAGGATCTATAGGTGCTCTAGTAGAGTTAGTAAGTGAATATAGCAGTTTCTTGATACTAGAGCAGTATACAAAAACCTTTTGTATTTCTATATACAAGAAGAAAACAATTAGAAAATAAAACTTTAAATATTATTTAAAATAGCCTAAATTTCAAATACCTAAAAATAATTTTAACAACAGATGTACCAGACCATTACATACACACACAAAACATTTTTTAGAGAAAATAAATATGACATAGGTAGGGGCACTTCCCAATTAAAGGGATAGCAGAACGGGGGGGGGGGGGGTTATTTTCCTTTTAAAATTGAATTTTTAAATTCAAAATGATAGATAGCATCATTTAGGCAGAACTAATTCACGCAAACAACCAAATATAGTTATTTCTTTTACAGGAAAGGCAGGTTGTAAGTTAATATTTTTTAATATTTATTCTGATTATATTTCCTTTGTTCTTTATTATGTCTCTCAAGTGTGTATTTAAGGAAGTGGCAGCTATTTCTTTGGGAACATTATGTTCTTTAAAAAAAAGTATATCTTGCTCAATCACATCTGTGCTACTACTGGAGAGAGTCCAATAGATAAAAATTTACAGTGTCCCATGGAGATAGAAGTGCTTGCTTTGTTGCAAAACAAAAATATGTATTGTCAGATTTTAGAATTAAGCTTTAAATGCCCCTAAAATTAGTAGGAGTTTTCTATAACTAGTTAAAAAATAAATCACAAGAATTGGATACAAGGGTAGGAATGAGGCTAGTAAAGAAGGTATTGAGCAGGCATAAAAGATGCTATGAATTAGGAAGAGATGCTTCCTTTCATTATTTTCAAAAAAATTAAAAAGAATATAATTTTATTATAGGAAATTTAGAAAGTACATGGAGGGATAAAAAAGAAAAGAAAAAATCACCAATAATTATCCTACTAACCCAGAGATAAAATCAAAACAAAGAAACAAACAAACCACAAACAAAAACCCAACATATCAGTTTGGGCCTATTTTTGTGATATATTTTCTGGGTCTGTAATTAAGAAGGTTTTACTGTATTATAAAAGCTTCCTACCCTTACCATTATGTCTAGGACATGTGCCCACATTGTTCATCAGATTTTTATTAGATTCCACATATGAGTGAGGTCATGTGATACTTATATTTCTCTGACTGGGTTATTTCACTTAGCATAATACCCTCTAAGTCCACCCATGCTGTTGCAAATGGAAAGAGTTCCTTTCATGAGAGCAAAAGGAAGCCTTTAAAGCTTTTTAAGCATAGAGGAGATGTTAGATATTTTAAAGCCTGCTTTGGCTGCTGAGGAAAGACTGAAAGAGGCAAGAATAAAGCAGGGAGACCAGTTGGTTACTGTTTTTGTTTAAATGTCAGATAAGGTGGAGAGAAATGGATAGGTTAGAGATATCTACTGTAGGTGGGATTTATAGGAAATATAATTATATATGAAATGAGTTATTTGTGCTATAAAAGCACATGAGTGAAAATGGGATAATAAAAATATGTGTGCATTTATGCAGTGTTATAATAATGATATTTCATGTTTCTATAGTACATGGCAGTTTACTAAGCATTTTCTCAAAGACAAAAAATGTTAATTGAGAAAAAAAAAGAAAAACAAAACAAAAAAAACGGTTAATCGAGTACCTAGTATTAACCGGATACCATTTTAGGCACTGAAGTTACAGATGCACATGGCATAGACAAAATCTATGCCCTCATGACATGAGATAAGTGGTGGATAAATAAGCAAACAAAAGTGCTGTTTCAGTTGGCAATAGGAATTTTAAGGTAAAGCAGCATAAGGAGTTGAAGGAAGGAGGACAGGTCTCTTCTGGCCACTTTGCATATTAAGAAAGCCTCTCTGAGGAGGTAACATTTGGACAGAAATCTGACTGAAGGGAAATCAGCATGAGGAGACATGAGGAGAGAATGGTAGAAGATGAGGTTAGAGAGTGTAGGTGAGGTCCTAATAGGCTCCTATTGTCAGAGACATAGAACCATGGAATAGACTGATGAATTTCAGAGGGAAGGTGGGGGAGGGGTGGGAAGGGGGATATTAACTGGGGAATTTATATGCATACTAGAGGCCTGGTGCACGAATTTGTGCATGGGTGGGGTCCCTCGGCCTGGCTGGCGATCGGGGCCAATTGGGGCCATCTCGCCCAGTCCCAATCAGGGCAGATCGGGACTGGCTGGCTGGGGGAGGGACCGCGGGAGGTGGCCAGCTTTGGGAGGTTGGCTGTGGGAGCATACTGACCACCAGAGGGTAGCTTCTGTGTTGAGCATCTGCCTCTTAGTGGTCAGTGCATTGTCATAATGACCAGTCAACTGGTTGAGTGATCGACCAGTCGTAACAGTCATTTGGGCTTTTATATATATAGACTAGAGGCCCGGTGCACGAAATTCGTGCATGGGTAGGGTCCCTAGGCCTGGCCATCGATCAGGGCTGTCCAGGACCTCCCTTCCCTGGCTGCCGGCTGCCCGCCAGGGCCTTCCTTCATCTCATGCCACCCCCTGGTGGTCAGTGTACGTTATAGCAAGTGATCGAACTCATGGTCTCCAGGTCAAACTCCCAAGGAGACACTTTGCATTTTAGGATTTTATATATATAGATATATGTATAGCCCATGGACACAGACAATAGTGTGGTGAAGGCTTGGGAGGGGTGTGTGTGGGGAGGAGGGGGTCAATGGGAAAAGAAAACAAAGAGGACATTTGTAATACTTTCAATAATAAAGATACATTTTTTAAAAATTAACATCTTTAGCCTAACCTAGAAGGACTGGAATAATCTCATTCACTTGCCCTGTAACCCCTTTTCTTACACTACAAATCTCTGGTGGCTACTCTGACTTTTTCTGTTTCTGTTTTTTGAATACCCTGAGCTCTTTCCTGCCTGAGGACATCTACACATGTCTCTACTACCTGGACCTCATTCCCCATTTTTCCCTATTTAACTTCTACTCCATAGTCACCTTATTCAGGAATGGCTTCCCTGACTCCCTGGTCTTGATTGGGCCCCTAGGGCAAAAACATTTAGAGCATTTTATAATTTTATTTAAGGTTTTTACAACTGTAGTTATATCTTTATTTGTGTGACCATTTGTGTAGTCTGTCTTCTCCACTAGACTGAAAACTCCATGGAGGTATAGCTATGCCTATTTTGTCCCTGCTATCTTCAACAGCTAAAACAATGTCTGGAATATACTGACCTAATTTTAGTGTGTCTCCTTTGAATAAGAAATATGAGTTATGTCTTTAAAATACTTACCTTTAACCTTCCAAAATGTACCTTGTATGTGAAAATGGAATTTAAAACTCAAGCCTGTGTATTAACTGCTTCTATTTCCTAGCACAGCAACTCTTATTAATAGATCTAGAATAAACACTTTTTTGAATGGCCCAGGTCTCCACTCAGAGTGAAAGTATGCTAAATAAAGCAAAATATTTTTCTTACAACATTCCTTTGTCATCCTAATGTCAGATGGTGGCATCAAACTATTTTCCTGGTTGAAATGGGATTCTGAACTTTTTAGATAGTGAGAAAGGGTCCCAGGGCTGCTGTTAACTCACATAACTCATTGGTGGCTTAGGAAAAGGCCCCCCCTTCCTCAGGATAGTTCACTGCCATCTGTTTGCAATCGTTGTAATATACTACTGATCTTGTTGAAATTTTATTGCCAAAATTGTTCTAATCATTGCACAGTTCTGTAGCATCCACAATGTGAATGGCACCTCTGGGTGGCGCCATTGTACCTGCCCAAATGTCCAAGGTAGCCTAGGGGGGTGCACCAAACGCGGACTAGGACACTGGAAACTTGTCATCCATTGCATACTTGTGCAGTGGCTTTTCTTTACCAGTGATACAAATCACAGTAAATGTCAAAAAAAAAATCTTTTTTTTATGCTCATTGGGATTTTTCTGAAGAAAGACTGTAACCACATTGATAGGCCTTTAAATATTTGATTTCCCTCTTCTTGTTTCCTCTTCTGAGACCCCATCAATTTTGCTCGATTCCATTTTGCCCCATGTCACTCTAACTGATCTCTTACTTCACTTTTATGATAGACCTTTAAATTCACTCTTTAAATTCATCCCAGAGGGCATCATCTTTCCTGCCTTGAGGAAACAACAACAAACAACTCAGGTAGTCTCCTGGAGAACTTAGAGCAAAAAAATTAAATTTTAAAGTAGCTGTTTTGTTGGCATGAATTTTCTCAGTGGCAATGAATTTTATCCTCTCATCCAGACTTTCCTAATGTGGTATTCTGTAAGATGTCAACAGGAATATGGTGGAAAACCATTCTATGCTGTAAAAATCAGGAAACTGCTGGTTCATCACATTTAACCTGTTGGGTCAGTTTTTCTAATGCTTGTTGTTTTTTTGTTTGTTGTTGTTGTTGTTTTTTAGTAGGTTTTAACTAGATTTTTAATTGTTATTGTGTAACTGAATTTGAAATGTTCGAGTT
Source organism: Myotis brandtii (assembly GCF_000412655.1). Lineage (NCBI taxonomy): Eukaryota > Metazoa > Chordata > Mammalia > Chiroptera > Vespertilionidae > Myotis > Myotis brandtii. The sequence continues at coordinate 5,711,531 of NW_005358650.1, forward strand.
TAACCATAAATCCTTTGCAGCACCTGTTATCAAAACCCTGAAAAATGTTTTGCAGAACACTGGTTTGGGAAAGGTTGCTTTACTGATTAGTCCCTTTGTGTGTGCTCTTGGGAAGCAGGGTGGTGAAGTGGAAAGGCACTGACTGACAACGAGGAGACCTGATTTCCAGGCCTTCTTTCCATTGAGTAGTTAGATACCTTGAGCAATGAACTAAATCTTGCTAGCTCTAGTGTCCTTCTTGTTCAATATTTGCTCAAAAATGAGGCAAGTCAATATTCTTAGTTAGCTATATACTGGGCTGCTGTAACAGAGTACCAAAAACTCAGTGGCTTCAAACAAAAATGTATTGTCTCACAGTAAAGGCTAGAAGACCTGAAAGCAAAGTATCAGCAGAGCTATGCTCTCTGAGGGCTCCCGGGAAGAAGCTTTCCTTGTCTTCTAGCTCCTGGTGTGCTCTGGCAACCCTTGGTACAGATGCATCACTTCAGTCCATAGCCATCTTCTCCTGTGTGCCTTCACACTGTCATTCCTCTGTAAATGTGTCTCTGGGTCCAAACCTTCCCTTTCTATGAAGATACCAGTCATATTGGATTAGATCTCATCCTAATGATCTCTTTTCATTTGATCATCCCTTTAAAACCTAATTCCAAACAAGATCACATTCTGAGATTCTGAGGGGTTAGGACTTCAACAATATCTTTTTCTTGGGGTGGGGGGCAAGTCAATCTATAACAAGCAGCCATCAACAACTTTGCTTTTGTATCTGAAATACATTAAATTTGCAGATTCTTCCTTTGTTAGGAACTACACTTCTCCCAACCCCGTGCTCCTCACTCTGGCCAGCTTTCCAGTTGTCTGCTTTGCATATCTCTGGGCCAGCCTAAGATTCTGTTGTACCTATATAGTTCCTGGACTAGCAGCATGGGTTCATCTAGAAGCTTTTTAAAATGGAGACTCTTGCCCTGGCCAATATGGCTCAGTAGTAGGGCATCAGCCTGAGCACCGGGGTCGTGGGTTTGATTCCCGGTCAAGGGCACATAACTCAGTTGTGGGTTTGTGAGTTTGTTCCCCAGCCTCAGTATGGGTGTGTGTGGGAGGCAACCAATCTATGTGTCTCTCTTACCCCTCTCTCTCTCCCTCTTTCTCTCTCTCTCCCCATCCCTCCCTTCTACTTTCTCTGAAAATCAATGGAAAAATATCCTTGGGTAAGGTTTAACAACAACAACAACAACAAAAATGGAGACTCTTAGGCCTTATCTGGAACCTCTTAAATTGGAATCTGTATTTTAAAAGATCTCAAAGGGGCTCTTATGCACATTAAGTTTTAGAAGCACTGTATTGAAGAATTAGCTCCAATGAGATCAGAGGACTCCTAAGGCTGAAGTAGGAAACTGACCCTTTCCTTAAACCTAATTGAACCTAGGAAAGAGACCTGGTTCTTCAGATGTTCTCTCTTGTTGCCTTCCTGCTTTCTTGTCATCTGTTCCTGTGACCTGTCCTGACTGTGTGGACCACTGTTTGTATCATCTGGCTTGACTCATGTCTTAGTATTTACCTTCCTTAGTCCTTCCTAAGTCTTTCTTTTCTCTTAGCTACCCACCTTGCACTTAGGCTCTGCTACTGCTGCCTAAGCCCCAGTATGCTATAAATTATTATAAGTGCCATTGCCCCTGGAGTACAAGGAATTATAACAAAGCAAGTTGAAGACTATCAAACAGATGTACTATCATATCCTCAAATGACACAGAATGGCAGTCTCATTAGTTTCACAATGTCTATGATATCTCCTTCCCCCATTACTAATGTAATCCATGAAGCTAAAACAAGCTGCCCACCAGCTGGGAAAGTGTGTGATGTAAAGCAAAATCATAATATTATGATATTGAAGTTATAAAAGCATGTATGTAATTATGCTGGCTTTATTTTGCATTGGATTCTCTCCGAGGTAAAAAATAAAATTGCCTTCCTTTGATAAAAAAATTCCATTTATACAGGATACCATCAGTCAAATAAAAATAAAAGTGACTGACACAAAAGCAATAAATGAGCATGCAATTTTTATTCTGTGTGTAAATTATAATTAATTAAAAAGAGGAACAGTGAAGTGTTATTTTAAATAAAATATTAGCATAAATTTCCTTTTTAGAAAATTATTTCGGATCACATTGATTGCTACTTACTCCATTAAGATAAAATTTTATTACCTGCTTATGAAAAAGATGCATTTTTTCTATTTTTATTAACATGTGAATCTTTATATCTCACAGAAGTAGATTTTTTTAAAACTAGAAGTATCTATTATCCATTTCCCCCCTATATTTTATACAAAGCCAAATAATGTCTCACATTTAAAAGTATGTTTCCTCTATCTATGTTTCCTCTATTACATGAAATTATTTAGCTTTATTTCAAAAATCTATATCTGGTTCTTTTTCCCAAATTATTTTTTTTCCACCTGAGCAATGTTTGTTCTTTTTAATCCTCACCTGAGAAAGATGGTGGGGGGGGGGGGGGGGGGGGGGGGAGAGAGAGAGAGAGAGAGAGAGAGAGAGAGAAACATTGATGCCTTCCATATGTGTCCCAACCCGAAACCCTGGTATGTGCCCTGACTACCTTTCGGTGCACAGGACAACCAACTGAGCCACTCTGGCTGGGCATCATATGAGCAATGTTTAAAATGGAGTTGTCTGTATGGAACTGGATCATTAACAATCCTTATTGATGATATCCAGTGAGATTGAAATGTTGAGATTCATTGTATGGAACTGGATCATTAACATTGATGATATCCAGTGAGATTGAAATGTTGAGATTCAAATGGGAAACACTCAACAATAAATACTATCCTTTTTATATAGTACCCATCATGCTCTCCCATTAAATGTGCTTATGGCTAGGCATACTAGAAAGAAAACATTTATGACCAGGAAAGTGCACACATGGAAAACAGAGTAGGCTGGGAGGAGAACTGACATTTTACACTGAGAAAGGCAAAGATCGACTCAGAGGAGATGAAACTGGAGTTCAGTGTTTCTTTTTCTGTTAGTGAATCACTTATCTGGCTCTAAGCACTTAATTAACTGCTCTGAACCTGATTTTCTGTCTATACAGGTAAGCTTCTACTTATGACAGAAAGGTACTTTTGATATGAAATATGGAAATGAGCTATATAGAGACAATTTAAGTAAAAATACTTTCCTATTCATTTACTTAGGCATTAAACAAAGTTTTAACACCTATCTATTTCTATGAAACATCGCCAACTTGAGGAACTAACTCACAATCTAAGGAATGTGTCATACACTTGGAACCAAGGGCAATGTGTGGGGCAAGAGAAAAATCTTATGATGTACAGTCGAAGGATTAGGCTTAACTCTTGTTAGCTGGGTGAATCTATGTATATCTCCCAACTCTTCCACCTTAGTTTTCTCATCTGAAAAATGAAGCAATATTCTTACCTGTCTGGAATACAAACATTAATTATTATTTTTATTAACTTGTAGAAAATGAACACATTTAAAACTCTGTTGATAAACTATCAACTAAAGCAATGACTTTCAACTACCATGTAGTTTAAAAGGTACAGGCTGGAAAATAAGAATTATTGTAAATATACTGCACATAAAATATGATATGAAAAATCATAACTATTTTCTCTTCTCAACTCCAACATAGAATCTGCTAAAAAAAAAAAAAGTCTGGGCAATTACTGATCTCCTAACTACAAAGCCCTTTCAGATGAAAGGTTCTCTGTGAATTCAAAGTAATATTGTTGATAAAGTTTTATCAATCCTCAATCCACAGACTGGGTGATCAGCCCCTACCTAAATGATATTGGTCCTCTTTGGTTAATGCTATTATCCCTCAATCCACAGACTGGGTGATCAGCCCCTAAATGATATTGGTCCTCTTTGGTTAATGCTATTATTTTGCATAAATATTGCTTTCACAGGAGTCAGGATCTATCTGTTTATTGTACAGGCACTGACAAATAAACTCCTTCATCCAGAGGTCTATTGAATGCTCTGAATGTCCCCTTATTGACTCTGGTTGGACCTGGAAGGCTTTTCACAGGTGCAGAGTTACCAGTAAGGTGGGAAGAAGGGATGGAGAAGCCCTGACACTGAAGGGGTGTCCCAAATGAGAGTGGTTGGAAGAGTTACCAAATCACAGGCTATAATCTAATAGTGCCTAAAAAGGGTTTCTGGGTCCAGTTCCTATGTATGTGTGGAGGCTTCCTCACACCAACAAGTGATTCTTTGATGCCAGCAGGTGTCCAAGATTTCAGCTCAATTCTGGCACTATCTACCTGGTGATAGAGTCAGATTCCACAGGTAAAGGCCTCAATCCCACAAGACTGCCCTCTACTTCAGATACCAGTAGCAAGCCCAGGTTGTTACCTGTGCTTCTGACCAAGTGGCTATAAATCCCCACAACACCTTCCTTGGGTTTGATTAATTTGCTAGAAGTGCTCACAGAACACAGGAAAACCCATTTACTGACTGGATTACAGATTTATTACAAAGGATATTAAAGGATATGAGTCAATAGTGATAGAGTCAGATCCCACAGGTAAAGGCCTCAGTCCCACAAGACTGCCCTCTACTTCAGATGCCAGTAGCAAGCCCAGGTTGTTACCTGTGCTTCTGACCAAGTGGCTATAAATCCCCACAACACCTTCCTTGGGTTTGATTAATTTGCTAGAAGTGCTCACAGAACACAGGAAAACCCATTTACTGACTGGATTACAGATTTATTACAAAGGATATTAAAGGATATGAGTCAACAGCCAGGTGAAGAGATGCACATGGCAAGGTGCCAAGCAAAGGCGCTCCGTCCTGTGAAGTGGGGATCTGGCAACATGCCATGGGGAAGTGCCCAGATTCCCCAGTGCGGAAGCTCTCCAAAAAATGGCAACAGTCTCCTGGGGCTTTTATGGAGCCTCCATTACCTAATCCGATTGACTAAATCACTGGCCATTGAAGATTTTTTCAATCTCAAGCTCTGAAAATCAGGGGGTAGGATTGAAAGTTCCAATTTACTAACCAGGTAGGCTCCTATTGACAACCAGACTGCCCTTGTATGAGGTCCAAAAGTCACCTCATTAGCATAACAGGAGACACCATTGTTGTTCTCACCACTTCTAAGAGGTTTGGGGACTGAAAGACAGGTATTGTAAATGAAGACCAAATATATCTGCAAAATATATTCTGGTCATCTAAATATATATACTTATGAATCATAATGTCACAGCGATCTTATGCAAATCTCATCACCTCTCCTCTCCTCAGTTTGCTCAGTGATAAAACATTAGTAATAATGGTCTCTGCAGATCATTCAAAGGAGAAAATGAAATGACATGTAAGGACCCAGAACAGTGCCTGCTTCATAATAGGTGCCCTATACGATAGCTATGGTTCTTCTTACTCATCATCATCTTATTCTCTCAAACTTTCTCTAGGATCAGATGCCCTGGGGCTGCCCTCCTTCTATAATTCTGGGGTTAAAGCTGTGCCTGTAGTCAGTTTTGTTTGTTTGTTTGTTTGTTTGTTTGTTTTGTTCATGCCTGTAGTCAGTTTTGTTTGTTTGTTTGTTTGTTTTGTTTTTTGGTGCCAGGATGATGACTTTAATTAATGTTCTAAATTTCTCAAAGATAATCTCATGTTATTTATTATCTGAGTCTCTCAGGCTCTCTAGGCCTTTTACCCTCTATCATTGGGAAACATGTGGCCATTTTTTTCTCTCTCCTTAGTAGACTGTCTTCCCTTCCCATGTAAGATAAATGTGTAGACATCAGTGCACAACATGAAACATTTTCTATAACATACTCAATTCAGTTAATAGCATTAACAATTCTAAGAAATCCTATATATATATTTGCAAGATTCATGACTCTTTTTTCCTGTCATTAACTAGTTATGCATCTGTTGCATTATTTTAATGTTATTCCACCTTTTCAGTCTTGCCATTTTATTATGAGTGAAATTTCTACCTTCTGCACCCTGCCTGTGTCTTCCTAATTTAAATTTCTTTTGCAATCATTCTTAAATAAGTCCCTGATTTTTCTTAAGTAGAACTTAGCTTTCTTTCTTTAATATTTAGAAAAAGATGTTTCTTGTAGAAGCTAGTGATTTAATAAAATATTTTCATTTTATTTAAGTAGTTTTTGTCTATGCTATCCTCCTCTGCTATAACAGTTAAGAGGTGATTATTAATATCACCACTATTAACATTTTGATTAATTATAGAAATTATAAAAAATAGTATATGTTCTCCTCTTTGTGTCCCCACTAGATTAAGCAGTAAAATTTTGAATGAATAAATAATTTCTATGAAGGAAAAATATCTCAATGATTATGTGTATTTATAGTTGAGAACTTATAAAAAATAGAGTGAGGCTAAATCAAGAAAAAAAATCTAGAAATGTTGAGGTTAATCTTCACATCATAATTATGATTTAAATACCAATACACCCAGTGGCCTTATCTGAAAGCATAAGTACTGTACTGTTTTCTACAGATAAGGTACCTATAACATACAAGAGTATTTATTCTGCTGTAGAATTCTGCAGTTCAAATGCTAAAAGAGAAAAGTTAGGCATCATAATTTTCCTTTCAGAATCTTTTGTGTATAGGATATTTAGAGATAATTATCTGAAACAGTAAAATTAAATTATATATGAAGAATAAAAGCCAGACTGTTGGGGAAAGACATCCCATTAAGAAAACATTTGTGAGGATATTGGCTGCAGTTTGAGAGGAAATTTTAAACATATAGTGTTCAGGTGGGTGATAGCTACCATAAAAATAGTGAGAAATATGAGCTAAAGAGAAGGATTTACTGGAGTCATTTACTAGAATCAGTACACTCATACAACCTTCAGATTTAAGCTAACCCAGAATTTATTTACCAGGTTACCAATAGTAAGGATTCTATGATTGGAAGCATTTTTCAGTATAGTAGTATTAGTGGTAGTAGCATTAATTATTATTTAAAAATAGAGCATAGCTTGATTAGTTTTCAATATATTATTTTCTCTGTCATGAAGTAGATAAATATAAGGCAAACATAGTGAAATTTTTCCAGCTAGAGTATTGGGAAGTCCCCCCAAATCAAGCAAAAGGATTTCTTGTCATGCAAAAGGATAGGGGAAAAAAGAGAAACGTTATTCTCATGCCTATTTTACAGATCAGAAAACTGAGACACAGAGAAGTACTATAATTTGCTTAATGTCACATATTTAGTTAATGACAGAGATGGAATTTGAGTTCAGGAAGACTGCACTCAGAACTTAGACTCTGAAATTCTATATTATACTGTTTCCCAGAGAAGAAAATTCCAAAGTACTGTTCATTCTGAAAAAGATAAATGTGTAGACATCAGTGCACAACATGAAACATTTTCTATAACATACTCAATTCAGTTAACAGCATTAACAATTCTAAGAAATCCTAGTTCACATTAATTAGATTTGTTTTTCCCATTTGTCTTTGCTGAATGTCTCCAGCCTGGGGTCACACCATGACTATTGTGTGGAGCAGTAATAAATGTTTAAACCACCTGGAAGAACCAGTGTGCAGGGAAATGTTCAGGCTTTGCCTAGAAGGAGTCTCCCCATGTTGACTGGACTCAGTGTTCTCAGATGGTGACTATTCTGCTGGGTTTCCAAATTGGACCAAATCTCCACTGAGATCAGGAAACTAGGCAGTCAGTTACTATGCCTTCAGCTGACTCAATGTTACTTAAATAAGTAGAATATATTTTGGCACAACAAGAAATACAATGGTAGGGCTGCTCCAGGGTTGAACTAATTTAGTGGTTTGACACTATCATTAAGGATGCAGATTCCTTCCCTTTTTCACTCTGTTATCCACAGTGAATTGGCTTTGTCTTGTTATAAGATACGAGTTACAACCAGTCTGATAATGTCCAGTGGGGGGAAAAATCTTTTCTAGAAGACCTTTCCTCATGTTTAATTACCGGGCCAACACTGGCAAGGGGAACAGGGCTACTATGATTGATTGACAGAGCCCCTGTAACTGGGTAAAGGACCCCTCTCTTTAGTCTTGGAAGAAGGATTAACCTCCAAATGCCTTGCTCTTCCAGAAAGGAAAAGGAGAAAGGGTTGTGGATGGACCACCAACAATGTACACTACAGGAGGATAAATTGCTCATTTTGAAACTGTTCACCTTTCAGTTTAAAAAAAAAAAAAGAGAGATGCCGAAACCGGTTTGGCTCAGTGGATGGAGCGTCGGCCTGCAGACTGAAGGGTCCCGGGTTCGATTCCGGTCAAGGGCATGTGCCTGGGTTTCGGGCCCATCCCCGGTGGGAGATGTGCAGGAGGCAGCTGGTCGATGTTCCTCTCTCATTGATGTTTCTAACTCTCTATCCCACTCCCTTCCTCTCTGTGAAAAATCAATAAAATATATTAAAAAAAAAGAAAAAAAAAAAGAGAGAGACTACCTTTAATTCCAAAAGGTATATTCATAATACTGCCCACCTTTCTGGTTTTGAGAAAGGCTCATTGGTATTTTCTGCATTCAGAGACATTTTTCATATTCTTAGACCTAATTTAACTCCAAGTTCTTTAACTTTGCAGGAAAATATTATGCAAACATGACAGGCAAATAGAGGAAGCAGAAGCATGATGCATCAACTAATACTTTAGTAACTGAAGAGGGAGAGAAAAACCTGAAGTGGCTTAACAGGTGGATTGAGTAACTCTTTACTGGACTGTCTTCCCTTCCCATGTAAGTTCAAAATCTTATCCCAGATAGAAACAGGAGGATTATGGAAAAAACACAGAGAATTTGGGATTTCCAGGACTTAAATCCTGGCTCACCTTTTTCTAGGTGTGCACTCTTAACTAACACACCACTAATTTCTCTTTCCCCATTAGTAAAATAGTAATAATTAAAATCTACGACATGTTTATCATGAAACTCACATAAGATATTGTTTACAAAAGTACCTCATCATTTAGGAATACTTCCAGCTGCAAGTAACAGAAAATCAAAATTCTAACACTTTAAACCAGCAATTTCCAACCTATGTGCCACAATAATTTTTAAAGCATGCAATACCTGGCTGTTTAGTCAGGGGCACTGGCCTTTTGTCCCTTAGATTGCCAATAAGAAAAGACAACAGCCAACACAACAATATATATTTTATGGTATGTTGCAGAATTTTAGTAATTAGGTTATGTGTGCCATGAGATGAAAAGGGTTGAAAATTGCTGCTTTAGAGGAGAAACCAAGATGGCAGCATAGGTAAACACCGGAGTTTGCTGCCTCAAACAACCACTTCAAAAATACAACTAAAAGACGGAACGGACATCATCCAGAACCACAGGAAGGCTGGCTGAGTGGAAGATTGCCAATAAGAAAAGACAACAGCCAACACAACAATATATATTTTATGGTATGTTGCAGAATTTTAGTAATTAGGTTATGTGTGCCATGAGATGAAAAGGGTTGAAAATTGCTGCGTTAAGCAAATAGAAGTGTGTTGTTTTCTCTCATAACAATACATCTACAGGTAGGTGAGCAGGTGTAGCAGCCCCATGACATCACTGATGTCTCAGGATTCTTTTATCTTTCCTTTCTAGCTTCCTTAGTGACTTGGCTAATTGCTTCAGCGTCACAAAAAGTACTCGGCTTTTCAACCTCTACAGTGGAGAAGAGCCAGGGAGTGAAGATTGGATAACATAATCAACGTCTGCCACAAGCATTTTGTAAAATAATAACTATTGGTAAATGTTAATTACTAGTGTTTTAGTTAAAGTTTCCTGGAAGTAAATCAGTCACTAAATACATGGTGGATGAGAATTAGTAAAATATATAAGAAGAAGAGAAAGTTAAAATGTTAGCTTGTTTAGAGCAGTGGTCGGCAAACTGCGGCTCGCAAGCCACATGCGGCTCTTTGGCCTCTTGAGTGTGGCTCTTCCACAAAATACCACGTGCGGGCATGCACGTACAGTGCGATTGAAACTTTATGGCCCATGTGCAGAAGTCAGTATTTTGTGGAAGAGCCACACTCAAGGGGCCAAAGAGCCGCATGTGGCTCGCGAGCCACAGTTTGCCAACCACTGGTTTAGAGGGACACCTAGTTTCTACTGTGTCACTGTGGTAAACTGGTCATGACTGTTACCTTTTCCACAGGAAAAGTGGGCAAAACAGGCCTTCAAATGAAATGCTACAAAAAGCATGGATTAATTGGGCACCCTTTCCTATTCTTATTATCATGTTTTACAAAAGATGAAATAATTTGTGTCCTTTCTACCCCCCTTTTAGTATTTGTCAGTATTATGGAATGTCAAAAAGGACTTACAATGCCTAAAACACTTAGAAATTAAAATAGTATGTCATGGTACCATGACCTTTTCAATATGCTGGGTTTTCAATTATTCAGCCATTTCTCTTGTTCTTTTTACTGACTTTTCTTTATGAGAGGAAAGGGTGAACTGGCACCTAAAGTATGGAGTACTCACAGGAACAAAACAGCACATCATTAAAACAATTCAGAGGCAATCCGGCACTGCCTCAAAGTGGCAGGGGAACAAAAGAAGGTAACAAGGTAACTTTATTAATTGTGACAAGGCGGGGGAATGGATTTAGAACCTTGCCTCACCAATTTTCCTCCTGTGTGCTCTGTAAGTACCTGTCTATTCATAATCAAAATGTGACCCTGCCTGTTCCAAAGAATAAAAACTAATAAATCCCCCAATGATATTTCTTCTCTATTTCTCTGAAGGAAAATGGTTGCTTCACTGTCATTATGTCCTATGACATGTCTTAGAGGAAGCCTTCTGGAGATGCCCAATCCCCTCTTTTGAGTTTCCCTAGCATGCTGCATGTGTTCCCATGCAGAAATTACCACTCGTTATTGCAAGTTTCTATTCACCAACCTGGTCTCCCAGAGGAGTGTGATTTCCTGAAGGGCACCTAGCACATGCCTGGAATACCAGAGAGATTCATGAAATGTTGACTGAATAAATACCACCCTGTGGGAAGGAGAAGACCAAATCACCAACCAAGAGGCCTTTCTCCTGCTGCTCAGAGATTCTCCATCTCTGAAAAGATTTAAGAAAACAGCAAGCATGTTAGATGTGTGACTGCCTCCTCTACCATCTCCAAGTTTTATCCCAAAGCTGACTTTGGTATAGCTCTGCCTAAACTATAGAAAACTGGGATGACTACCTAATAATTCTACAGATGCAAGCAGCTCTAAAGCTACTCTCTACTTTCTTAGAGTAAAAGAGGACATAGATGTCATTCTTAGATAATATTGGTAATTTCAGAAATAAAATTAAAATACCCAGTACCTCACACTTCTATTTTTATCTTTCTCCCTTTCTTGCTTTATTTCCCAGAGGTGAGTAGCTCCAGAAATTATTGGCCAACATCTATCAGGAAAAACCAGTCTCAAGGCAGGTGTTTGCACATCCATGCTAGATAGGTGTCTGAGCAAAGCAGGTCCTGGCATATGGAACTATATATTTAGCAGGAGGTAAAGAAGCCAGTATTTTTCTATCTGATTCTGGTTAAAGAAAAAAAAGGGAGATAAGCAAGGATATTATATTGGTTAAGAGGGAGGCCTGCAGAGTGTAAGGATTCACATTCAAATCTGAGAGCAGCCACTTGATAGCTATGTGACCTTGGTTACTTAACTTCTCTAATCCTTGGTTTCCATATATGCAGGATGTTGATAATAATAGTGCCTGAAACATGGAGTTGTTAAGAGAATGAGATGTGATGTACAGGGCTTGGCTATTAGTGAGTTCTCAAAAAGCATTCATGGTGAATATTAGCTATTACTATGTGACAATGGGCCTGTCATTGCTCTTTTATGACGCTGGACACTTGGAATGGAGAGAGTCTAAGTCAGGAGGCCTAGCTAGGGTCTCAGCTCCATGACAAACTACAGACACAATGCTGGGCAGTTCTCAGGGCTCAGTTTTTTCATCTAACAAATGAGAAGGGTTTGGATGAATCATTTCCTACCTGATTGTTCTGGAAACTCTGACTTCTAGCAACCAGTATAAAACAATTTAAATACTTATCTGAGTATTTTCTGTGACATTGGATGTAGCGAAGTTCAGTTTCCTAGGAGTATCCTTCAACACGTGCATGTATGAGGTCCATGCCCACAAAAAAGGAATTAAAAGTGCAGCTCCGAGTCTTCACTGCCAGCCCACAAATGATCACAGAACATACTGAGAACAACTGTCCTACATGACTCCAATAGCCCTGAGAGCAACTCTTTTTTGGGTTCCTGGACCCAATTCCAAAGTCTACTTGTATTGGGGAGGAGGGATTCCTACAAAACACCAGGAATTCCTGGACACCAGCAGGATGTTTGAGGAGTCAACTCAATTCTGACACTATCTACCCAGAGATAGCATCAGATTCCATAAGTTAAAGGCTCAGTCCTACAGAACTCCACGCGCCCCCGCCCCCCCATCCCCACAGGTTGTTACCTATGCTTCTAACTGACCAGCTACAGATCAAAGGTTCCCACAACCTTCTCCTTGGACTTCAGAGGCCAGTCACAAGTCCAGGTTGTTACCTCTGCTTTTGATGGACTGGCTATAATCAGAGGTTCCCTCAACCCCCTCCTTAGTTTTTATTAATTTGCTAGAGCAGCTCATAGAACTCAAGAAAACACTTGCTTACATTTATCAGTTTAATGAAAGATATGATAAAGGATATAGATAAACATCCAAATGGAAGAAATGCATTGGGCATTTCTCCAGCCCCTTGAACTCAGGTATGGCTTCCTGGATTCATTTCCTTTGGCCAGTATAAGATGAACAGAAGCCTTTCAAAGCCAATACCTCTTCCCCTGCTGCAATGATTGGAAGCACAAGCTCAGATGGAGCTGCTGTGGGGAGGGGCACAGAACTTTTATACTTCAATTTGGGCCACCACTTTCCCAAGCACCTCAATGTGTTCACCAACCCGGAATCTCTCCAAATCCAGTCTCCTTGGGGTTTCATGGAGGCTTCATTACATAGACATGATTGATTCAATCATTGGCCATTGACAATTGATTGAACCTCCAGCCTCTCTCGCCTCCCCAGAGGTCAGGGTAGGGAACAAAAGTTCCTATCCTCTAATCACAAGGTTGGTTCTCTAGGCAATCAGCCTACAACTAGCCACCTCATTAACATAACAAAGGACACCGTTACCCACTCTGCTCTCCTAGAAAATTTCAGGGGTTTTGGGACCCCTGTGCCAGAATCAGGACTGAAACAAATATATATATATATTTCTTCTTATAAATCACAATATCTCAGTCACCTAATTCCTCCCAGCCTATTTTCCTTGGTCACCTTTCTGGTCATGCTTAACTTTTGTTTTAATAATGCTTTTCTTTTCCCTGATCCAATCGCCCATTCTTCACCACCAAATTCCTTTTTTTTGAGCCCTTTACAACCCCATTCCATGGCCCCAAATCATACTCTACATACTCAGCTTCCTCAGGCAGCCTTCCCTCAATCTTGTTGCCTTCACAGATATTTGGCTATCACCTTATAAAGCCACTTGGTCCTATAACCTTTTTCTCTCCCACACACTATGTAGCTCATGATTGGGAAGTAGAGTCTGTGACCCCCTACTTCTGCCTCTAATCTCATATTAAGGACAACTCCTGTCTCTGTGGAGTCCCTGACAACTAGACATAGTCCCTGAGTAACTTCAGAACCAGCTCAGAGATTTGGGGATGGAGGCTCCATCTGAGCTTGTGTATCCAATCATTGTAGCAGGGGAAGAGAACATAGTGATAAGTGTATTGTCTTTGAAAGACTTCTGTTCATCGTATATTGGCCAAAGGAATTGAATCCAGGAAGCCATACCTGAGTTCAAGGGGATGGAGAAATGCAATCTTACCATATGCTGGGAAGAAGGACCAAATATGAGTATTTATGAACAGCCAGTGACTGCCACCATCATCAATCTCAGCTGTTCCTGGCTTTCTTAATATTTCTCCATGGCAACAATTTCAAATTTCCTTAACTCTATTCAGCATCTGACTGTACCTCATCCTTGTGCTCCCACAGCTATGCAAGTTGGAGAGAGATGAGACTGTCCTAAGAAGTGGTTGTGGTACTTTATCATCTACAGTTTCCTTATCTATAACATTGAGATAATAACATCTGCCAAACTTACTTCAAGGCTAAGACAGTGTAAAAATGAACTAAGAGCCCTGGCTGGGTGGCTCAGTTAGTTAGAATATCATCCCATACAACAAAAAAGGTTGCAGGTTCCATACCCAGGTGGGTCAGTATGGGAGGTAACCTATTTCTATTTCTCTCTCTCTCTCCATCTCTCTCAAATGAATAAAAACATATCATCTGGTTAAAAAAATTAACTACAGACATATTTGTGAGTGCTCTGAAAAGTTAAACACTATCTATATATATAAAAGCCTAAGAGACCAACCAGCCAGCTAGTTGACTGGCCGGTAGCTATGACATGCACTGACCACCAGGGGGCAGATGCTCAATGCAGGAGCTGAAACCACAGGCATGGAAACATGGAACAGACTGATGAATTTCAGGAGGAAGAGGGGGAGGGAGGAGGAGAGGAAGAGGTTAACCAAAGATCTTATATGCATACTAGAGTGGGGTCCCTTGGCCTGGCCTGGCCTGTGCCCTCTTGCAATCCAGGACTCCTGGGGGGATGTCAGAGACCCGGTTTTGGCCCGATCCCTGCAGGCCAGGCCGAGGGACCCCACCGGTGCACGAATCCATGCACCAGGCCTCTAGTATATTACAACTGTATATTATTATTAATTATTTCAGACTACCTAACATGCAAAAAGTGCAAAATGGGCACATTAACATTGCAGTGGTTTGGATTTTAAGCTCCATGTGGACTGACTCTTTTTGTCTGTTCACTGCTATATTCTCAATGCCTACAATGTCTAACACATAGCAAGCACTCAGTAAATATTATTGAATAAATAGATTTTTATAAACTATCTGGTCTGATTTATAAGATAGCATCACTATTGTAGGATGTTAAAGATTTTGATCTAATTCATATAGTAGGAACTATTACCTAGTTCTGTATACAACTGAATATTTTCTTGTTAATCCTGTATAAAATTAGAACTGTGTTAGGAAATGTAGGGGGCTGGTTGTTCAAAGAAATAAGCTCCTACTTTAATGGCATTTTAGAAGTAAAGTTTTGCTTGCTAAGTTTTCCATATTCTAAATGCTGTTCAAATTCATATGAATTTTGTATGTGCATAATAAAATATTGTCATTATCATGAATTTAAAATACATTATTTAACATATGGCAAATGTTTGCCAAAAATGTTTTCATTATATATTAGATAAAGCAAATATATTACTTGATGCATTATGGCATGATAATTTAACAGAAAATATTCACAATTGATCTTTTTAAAAAATAAATTGGATGCAGCTCAATATTTACTCAGCAAATTATCAGTCATTTTTTAGTTTATATAAAATAATTCTTGTCTTCAGTTTTAGTTATATTGCATAGCAGTAGTATACATGAATAGATATGCAGTTAATATTTACTTGTTTTCCCTTGTACTAAATGCATTGCTTGCTAATATTTTTTAAAACTTAACTATTTTCAAGTGATTAACCTTTGAAAACATTTATAACTGTGGGCAATTATTTTTTTCAGCATACAAAATTCAGCAAGTCCATTTATATAGCCTTTTTGTTTCAAACATTTTAATATATATTATGATTCTGTTCAGAATGGACATTTGAAGTGATGTTAAAATTCCCACCATAAATCAGCAGCCATTGTAAGAAGTCACAACTAGTGATGACAACCACAGATCTGTTTGGTATTTCAGCAGAGCCTTGTGCCACACCGCCACTCCAGGCCACAAATGTCAAGTAAGTCAGGTTCATTGTGTCACCAAATCCCCAAAGGCTCAGGGTTCTCATATTTCCCATTTTGGCACAGAGATCATGAGATGCTTCATTACACTTACTGAGGACAACATTTAATATCTCTCTTGACCTAATTCTCCTTATCAAAATCATACATCTTATGTTCTCCATATTAAGCCTTAGGAGATATCTTGCTACTCATCTCATAAGCAAAACCAAACTTAGCTGTTAATGAACACTTGATGTATTTTCCTATGACAGCTCAAAACATGTCTGAATATCTACTGTATGCAAGTAAGATGCTAGGCTCTGGAGTAAGAAAAAAATCCTCTCTTTAAGGATTTCTACCTGTTGAATTAGACAATCTACAATTTTATTAGATTGTTTAGATTTAAAGGTAACCAAAGTTAATGAGAAGGTGTATGGGCCAGTCATTGTCTGGGGCACAAGTAAAGAACACCCAATCTGCAGTGCCCTCAAGGAACTCATGGTACTATGGGGCAAAAGTGTCAAATTGGTATCTGCAGGCCCACTGCTGCCTATAGAATCCTTGTGTTTTTAATTGGTATAGTGCTTTAGCAATTTTGAGACTAAACTTGAGGTTGTGAGATTTCATATAAAAATCTTGACTTTCCAGTTTCTCCAGAAAAATCGTAAGATCTGGCATCCTTGGTCCCAATTCCTGACGCACTCATCTGATATTGAGGTGCAGTTTCCTCATTTTGGCAGAGTGTGAGTTTCACAGTTTGTCACAGTCCTCACCAGTCCCTTTTTCTTTCTGACACTGAGATTGAGTTTTAGTGGCCAATGAGTCTGGAAAAAACTAGAGAAATATTTTTATACCTATGTCCATCGCAAAAGTGGAAATGAAAGGCCCAAAGGAACACGTTTTAAGAAAAATGAAGGAGAGCATATTCCTCAAAAGAAGTAAAAGTAACCTAATATATTTAATAGGCACCTAGCAGACCTTTGTCACTCATTAAAGTCAACTGCTTTACCTCTCTAAGCATTTGAATTTGGGGCCACTGGTTAGGGGATCTCAGCGTAAAGTGCAAGATGGGAGGAAGAGACAGAAGAAATTGTATGGGAAGAGAGTGATAATTAGTGAGGAATCTGGACAGGATTCAATCAGGCGGTGGTTTTGTGGGTAGGGTAATAAAAGTTACTCATGGAGAAGCATCATCTTGAACAAGTTCTAAAGGTAGGAAAGAACTTAGTGAATATTAATGAAATAAATGGTGGCCAAGTGAGGTGCCCTGGAGGGGGAGGGGGTTGAATGGGTGAAAATACTGAAGTTAGAAGCTCTGATACATAAAATGTAATGTTTTATATGGGCTCTGGGGAGATTAATATGAGTCTTTCTCATCCTTTCGGTGACTCCTTCCTAAAGCCATTATAGACCATTTTCATTATGCTTTTCAGCCCACCATTGAACAAGGCAAAAATGTGGCATCACTACATTGTTTAATACCATGCAAAATAATCTCAAAATCAGGCCTACATTGTATCTTTACTAGCAACTGATCAAAGGGGATATCCCCAAGGACTGTAGGTGTGGGTCAATCTAGACGTGACAAAGCAGCAGGAGTAGGTGCTTGGGAATCTGAGCCAACTGCTTTCAAGCTTATCTGTCATCAAGGCTTACTTGAGCATGATCTTGTTTAGAGTACGTTCACTTGATTATGGAGTGTTGCTGCCCATGCCCAAGTCTGTGACTCAGTGAATTCAACAACATCAGTTTATGATGAGCAGCTCAAGCTTCATGATTGCTTGATGGACCATGTTCAGCCATTCAGGCTCTACTTTGGTTCAGTTTTATTCCAAGAGTTATTTCTCAAAAGGATAAGAATTATTTGCGCAAGAAAGCATGGCTTCACTCTAAAACCCAGGGGTTGCACTGTAATGTTCTTATCTGGATTTGTTGGAGGCTTAATATAGCATTTCCACTTGGAACAACTGGTCTTTATGAATTAGTGTAGAGAAGAAAGCATTTGCCAGATCAACAGTGACATACCTGATGCCAAAGGATGCATTAATTTGCTCCAGAAAAGATAGCGGCAGTAATTTAATTAGTGTCACAAACTGATTACGTGTATGACAATCTACTGTTTTTTCCTTCAAAATTAATTGTTTTTCTTCTGTACAAGACAAAAGAGGAGATTTATGTAAATGTGATAGGAATCACCACCTCTGCATCTTTCAAGTTTTGGTTGATGATATAAATCTTTGAGGTCCCCAGGGTTGTACAATTATTATTAATTTACTATTCTGGTAGAAAGGGCTTCTTCTTGGCCTTTCCTATCATAATAGCCCTCACTTTATGGGTCAGGAAATGAGGATTCTCCAGTTGCCAAACATGCTTTTGGAAACTGGGAAAATAACCACAAGGCTAGGTTCACAAATCCAAAGGGACCTGTGGGAGATAGACTCAAGCCAAAACCCCATTTATTACTGACATCCCTAAGTCCCTCCTCTAACTGGTGGATCCTAATATTTTGGGGATCTATTGAGATTCAGTGTCCAAAAATCTGTAAATATCTGAATATTTTCCTTTCCCCAGAGTATATAATCACACTGATAAATAGATGCATTTTCCTTTCAGGAAAGCTAGGAGGAAATTTTATAGTATATTCTTGCAATCTCATTGGGTACTTCCTCAAGTGGTCCCAGCCTCCCCTTTTAAGGAACCCTACTAACTAGCTCAGGCCTGAGAACCTGTGAGAGTTCATGACTCTTCACTGTGGCTATTTAAGTTGAATATATATTTATATATATATCTAAAATATATTATATCATATTATATCTATAAATATAATTTTTTAAATTTTATAAAGGAACCAAGATTTTATTAAGCTGACAATCTATTTCAGTTCCTGGGACACTCTGATAAAAAAGTAACTGTCAATGGTCTCTGTGGATAAAACTATTCAGATTAGGATTCTGGCCTATTGTTCAGGACAATAATCTTGGCTAATTTGTCTTTCTTGTGACTAAGACATGTCAATTGGCCTCTGCAACTCATGGCAGCTCTTCTGAATAGTGTTATATTATACTGTCACCCTGAATCTGAAAAGGGACAGATAACACTGAGATTTTTCAGGGGTGCTGGTGCTCCCCTCACTAATATATTTTTCAGAGTATTCTCTGGGCTCTCCTTGAGGTAGGTGAGTCAGTCCCATATGATTGACCCATGCCAACAGTGTTACGTTCCTAATCCTTTGAATTCTTCTTATTATATCAATTTAATGTAATCAAGGCCACTGTTGGGTCCATTTTAGTCAACAATCAAGCAGACTCTTTATAGGATTGTTCCCAGCCACTCAAACTAAACATTGAATCTAGAATATGTGGTAATTCCACTCATATTAACAAATTTGACTCTATCTAAAATTATGTTTCCTCTTCTGTTGTCTAAAAATTTTTGACTCCATTCCAATTAATGTTTCCAGGTTCCTGATATCCCTCCAGAGCCTATTGGGCACTGACTCTAGTCATCAGTCTGGGGGCAATAAGTGGTGGAAGTGGACCATGAAAATAATCTTTATTCCTATAAGAAGTAATTGTTTCAGGAGGCTACTCGCACACAGGGAAGAAAGACAGCTCCGTGGGATTTAGAAGTTCATGACTCTCAGAACCGTTAAAATCCACCCAAAGTCCTCATTCCAATTTTTGCTCTTTCACAATCAATGCTCTAACTTTTGCATAAGAGACCTGTCAAGTCTATGAATTCTATTTGAGTTGTAATTATGCAACCTACAGGATAAAAAATTCACACATTAGCCATATGGCTATAAGAGATATTTTTAGACCAGTCTTAGAATCTCTGTGGTTCTCTGACTTTGCCTTTAGCTGAGAATTCGAAATCCTAATTTATTATTTAGAAGCAGTCAGCCATACCATAGTCCTCACAAGTCCTTATTTTCTTTTAAAATCTGATTGTAATAGTAGTTTCTCAAAGGCTTTTCTATAATAAATGCTGCATTCCAGAAAACTATAGATAATTATGTTGCCACTGCTTTTTATGGACTACCAGTAAACTGGAGATAAAGTCTTAACTGCTTTCTAATCTAAGGTCAGATAACTAATCCCAAATTCCTGTCTTTGAGTTTCTGTATCCTGAAACCACTTCTGGAAACCAAACACTGTTATCAGTCAGGGTTTTGCCAGGAAAGCACTTAACTTTTTAGTTTATAGCAGGAAGGGATAATTAAATACAAAGGGATTTACAAAACTGTTGGGAGGACTGAGACAGTTAAGGTTCATGGAAACATACTGCTGGCTCTAAGGAAATATGGAAATCCAAGAATCACAGTCAGTGACTGGTGGTTACAACTGCTTGAAATACCAAGGGAGATAATTCATAAAAGCTTACCCAGAAGCATCTATAAACTTCATGTTTGCTATCAATACAAGCATTGACCAACCATTACTGAGGAAGAATAATGGCTATCCTTTCTTCTACCTTCCAAATTTTGTGCAAGATGCCTTTTACTGGCAGAATGTAAATGAGGCAGTGAGGGAGTTTAAGTAATGTATTTTCCAGGCTTCCAGACTTTATAATATAAGGAAGAGTTTGGATGTTGGAGATCATTCTGACTATGAATAATCAATATTTGGCATCGTATATAATCATCAGCTTCTCAAAAATATTTCAAATGTGGCACCAAAGATTAATATGTGAACATTCAACTTCTTACTATCGGCTTTTCAATAAGTACAGGATTATAATTATCCCATGATCTGTTTCTTCTTTTTCCTGACATTTCTGAACCAGTTATTTTGAACCTTTAAGACGAGACTGAGTAGGTAAGAGGTAAATAGAGAAGAATTCAAGGATCTTGAGCAGCTAGGGAAGGAGCTTTTGGGGGAGGAGTTTGGAGAGAAAGGCACAAGAATAGCTGCAATATGAGAGCTTTGGATGGAAGGGGAAAATGACTTTGAGAAACAATGCTATGAATTGTATGTTTAGTTCATGGTGCTTGAGAAGCACAAATAGAGGATTTAGTGGTTTTGAAATTCCTTTAGTTGCTACATTTTGTTTGTTGCTTGTTTACAGCAGAGATTCTCCAAGTGTGGCCCAGAAATCCCTGAGGGTCCCCAAGAGTATTTCAGGGGTATTATTTTTGTTTGACTCTTTCATCATGACACAATTTCTACTGATGTGCAAAAACAATGGTGGGCCAAACTGCTGGCAATTTAGCAAGAATCAAAGCAGTGGCACAAAACTGCAGTAGTCAAAGCATGTTCTTCATCACCATGCACTTACACCATAAAAAAAAATTAAAATACCAGTTCCACTTAGCAATGTTCTTGATGAAGTAGTATAAATGACTATTTTATTAAATCTTAATCCTTAAAGATAGCTCATTTTCATATTCTGTGGGACAAAGTGGGAAGTACATATGCAAAGTACTTTATAGGGTTGTACATTATACCAAAGTATGATGCTGGCTCCAGGAAAAGCTTTTCTGTCACTGAGCTGTGAGCTGAATTAGCCAGGACTTTTCAGAGAACAAACACCATTTTTACTCGAAAGAAGGTTTGACAGACAAATTATCATTATTCAGACTTGAGTATTTGGCAGACATGATATTCAAATGAACAAAATAAGCTGGTTACTTCCAGGAAAATAATTTACACTGTATGTTGCTAATGAGAAAATCCAAGCTTTCGAGTAAAAATGAACATTTTGGAAAACTTATATCTACCGGTAAACCATGAGCTTGACAGCTTCCCAATACTTTAAGATTTTTCTAATGAGATTGATGCTGATATTAGGTAAGGAAATGTGCCAACATTTGGAAGATCTGCATAACTCAGTGAGCCAATATTTTCCAAATGACCAATGCATGATATTACAAAATCATGCATGAGTTAGAGATCCCATCAAGTGCAAGACAGACCAATGGATCTTAATCACGAACTACCAAGAGTTCATTGATGTAGTTTCAGAAGCAACCTTGTGGTAACTACCACTTGTCGAGTTTTGGTGTGATATCAAAGAATACCCATCTCCATCTGAACAAACTATTAAAATATTTCTTTATTTTTTAACCATATACCTGTCTAAAGATGGATTTTCTTTGTATATTTCCACCAGAGCAAATGCTCAACAGGGAACACAGAAGGAGACATGAGAATCTAGTTGTCCTCTATTAAACCAGATGCTGAAGACATTTGCAAGGTGTAAAATAATGTCATTACTCTTACTAATTTTCATGCTATTTTGGAAAATACAACTATTTTTTAATTAATTATGTTATTTATGGTAACATACAATGGGCTTAACACTTATTTTAAATACATTAATATATAATTATTTTTAAAACATCATTTTGAATACAGTAAATAATAGTAGCTCTAACCTACAGAAACAAAAAATTCCTGGGTCCTCACTAAGTTTTTAGTGTAAAGGAGTCCTGAGACTAAAATGTTTGGGAATCAATGGTTCACTGCAACACCACTCTAAGACCAAGCCAAATGGATTATGTTGCTATATGTGTTATACATAATATTGAGATGCTTTTGTGTATACGTTCTTTTCTTAAATTAATGTGTATTGCACACATCTATTGATATAAAAATCTAGACTACCTTAAAACTTGCTATGACTACTTTCAAAAAATACATTGGGTTATATTATATACAATTAATTTAGAAATACATAAACAATAGAGCAGAGTAGAAAGTATCTGATTTTGGAGCCAAATATAAATTTGAACTGTAGTTCAGCTGCTGCTCTACTGTATTCTCTTATACATTTATACTGATACTTAAATATATTTATATTTAACAACTTATTTTTAATTTCCTTATTATAAAATAGGAATAAAAATACAGGCTTCATGGAACTTGGAAGCAGAAGTATGTTTAGATATTACTTAGAATATAGGCTAAAGTGCTATAAGAATGAGACCAAAAGTTTTACAGCAGTTCAAACAAGATTATTTCTATCTCTGCTAAAAGTCTAGTTGGTCCAGAACAGCCAGATACTTCTGCACATAGAAAGTCAGAAGCCCAGGTACTTTTCATGTGTTGCTTTTCTTTTATGTTCTATATGCATGTCCAAGCTAGTTTACAGAAACATTTGCATTTCATCCACTAGAAAAAGAGCAAGAGAGGAATCCAGGACAAAAACATTTGTTTATTTAAGTGATGCAAAAGTTGCACATGTTACTCGGCCCACATTCTTTTGAAAAACACTTAGTCACATGGCTACATACCTTTAAGTAGGCTGAGAAATAGTCTCAAGGTGGTAAACCATGTACTTGTCTAAAAATCCATTATTATTGAAGGAGAGAATACATTAAGAAGCCACTATCAGTTTGCCATAGCTAATGTGTGTTAAATACCTAGTCTAGTACCTGCTAATTCATAGGTACTCAGCAATCTGTGTCTATTTTTATTATGAGCAATACTGTAAACAAGTATATGTTTTGTCAAATAAGCTAAAAGATTTACAGAAAGGTCTTTTGAGAGAACATTTCCACAAAGCCAAATTTTAAGTGGAGGAGAAAATTTGGTACAAATATACTTTTCTTGGTTTAATATTAAAAAAGGTTCATAGCCTTAGGTTGTACTTCTTTCATTCTACTGGGATGCCTGAAAATTTTACCATTAAGGTCTAATTTCTTTGAATATGATAGAAGCGAATAATAAATTATTATGGGATACCAGCATCTTAAAATAAATTTAATAATTTGTTATCTCCTATCCCACTCCTCCTCCTGTTTTATTTTCATAAAAATCCACAACAAGCAAGAATTTCCAATTTGGGTAGAAGACAAGAACTAAGCAAGGAAAGCCAGAACCTTTCTTTTAAGCTCAGAGCAGGTACTTGTCAGAATAAATGAGGGACTTAATGAGTGAGATTTAGTAAGAAAGTGGAAGAATGTTGTTCTGAGCCAGGGCTCAGCCCTAACAGGGTAAGTCTTAGTGAAAGTATAAAAGCATTAGGTGCTCCTGAGAGGAGAGAAGGCACTAGAGGTGCTGATATCGAAGCAGCTACTTCACAACTTATTCCCAGGACCAGCCACACTTCAGAGGCTTTGCTGCAGCCCTATTTAGCTAGAGACAAATAACGTATATGAAAGCTTCCAGGGCTTCAGGCTTTGAAAAAGCTCAGTGCAATTTCTGGACTTTGCAGTTATTAAGTCAAGGCAAGCAAGAGGTTTATAAATGTAACAACTTTGTGATTAAGATTAATGTGCTCAGAAATTAACTCTTGCTTTTACAGACAACTGACAAGTGAACATTATACATTAAACATTCACTAAATTAAATCTCCCTGCTTGGTGGCAGAGAACAAAAACATGGCTCCTGGAATTTAGCCTTTTCATGGTTGGCACCAGAGTCAGATTAAATGGTGGCATTAGTCAGTTAGGACATTACCAAGAGTTGCAATTTGAAAGGGGTGATAAAACATCATGAATCATGTAACAAAAACATGGTTTGAGGCCCTGGCCGGGTAGCTCAGTTGGTTAGAGTATCGTCCAGATATGCCAAGGTTGGAGGTTCGATCCCAGTCAGAGCACATACAATAAATGCACAACTAAGTGGAACAACAAAGTGATATCTCTCTCTCAAATCAATCAACAAATAAAAATTTAAAAAAAGAAGTTGTTTTTGAACCAGAATTTCTTTCAGAAAGTTTGTTCTGTTATTAGAAGGAGTAATTTGAATATGTTATGTAGGGTTGATGGTCAACCAGCCAAAGAGTTTGCTTATAGCCTTTTCTATCTTCATTTTAAGCTGAGACTTCAAAAGCTGAGAATAACATGAAGGGTTATTGGTGTCAAGTCATGCTCACTTTCCAAAATGAAGCACTAAACCATTATGCAAAGAAGGTAACCTAATTCTTAGGCAAACAGCCATTTGAGGATATAAACAGGTTTGAGTTGAAGATGTTGGGGTGGGGGTAGGGTGGGTGTTTTTAGAGAAAGTTGTTGTTGGAGTTCTATGACTATCCCATCCTTAGCAATGTTGGAGTGGTAGGGTGTGCTTACCTCTATCTCAAGGACGATCTCCAGGGAAACTACTTAGAAAATTTGACTTATGTCCCTGAAGCCTATAGGGAATAGAGACTGGAAAAGTATAAAGATAAGAGCCTGTGGCTGGCTCGATGCTCTTGAGCAGTTAAACAATCTTAAGCAGTAGCCAGGGGGTAAGAGTCAGTAGGCCACTATGGAAACCGCTAAATTGGCTTACACACTTCCAGAGATGCAGCTGGTAAAGTGACAGTGAGCCCAAGCACATTCAGGTAGATTCTTACTACACAGCAAAAGCAAGGTCACCATGGTGTCATTTCCCCTGGCTGTCTCCCACAGGACAGGGGAGGTGTGGGTAGTGGCCAGTCTGTGGTGGAGGAGCTAATTCTAAAGTACAGCCTATAAGTTTTATAGACTTACACAGAAGCCCATGTCTGTACCCTAAGGAGCGAAGGGAGAGTGGATGGAAAGGCCTGTGTTCAGCTGAAATTAGGGAGATGGATGAGAAATGCTCTTTGGCAGTCTCTCACAAGGTAAGAAGGCAGATGAGACACTGCATTGGGCAGGTTCTCACAAGGTGCTTATGTCCCTGTGTTCTGAAAGGAATCACAGGGCATTCAGCCAGCACTTAGATCAGATTATGGTCAAGTCTTCCCTATGTGGCCTATGTGGAGAACAAGACTGTCAGGGCACGGTGGTGAAGCTGTCTCCCGAGTAAGCCTTGGTAAGACAGATAAAAGAAGACTGCATTAGGAAGTGTCTCCTTTGGATTTTGCCCAAACAGATAGCCTTGAGGGTAAATGGTGGAATTGACTATTTGCAAATGACCAGAAGCTGAGGCAGGAATCATGAGATGCATGTGGAAAGAGATACATCCCCAAATTATGTGAAATGCAACTGGATATTCCCAGTTGGTAAATCGCAGAAAAACACTCAGCAGCACCCAACAGAGAAGAAGTCAGCCTGAAACATTCACAGAGCACAGAGAGCACCCCTGCCTTATCACAGCAGCTTCACCACGTAAAGCTTCTCTGTCCAGCTTTTCCATTTAACCTCACACCTGAGCAAACGTCAGAGTCAGTCTAATGGAAATGGAGTGCTCTACAATAAGTACAAGTTAGAGAAGAAAGAAGAGACCAAGCATGCATCCTTTTAGGCTTTTTAGATCATATACCCACTGTAGGCTTTCAGCCAGAAGTAGCCCAATATGGAGAAAGAGAAAAGCTTTCAATTTCAATGAAGTTTGAAGTTTTAAAAAAATATTTTACTTAAAACGTGTTTTTATTGATTTTTATAGAAAGAGGAAAGGAGAGGGATAGAAACATCACCAACTGGCAGCCTCCTGCATGCCCCCTACTGGGGATTGAGCCCACAATCCAGTCATGTGACCTGACCAAGAATGGAACTGTGACCTCTTGGTTCATGGGCGGAGGCTCAACCACTGACCCACACTGGCCAGCTTGAAGTTTGCAGTTTTGACTATTATATTAGAATGGAAAATTTAATTACTGATATTGTGCTTTGATTAGAAGTCTCTGAAGGACTTTTAAAACATTATCTACAAGTGAACATAAAAGGCTGTATCCAGAAGTATGCCTGAGTAACAGTAGATGGTGATAAATTGACTTTAAAGAGGTGAGTGTCCTTTTGCTGAGTGGGGTATGCAAGTTTGGACTGGAGTTGAATTGCCTGGGGAAATCAAGGAAGGACTGAGACTGCCCCAACCCCTCCTTTTCTACCTTTCTCCCTCCTCACCTTTACATAAACATTAAAATAATATTTAAGAAATACTAGACGTGAGTGCCAATTGTTTAGTCTGTTTGCTGTAGTATATGAATTGGTCCAACCCTGGACCAAGATTTTTTTCTTCCTAGCTAGACTAAGAATCAGTTGGGTTGGGGGTAACTCTAAGTGGAACAGATTTGGAATAAGAAGAAGGCGAGTACTTACTTCCTTTAACAAACCTTTCTGCCTCTATGAACAATTTACGTGGGCTTTCAAACAACTCATCAGTGAATAGTACTGTCTTACTAGGCCACAGTTCCAAAACAGAAGTGGTTTTTATTTTATTATTAGGACACATAGTGTCTGGAACGTTTCCTTGTTTTTGAGACTATGAAACAACTTTTATATTGCAGGTTTTATATGAATAGTTTTTTAAAGAGAATAATTGGTTATAATCAGGCATGATACAATGGTTCTTAGCTCTGGAAAAACTTGTCCCTAGGTAAACACTGGTGGGTGGTTCATTACTGAATGAGAACTAGAGCAATAGGCTTCTAAAAATAGTGCTTACAAGTTTCAAAGATCTTGCCAATTTCCTAGAGCCCAGTCAGAATATTTTTCTGTTCATACCACAAAGCCAATACAAATATTCAACCTTTGTTTTCTAAATGCTACGACTAATAAATCTCTAATCAAATAGGAGGTAAATGTTGGTGCTCAAATTTCATAGAATGACAGAAAAAGAGCCATGTGTCATGTTTGGTTCATTCAAGTGAATGCCCCTAGACCAGGAATGTTTATTTCTGTGACATCCTACATTTAATTGAGGGAATCATAGGGTACTTTTAAAATACTCAAAGTTAATTTAATTAACTTTAAAGTTATATGCCTTAACAGATTTTCAGCAGGATGGTTGGGTATACTAAAATAAAGCAAATAGTGAAGGTATGTATATTCTAAAAGGTTAGGTATTAATGTCTGAAACCTGTCAAAATGAAAGTTATCTACCTACTAGAGGCCTGGTGCACGAATTCGTGCACAGGTGGGGTCCGGCTGGCCAGGGAGAGGGGCTGCGGGCAGTTGGCCAGCCGGCCCCACCCCCTATTGGGGGGGGGATAGGGGGCAGGGCTAGCCAGGGGGAGTGGCCTCAGGCTGTTGGCCAGCTGGCCCTGCCCCTTGGTCAAACTCCTGGTTGAACTCCCGGTCAAGGGGGCAATTTGCATATTAGCCTTTTATTATATAGGATAGTTTCCAGAAATAGAGAGCCAAGAGGTTCTCTCAGCAATCCATTTCAGTAGTTTATTCCATGCATGTTGTATAAGCAGATAATACCCATGGTAGATATTTTGTCTAGTGTCCCAAGTACTGCCTGAGGGAAAATTCATATATTCCATATGAATATAATGGGGATAAACAGAATTTTGTTTGGAGCAGAATGACTCAGGGTAATTACCACATCCTTATAACTGGAGATGGAGGAGTATGATAGTTGATGATGGTTGGACAAGGGTCAGGTAGAAGGGTCCCTATCAACTTGCGCTCACAAAGATAGAGTTTTATACATATAACCTCCATACAAAACGTATATGCTACTACAAAGCGAAACTCAAGAGACTCTCTTCCTTTCCTTATCTCTAAAGTCAAATATTGCCCACATTTTTCTATCAAGGCTGTTCTTGATGTGAATCTAAACATATCGTTCCTGTGTAAACATTGTTTTCAGGCTCTGTGGATCTGGATGATTGGCTCTGGATCTGGATGGCTCTGGACCTTTTCCTATCTAGAAATGATTACAAAGATATGAACAAGGAGTCATCCAAACCTCTCCCCAAATACAGTCTGTTTCTGTTTGTCACTGGAAAGCATTTGTAACCCATCCTATCACTTAGTCACCATCTTGGCACAGTCCCAACTAGATTTCTATAGGGATTTTCTTGGTTTCCCTTCTGAATCCTCATTGGATGTTTACACTCTGCTCCCTGCACCAAACCTTCACAGAACTGTATCTTTCTGACTTCCCCAAGAAATCAAACCCACTAATTATGTCATAATTTTGGAGTTTTCCTGAAGATTTGTGATCTGATAAAAGAATCAAATTGTACCCTAACCAGCATTTTGGTGCTATCCTAATGCCCACATCCCCCCATCACCCTCATTGGCTTCTTCTTTCTCAGACTTTCCTCTTGCTGCCATCTGCTGCCTTCCCAAAGCTTATGTTCCTGCCATGGGACACTCTCTGAACTGCATGGAGCCCCCTTGTTGGTTGTAGTGTCCTTCAGGCCTGTTTTGGCTTCTTATCTTAATAGCCCTTTCTATTGTTAATAGTGCCTCGATTCTCCTTCTCATATTCATTGCATGACATTTGGGCAAACTGTCAATCAAGGTGACCCAGAGTTCCTGGACTGTGCAAAACAGCTGTTCTATCCTAGTGTTTGAAATCAGCTGTAGCTGATTCATCTAGTTAGTTGCAACCCAAGAAACTGCCTATTGTTTCCGCTCATTCCTTTCCTTTCTGAAGCCTTTCCTTCAGTCCTCTCAGCTATATAATTTCTTTCTTTTCTACTTAAGTCAGTAGAGCTCCAACCAAAGGACCCTGACTGATATAAAAATACTGCCTACTTTTTTGCTCAACTGCCTTAGAAAAACATTTTTTCCCCTAGAATTCTGGCAAATAATTTTTTCATCTTGCTATATAAATATCAGGAAAATTATCACCTAACAGCAGGTCTTTTTTAATGGGCATGGCAGGGGAAAGGCAAAGGAGTCTAAAATTAATACACAAAATATAGGCAAATATAGTTAAAGCTGCCCACAAAAGCTCTAGGATTTGTCCAAGGTGGCTGAGATGTGCAACTGAGATGCATTCCAAAGCCATCATTCACTGAATGAAGGAAAGATTTTCTTGGAAGTTAAATAGTGGTTTGAAAGTAATTGTTCCCTTTTATTTGTGAGGACTCGCTGTCCACATTCATTCTGCTGTTATAGTCTTCTTTTATTTTGTCACGTGATTAAACAGAGCAACTTAATTGTACCTTCTTCTCAGCTAAGAAAATGCATTGTAAAATATTTAATGTACTGGATTTCTCTATATACAACTGGATCTCTGAATAGAAATCATCTATCAAGTTAACTGAAAATTGAGTTCAAAGAAAATATTATGCAACTCTCAAAAAATTACCCAGTGTTTCTTGCAGAAGTTATAATACTAATGTGTTTTCATTTGTTCTTGTACCAAAAATACACAGAGAAATGTAATAGTATTCCAAAATTTTTGTCAGCCAGGTATCTTCAAAGAAATATTTTCAAGGAAAGTGATGTTTAGGAGATAAATATTTATCTATAAGATGTGATTACATATAAATGGTGGGATAGTAGTTACCAGATGAAGCAGGTTATTTGTGTTTTCACATAAGGTGAAAGGCATACTATAGGGAGAATTATTATATAGAGTATGATGTACTCAATAAAAATGGAAATAAGTTTGAATTATACTTCAAGTTGGCCTAGTATTGTGATTGATTATCTTGACTGTAAGAGAACTGAGTCTTGCAGACTGAAGGCATTCTAAAGTAGTCCATAGGTTGCTATGGAAACTCCTCAGAATGTATTCCTACACTATTGGGGGACATTTCTACTGTACCTATTGACAAGTGCCTGATAAAGACTGCTCAATTGGTGGCTTACTAAAGTAGTT
Organism: Myotis brandtii; assembly: GCF_000412655.1. NCBI lineage: Eukaryota > Metazoa > Chordata > Mammalia > Chiroptera > Vespertilionidae > Myotis > Myotis brandtii. Next base: position 5,741,823 of record NW_005358650.1, read on the forward strand.
TTGGATTGGATTTTTAAGAAAAAGATAATTATTAGTATGTATATTGTACTTTGCATTTTTCAAACTATTTTAGACACTCGGGTTTTGCAGTTTTTTTTTTACAACACTTATGAAGTAGATCAGTACTATGATTGCCCTCCTTATTTAACTTAGGAAACAAAGAAATGCGGGGCTATAAAGCATTTTCAAGGCATGGGTCTTAGGCAGGACTGCAATTAAGCTACATAAACTAGCCTGTACTTTTTTGTGAGAAATCCTTAGTTTATTCATTTACAACATTCTGATTGAAAACAATTTGAACATTGGGTATGTGCTAAGTACTCTGCTAAACTCTTTCCATACATCATATTACTTTTTTTTCTCACACAGATGTGATGTAGGCATTGTTATTGCCATATACAGCAGAGGGACCTCACTCAGAGAGGTTAATTAACTTGCCCAGGCTCAATATTAAGTGACAAAAGCAGAATTTGAAACTAGGTCTATTTGACTCCTAATTTAAATACTTAATAATTTTGTGGCAGGATAGTAAATTTTGTGGCAGGAAAATCCCTGGGCAAGTGGAATGGGGAAACTGAGACAGGAAAATTAAGGTCAAAGAGTTTGGGCAGCTTGCAGCCAGCATGTGAATCACAAGACCTTATCTTCCCCAACTAAGGACACTTGAGAGCAAATGGTTTATACCTCTCCTCCCCAACCAGAGAATACATAGCTTAAATCACCCTGGCCTGGGAAAATAGAGAACAAAGACCCAATTAATGCTCTTTGTGCCAGCTAAACCCAAGGACAGATGAAGTCGGGGGAACAAATAACAAAAACCCCATTAAAGCCAAACAGACCAAAGAATAATATAAAACTCCCCTATACACTCATTTGAAGAATCCGTTTATTAGTAAATGCACCTGGAAAGCTGAAGAATATTCTACTGAAACCCTTCCCTAAGATTCTCACCCACAGAAAAGAAAAAAAAAGGATAAAAAGGCCTCAGGATAAAGACTCAGTGCAGACTCTCTCTAGAGCAGTGATGGCGAACCTATGACACGCGTGTCAGAGGTGACACGCGAACTCATTTTTCTTGGTTGATTTTTCTTTGTTAAATGGCATTTAAATATATAAAATAAATATCAAAAATATAAGTCTTTGTTTTACTATGGTTGCAAATATCAAAAAATTTCTATATGTGACACGGCACCAGAGTTAAGTTAGGGTTTTTCAAAATGCTGACATGCTAAGCTCAAAACGTTCGCCATCACTGCTCTAGAGCATGCCCTTCCTGGACATGAAGTTTTTATTTCTTCCTAAATCTAAGGGTCTCCACAAGACTTGAAACCAGGGACAGTGGCAGCAGCAGCTTGATCTGGGCTCACCCCCTAATCCTGACTCTAAGGACCCTTTTGCTCTGATTCCAGTGAGCTCCCAGCAGCTCCTTGGCTCACTTCTTTCCTATAACATTTCTAGAGAGCCAAAGCAGAGCACCACGTAGACTCTCCCCTGTTGTTTCTTCTGTCTTCATTTCTTCTTTTGTTTCACTGTCCCAAGCTTTAGTAAATGTACTCTCACAATCACCTGGACGCATGAAATATTTCCTACACAAAGTCAAGAACCCACAGACCACAGGCTGGCCTGAGGCAGACCTGCTCAGGGCCGGTCCCTGTGCAGTAGCATTTTTGCCATACTTTCTGTTGCCATTTTATATTTGCATCCAACATATGTAAAAGTGTGTTTTACAATGTAACCTGTTTTTAAAGTAGTAGTGAACGAAAAAAACAAAGATGCTAAGGTTAGAGAATCTTGGGCTCAAACTCAGACAGTAACCAGTTTGTAGCTACGGCTCTATTTGATTATTGGAAGGATTTAATAAGATTAGACAAGTTAGCCTCAGCACTTGGTGTAGGGGCATAGAACAAGGGGTCAACCCATTCTCCCTAACTCTCACATAGAAGAGCTGTTCTCACCTAATTCATTCCTCTTGCTTAGATTAGTTAACCTATCCAAAATACAAACAAGCAAACAACATTCATTCAACAGATGCCTTCTGAATTCTTACAGCAGATACTGTCCCAGGAGCTGCTGGTACAATAGTCAACAGCACAAACAACCACAAGCTCCTCTAGTGCCATTTTCCTGCTAAAACCCTTCAAAGACTCCACATTCCTTACAAAATAATATTCAAGGAACAGTTAGTCATTCTTGATTAGGCCTCTGTAATGGAAGGATTTATCAAGTAGTTTGGAGAAGGTATAGGAAAGGCTTGGAAGGATGGGAGAAGGTAGGAAGGACATGATAGAGTTATAAAGAGCATGGGAGTCTGAAAGGCCAGGCAGGACCATGAACTGGACTTCAGGAAGCATGGATTCTGCTCTGGCTGCGAGCTCTCCATAAGTTCTCCCCTTCTCTACTGTGGCTCTCCATGATCTTCTAATCTTCATGAGGACAGGATTGAGGCATCTCATCTGTGAATCCCTATTGCCTGACCAAGGCCTGGCACACAGTAAGAATGTAATACATGGTCTAAGTATGTATGGAAATTTAAGTTTCCAAATCCAGTCTGGGTCAGATTTTTCTCTTCAGAAAATGAGGTCAAAAAGATTCTTGCAACACAAAGTATGGCCCACAGATGTGCAACACACCTAGGAACTTGTTCAAACCAAAGAATCCCAGGCCTCACCGAAAATAACTGACTCTGAGTTTGCTTTTTAACAAGATCCTCAGGCAATTTGTCTGCACATTAATGTTTGAGATATGCTGGCCAAGATAGTTTTTATAACTAATTAATAAATTTAAGACAAAATGTAAGTAACTCTAACACACTACACTCTGATAGTTCCCACTGTTTTCATAAATATCAGGGGACAAGTATAAGGCCAGGGCCTGAGTATGCGGCAACAGGATAGACTCTGAAATCCTGTAAACCTCCTCGGAAATATTGGCACCCAAGAGAGGAGGACTTTATAGCTCCTGACAAAGTTAGGAGGTTGTAGACAGAACATATTGCATTTGTCAACCTGGAAACATTAAAGAAAGTTTGTTCTTTTGTGCAATCATTTAGCAATAAGGTAAGGCTTGCCAGCTAGATTTATTGGGATACTGGATTTTATGTTTCTTGTATCGAATATTTTTTACATTGTTTATGTCTATATAAATCTGTCTTCTATTTTACATTGCCCTGTAGTATTGCTGCTTATAGATAAAGGGTTCAGGTAGCATAATTTGCTCTGCTCTTGGGATATGCTGCCATACATTAAAACCCAGTCACATGGTGACTGTAGTAGAGAATTTCAATGTGCTCTGAAAAGTTACACACAATAGTGAAGAAATAAAGCCCAATGAGAAGATGGAGTTTCTGAGCTTGCTATCTAGTTTGTGTCTGGCAGACACTGATTATCAGCAGACTTCAAACCCAAAGATGATAATTTCAAAGTAAAATCTATGTCCTAAAAAGTCCCATTTTTGATCCAGTCCTTGTAACAGCTGCTTTGTAACATTGTGGCTTTATGCCCATCAATACCAATGTGTTTTTGATTATTTTTATAGCATTCATACAAGAATTGAACCAATAAACAATAATGAAAATAAAATACAATTAGATTAGTGTTTTAAAATAAGTTAAAAATTTGAAAAGGAAATAATGACTATTAAAAGGCAAATGAATGTAGACCGTCCTTTGTGCTTATAAAAGGAATGGAAATGGGGTCTCACTTTGAACAGGCAGGATAAAATATGCCTATGTGTGTTACAGTCTTTATCTGATAGTCTGCTTTATGATTTGATTTCATGTTTTCACTGTTCCAAAGCAATTCTCCAGATCGAATCTTAAAAGAATTATAAACCACAAAAGTCATTTTAAATTCTACATGGAGTTAATATACCTACTACAATTCTGTGCATTTGTCTTTTAAATTTTATAAAGAAATTTGTTAACACTTTCCCTTTCACTTGTTTCTGACAATACATTTTGTGTAAAAATATGTCAAACACTGATGCCTGTCTTATTTGATATGTTTTAAAATATGCCAGCCAATCAACATAATTTCAAATGTCTAATATTTGCTAGAGTTTTACATTCTTTTTGATATTAAAATTCTACCCCAAATTGAAATAATTTGATGATGTGACAGAAATAGCTAAAGGCTTGGGGGAGGCAGATGGAGGTGGCCAATGGGAAAAAAGGGGACATCTGTAATACTTTCAACAATAAAGATAAATTAAAAAAAAAAGAAATAACTAAAGCTTAACTTCAGTAAGCAGTCATTGGAGGTGGTTGTCTTCTGACAAAAGTCTGGTTGCATCGTGCTTTCCCACTCTAAAATAGAGCCACTGTTGATAGCATTGGGTAACTTAATGGGCAGTCTTCTTGAGCACCTGTGAAAGACAGCCTGTGTTTGAAATGGATGGGGTAAATAGAAATGAAATGAGTCCCTCTATGTGTAGAAATAAGAGCAGGTGTTAAAAATTTTTCAGCAGACCCAAAACATTTTAGTCAAGTTGGCTAATATGGGCACTAATTTTTCAGTCAGAAATTTAGCCTTTTTAAAAAGAGATGAGTAGTCAGTATCTCCTTGTTCATACATACAGACCAGGAAAAGGTCCTGAGACTGAAAATCAAGCAGAGGGCAGGGAAAGACCAAAGAAGGAGACTGGTAACTCCAGATGGGTAATGAATGGATTTTATTAAGGGAAACTTACATACCAGGCATGTCTTGGGAGGTTCCAAGACAAAATGGATCTCCACATCACTTGGCAGGTACCAAAGAATTAATTATATAGGATACAAGGGGGGATAGTCATGAGTTCTAGTGAATGCTACCAGGTACAGAAAATTATATAGTGGACGAGGTCAGGATAACGGGTTGTTCTAGGAACTGGCACATAGCAGGAGGCAAAAGAGGGGTGCTGATTTATGTCATAATGAACATAAATTACAACCAGATAATCTCTAAAGGGGGTTTGCAGAAAGTAACCTCTGTTCTGGTCTGGGTCCAGTTTGTAGGATACACAATGGTCACATCATGGAACAGTGCCTCCTCTACACTTCCTCAAATATTCTCCTCTTCATAATTAAAACACAGGAGATGGTTCTTGATGTTGAGATCCCAGTGTAAGAGCCCAGAACAGGGATACCTGGAGGATTAGACATGTTCAGGAGGTAGGTGGGCTTTCCAGAAGGAATAGAGAAGCTTTATGGTTCAAGTCAGCGTTGGTAGAAATGATCTGTGTATAAAACAATTAAAAATTTCCAGTAGAATAAAACAGACTTGTGTTCTAGCCTTCTGCCTCCCCTTCTTTTCAATATTTAATTATCTAATACCTTTGGATGGGTTGACTATAGCCCATATAAGAGGGTATGCTTCTCTGTGCTGATCCTGGGAACAGGGAGTCATCAATTTTCAAATTGATAGTCAAGTCACCTGACACATGCAGGAAGTGGGCTTTTATCCTCTCTTGAAATAGGTGATTACCATTCTTTCCTCCTTTCAGATGGCCATTTTTCACAGTGATATCACCCATTGGTAGTCCCAGTTATCCAAACTAATCCCAATAGATTGCACAACTGGAGAGGCAGTGTCTGGGACATGATTATGCAATATATATATTTATTGGGTAATTAGTCTTTATCAAATAGGCAAAAAACAGAGCTTATTTTATACTTTCAATTTATACCTACTGATAAACATATTGCTTCTGTCAGATACTAATTTGAGGATAGAATATACCTCCATTGCTTACAAAAAAATAAGTTAGAATTAAAAGTTATAAGAGCAACTTTTTGATGTTTCCACAAAAGGTAATAACAAAATTTTTCAGAAATATGAGTATATAGTAAAAATCTTGAATTCACCATTCACTTTCCTATATTCCCATGCTATTTCACACATGTTCACAACTCAAACTTGCCCTTTCTATGCAGGGCAGCACTAAGGGTACTCAATCTTTGCACACTCCCTTGCAGTAATGGTGAATGGACTAAAAATGAAGATCTGCTAGGGGTATGCAGTTGCCTCTCAGTTGGTTATACCTCACTTCTCTCATTCTCCATGGCCCAGCTGCCAATGTGAAAGCTGACACTTGCCAATATCATAAGAATACTGGGAGGTAAACCTCTGTGCAACTGAGGAGACAATGAAGACAGTTGTTGCTGCTACAGTTAGACACTCAGGAGAGCATGCGGTTGCTATCTTCTACATAGTTAGGAGACCTGAGCTCACTTTGTTCTATAGCTGGGCTTCAGGAGAAGCAAGCTTACCAAATATAAGAAAGTCATTTTTTACCAATTAGCAAATATTCACTTCATTTAGGACAAGTTTGTGAATACTTTCCAGCAGACAGAATCATGCACTACAGATTCCATGATAGAAACCACATGAATAGACATCAATTTAATTGTCCACTCCTCGAGTCATCATCTTTCTCAGCCTTTTCTAGGGCTATATGGCTCTCAAAAAAGTATAGGTAGCATTCTAGAGCTAGGATGGTGAGAAACTTAGAGCTTATCTGGTCTTATCACCTATTTTACATCAGAAGAAACTTAAGTCCACAG
>NW_005358650.1:5748377-5749974 GCF_000412655.1 Myotis brandtii
ATATATATAAAGAATCAAATAAGATATATCCTGTAGATTGCTTACCATACTTCCTAACATATAAGTGTTCAACAAACATTAGCTATTATAATTATACTAGAGGCACGGTGCATGAAATTCATGTAGGTAGGATCCCTAGGCCTGGCCTGTGATCAGGGCTGATCGGGGCCTTCCGGCTGCCAGCTGGGACCTTCCTTCCAGCTGCCAGTGGTGCCTCCCTTCCCCAGCTGCCAGCTGCCGACTGGGGCCTTCCTTTGTTCTGTGCGCCAGCCCCCGGTAGTCAGCGCATGTCATAGCGAGTGATCAGTCTCCTGGTCAAACTCCCGTGGGGACAATTTGCATATTAGGCTTTTATATATACAGATTGGTCTGCAATTTGCTTTCTCAAATATATATAGTAAATATATATCCATATGTATACTTAAAGTATATAACATGAACTTTTTATAGACCTATTTCATTCAATTATGTAGATGTGTGACTAATTTTTTAAGTAGTTCTTGATTGATGGACAGTTAGGTTATTTCTAATGTTTTTTTTCCATTTCAAACAATGTACAATGAACATCCTTAAAGATCTATCTTTCCATATCTATGTCTTATTTCTGTAGGCTAGATTCCTAGAAGTGGGATTGCTGAGTGTATATAGTTAAATTTTTAAAACCATTGCCAAATATTTTCCTATAGTTATTCTACTAATTTCTACTCCATCAACCATGTATAGGAAGATTTCTCTACATCTTTGTTTGCACTGGATGTGATCAGTCATTTAAACATTTTTTTCACCCAATCTGGAAGGTTTAAAGAAAAAATATAATTTGTGATTGTTTTAACCTGGATTTCAATGATTACTATTGAGATTGTGCCCCTTTCCATGTTTTTGCAAACATTTGCATTTTCCTGTGTACTTCCTACCATATCCTTTGCTGATTTTTCTACGAGTGTCTTTTTCTTATTAATTTGTAGAAGTTATTTATTTATTCAACAAATACTTATTGAATGTACCAGATGTGGTCCTTGCACTGTGGATGTGACAATGAGCAATGACTACTATTTATTAAACTTTTACTAAAAATCAAAAATAATGGTAAGTGATTCTCACAAAGATACTTATGAACTGAGTACTGTTGCTTTCCCCCATTGGGTAGTTAAACTGAGATTCTCAGAGGCTACAGGACTGCCCAATATTATATACCTGGTAAATGGCAGAGCCAGAACTTCAACCCAGATTCGGTTAGCTCTCTTCATTATACTAGGAACTGTGGGTGAGGAGAGATACAAGAACCTGCGAGGGATGGTGGCCTGGGAGATATGGTTCCTTGCAGCAAATGCTTCAGTCTGAAATTAATTCTGAGAACCATGAGGGAGTAATGCTGCTGAGAATAATCCAATTAAGAACATTAACTCTTTGTTACAAGTATCACAACTATTGCTTCCCCGTTCTGTTGCATGAGAAGTGTTTATTGGGGGGGGGGGGGTTTAAAATATTTCAAAAAAATGAAACTAGACCACCAACTTACACTATACACAAAAATAAACTCAAAATGGATAAAGGACTTAAACATAAGATGGGAAACCATAAAAATACTAGAGGAATC
>NW_005358650.1:5750480-5775867 GCF_000412655.1 Myotis brandtii
GCTGGTGGGAATGCAGACTGGTGCAGCCACTGTGGAGAAGAGTATGGAGTTTCCTCAAAAAACTAAAAATGGAACTTCCATTTGACCCAGTGATCCCACTTCTAGGAATATATCCCAAGAAACTAGAAACACCAATTAGAAAGGATATATACACCCCTATGTTCATAGCAGCACAATTCACCATAGCTAAGATTTGGAAACAGCCTAAGTGCCCATCAGCAGACGAGTGGATTAAAAAATGGTGGTACATCTACACAATAGAATACTATGCTGTGGTAAAAAAGAGGAAATTCTTACCATTTGCAACAGCATGGATGGACCTGGAGAGCATTATGAAATAAGCTGAAATAAGCCAGTCAGAGAAAGTAAAATATCACATGATCTCACTCATTTATGGAATATAATGAACAACATAAACTGATGAATAAAAACATATCCAGAGACAGAGAAGCATCAATCAGACTGTCAAACCTTAAAGGGAAGGTAGGGGAGGGTGGGGGTAAGGGGGAGAGATCAACCAAAGGACTTGTATGCATGCATATAAGCCTAATCAATGGACACAGACAAAAGGAGGGTGAGGGCATGAGTAGGGGGGTGGGGGAAAATGGGGGAATAAGGACAGATATGTAATACCTTAATCAATAAAGAAATTAAAAAATATTTTGAAATTGAGGAATTTACTGATGTAAATTTAAATATTATGTCATCATATCCATCAGATATTTTCCCTATGGTTTCTGGATTTTATTTCTCACTTAGAAAGGTATCTTCCAAATACAGATTTTCAAAATTTTATATAAAATATCATTTTAATACTTCATGACCTTGATTTTTAAAGTTCATATAGCACTTATTTGGGGTCTGACTTTAACTTTAAATAATCCAAATTAACCTTTTCCTAAACAGAAATGAGTTCTATCTCATTTACTGCCATTTTTAATTGAAGTTATTTGTTACTTAAAGGATTTCAGATTGAGAGAAGGCTGTAGAGCAGTGGTTCTCAACCTTCTCGCCCTTTAAATACAGTTTCTCATGTTGTGACCCAACCATAAAACTATTTTTATTGCTACTTCATAACTGTAATGTTGCTACCGTTATGAATCGTAATGTAAATATCTGATAGGCAGGATGGTCTTAGGCGACACCTGTGAAAGGGTCGTTCGACCACCAAAGGGGTCGCGACCCACAGGTTGAGAACCGCTGCTATAAAGAGATAAAAAGTCTATTTCAAATGATTTTTATATTTCAGTTGCTTTTGAGAGGATATGTATATTTCTGAGGTTACTTACACTAGTGAGTACATATAGAAAAGTTTAATGATCAGCAACAAGTTGATTCTTCTTAAACCAGTATGTTAGGAATTACTTAACTTCCATGAAAACCAATTCCCTTTCCTGCAGACATGGGGTGGGGATATTCACCTAATGAGGTAAAGATTAATTAAGATAATGTGGGAGAGGAAAAAAAACACCTCAGCTCAGTAATTAGCCAATCACAGGTCCTCAGAAAACATTAGTTTGGTTATGTTTATCATGTTTATTGTCATGTTACATATGATTGAGAAATTTTTGTTTCTTAATCCACTAGAGAAGGATATCAGCTAGTGGTCACAAGACAGAATAACAGAGAGGGGAGACCTGCACACAGTGAAAACTCCAGAGATATGCAGAGGTTCTGCCTCAGGTAAGGTCTAAAGAGAGCATGTATGTGTAAAACTACTCGAGTCAAGAAAAATAAACATTCAAAAGTATTCGAGGTAATAGAGTCTGGCACTCACACAGGGCTGGGAATAGTGTCTGTTCATCTCAGCCAGATTGGAAAACCTCAGGATTCATGGGGAACTATATACTATAGTACACAGAAAAAAGTCTTGCTTCAGTGGTGGGGAATAAATATTCCCAAACTGAATGTTACTCTAGTTCTGTCTAACAAATCTTAGAAGGAAAAACTGAAAGGACCAAACTATTTCCAAATAACTATATTTTAGAGTAAGTCTCAAGTGTATTTGTAGGTATACAAATTATTCAGCACGCAAAAAGGTAAAATCACAAGGTCCTGCATATAGAGACAATTACTAGGCATGCAAAAACAAAAACAAAAACAAAAAAACAAAACAAAACAAAAAGCACACATAACCCATAGCAAGGAGAAAAAAAATCAATCTGTCTGAACTAACACAGACCTGACACAAATGTTAGAAATAACAGATAAGTACATTAAATCAGGTACAACTGTATTCCATATGTTCAAAAATTAAGACATAAAAAAGACCCAAGTCAAATTTATAGAGATTATAACTACAATATATAAAATAGAAAATATACTGGATGGTATTATTAGCAAATTAGACAGTGCAAAAGAAAAAATAATGGATTTAAAGGCATAGCAATAGAAACTACCCAAAATGAAACACACAGAAAATATAATTTTTTAAAAAAACACATAGAGCATCAGTGAACTGGGGAACAACTTCAAGTAGACTAATATATGTGTAATAGGAGCCCTAAAGATGAGGGTGGGGGGACAAAAGTAATTGAGGAAATAGAGGCAAAAGTTTTCTAAAAACTATAAATCCATAGATTTGAGAAGTTCAATGAAACATGAGCAGGGCATCAAGGCACATCATAACTGACTTGCTTAAAGTCAGTGATAAAGAAAAAATATTAAAAGTGGTCAGAGAAAGAAGTTACTTATATAAACTGGAATAAAAATAAAGATGATAGAATTCTCACTGGAAACAATACAAACTAGAAAACAGTGGAACAACATATTTAAAGAACTGGAAAACACACACAAAACTAGTTTAAATGAGGTTTAAAATGTTATTTTTAGACATATAATAGTAAAAAGATTCACCAGCAGATAAAACCTACACAAAATTTTAAGGATAGTATTCAGGCAGGAAAAAAATGGTACTGGATGGAAATAAAGATGTACAAAAATAAATGAAGAACACAAGAAATGGTAATTACATGGATAAATACATAAAATTTATTTTTTTATTTAAACTTCTTTAAAAGATAATCAAGTGTTTAAGCAAAAATAATTACAATGTAACATGTAGCTTATAATGTATAAGAAGCAAATGTGTGACAACTATGGTACAAAGACCAGAAAGGAAGAAATGAAAGTATGCTGCTGAAAGGTTCTCATGCTATATGTAAAGTGGTAAATATCAATTGACAGCACACTGTGACAAATTAAAGATATACACTGTAAACCCTAAAGCAACCACTAAAATAACAAATCTGAGTTATATCTAATAAGCCAACTAAGAAGACAAATTTGAATCATAAAAATTTTAAACAATCCAAATAAGGCAGAAAAAAATGAAAAAGAGAACAAAGAAGAGATGGGAAAAATAGATGATAACATGGTCTATCCATACTAATAATTATAGTAAGAGCAAATGATCTAAATACTCCAGTCAATAGGCAAATATTGTTGGACCCAAATAATGGTGGCTATGAGAAACTTACTTGAAATATCAACATACACATGAATTAAATTAAAAACTGGAAAAAGTCATACCAATATAAAATCATAAAGGAAAGCCAGAATAACTACAATTTACTATACTATCAAGTAAAGTAGATTTCAGAGCAACAAAATATTACCTGGGATAAGAGGATTACTATGTAATAATAAAAATGTTAATTTTTTGAGATGACATAAAAATCTTAAATATTAATGAACCTAGTAACAGAGTATCAAAATAAATGAAGCAAAATGAAATAAGAAACTGCACAGAGTGAATATTTCAATACTCCTTTCTCAGTAATTGATGGAACAAGATGACAAAATTCAATGAGTGTTCAAAGATTTGAAAAATGTTATTAACCAACTTGACCTGATTGACATTTGTGGAACAGCAGATTACACATTCTTTTCAAGTGATGCACATGACATGTAAACCCTTTCTGGTCCATGAAATAAGTCTCAATAAAGTTAAAAAGGACTCTATTCCTACCAAGTATGTTCTTCGACAACAGTGTAATTCTATAAGAAAACAATGACAAAAATGTCCCTGGAAACCCCCCAAATATGTGGAAATTAGATAAGACACTTCTAAATAACTGTGGGCCAAATAAGAAATCAAAAGGGAAATTTGGAAGCATTTTAAACTAAATGAAAAAGAAAAAATATATTTTAATTTGTGCAATGCCACTTATGGGGAAATTTACATCACTCATCATCCATATTATACAAGAGGAAGGATCTCAAATTAGTGACCTTAAGTTCTACCTTAAAAAAAACTAGAAAAAGAAGACCAAATGAAACTCAAAGTAAACAGAAGAAAGGAAACAATAAAGATCAGAGTAGAAATCAATGAAATGGAAAACAAAAAATGATAGAAAAAGATCACTGAAATAATATTTCCTAGAGAAGATCAATAAAATTGATAATCCTCTAACCCAATTAGTCAGGATAAAAAGAGAGTAATCAGTGAATACCAAACACCAATATCAGAAATGAAAGAGGTGACATCATCACACATTCTACAAATATTATAAGAATAATAAAGGAGAGGAGAGAAACCAAGATGGCGGCATAGGTAAACACCGGAAATTGCTGCCTCGCTGAACCACTGCAAAAATACAACTAAAAGACAAAACGGACATCATCCACAACCACAGGAAGGCTGGCTGAGTGGAAATTCTACAACTAGAAGGAAAGAGAAAAGCACACTGAAACTCAGAGGAGGTGCGGAAGTAAAGTGCAGAGGTATGGAGGCGCATGTGGAAAGGGCTGGCAACTGAGGATGCGGTTGTCTTTTTCAATCGAGAGGGAGTCTCAAGCTCCCGACTGCTCTGAACTCCAGTTCCAGGCAAGTCTCTGGGGACCCAGACTCATACGGGGAGAAACTGGACTGTCTGGCATCGGTCGGAACTCGAGGGCGGCTTTCTCTCAGAGGTGCTTGCAACGATTACCACGGGACACTGAGACGCAGGGCCTCTTAGGGTAGGCCTGAGGATCAGCCATAGCTGTTTGCTCCGCCCTATTGATTCCCTGAGACCGCCCCCCCCCACCCAAGCTGTGCACAGAGGCTTTTGCATATGAAAGGCCTGGCCCTTTGCAATCTGAAAATTACCTAACAAACTGCAGCTGGGTCAGAGAGACTCAGAACATCAAAAAGAAGGCCCAAGGCCCCACAGCAGCTTGCATTGCTTCACAGCTGGGCCTCATCTGGGCACCTCCAAATCCCAAACAAATAAGAGGAATCTGCAGATCTGTCCATAGCTCCTGCTGGGTAACCTCATGCAGAGGCTAAATTAGCACCTCCTTAGAGATCCAAGAGCCATTGTACCCAGTGGTCAGAGTGGGATGATCCAGATTACAACTCCTCAGATCCATAAGGGACCCACTCAGGGGGCAGACTCAGTGAGCACCAAAGCCCCACTGAAGCAAGTCTTGCCCCAGAAGGGTGTCTTCAGCACAGAAGTTCTCCCACTGCAGACACAGCTGATTCTCACTGCCAATTGGCCTGGAGGTCAATTCCTCCCAGTGACACCTAAAACAATCAAGGCATAACTACAACAAGACTGTGCACAAAGCCCACAAGGGGGTGCACCAAGAGTGTCCACCTCAGGTAACTGGGGAGGCTGAGCCACTGGGCCCTGTAGGACACCTAGCACACAAAACCACTCTACCAACACAGGGAAGCAGACAAAATGCGAAGACAAAGAAACAGGTCACAAATGACAGAAATGGAGGACAGCAAACGACTGGATATAGAGTTCAAAACCACGGTTCTAAGATTTTTCAAGAATTTTATGGAAACCGCCGATAAATGTATTGAGATCCTTAAGAAATCTAGTGAGACCCTCGATGTTGTGATAAAGGACCAACTAGAAATTAAGCATACACGGACTGAAATAAAGAATATTATACAGACTCCCAACAGCAGACCAGAGGATCGCAAGAATCAAGTCAAAGATTTGAAATACGAAGAAGCAAAAAACACCCAACCGGAAAAGCAAAATGAAAAAAGAATCCAAAAATACGAAGATAGTGTAAGGAGCCTCTGGGACAACTTCAAGCGTACCAACATCAGAATTATAGGGGTACCAGAAGAAGAGAGAGGGCAAGATATTGAAAACCTATTTGAAGAAATAATGACAGAAAACTTCCCCTACCTGGTGAAAGAAATAGACTTCCAAGTCCAGGAAGCGCAGAGAACCCCAAACAAAAGGAATCCAAAGAGGACCACACCAAGACACATCATAATTAAAATGCCAAGAGCAAAAGACAAAGAGAGAATCTTAAAAGCAGCAAGAGAAAAAAAGTCAGTTACCTATAAGGGAGTACCCATACGACTGTCAGCTGATTTCTCAACAGAAACCATGCAGGCCAGAAGAGAGTGGCAAGAAATATTCAAAGTGATGAATAGCAAGAACCTACAACCAAGATTACTTTATCCAGCAAAGCTATCATTCAGAATTGAAGGTCAGATAAAGAGCTTCACAGATAAGAAAAAGCTAAAGGAGTTCATCACCACCAAACCAGCATTATATGAAATGCTGAAAGGTATTCTTTAAGAAGAGGAAGAAGAAAAAGGAACTCTTACCATTTGCCACACCATGGATGGAACTAGAGAGCATTATGCTAAGTGAAATAAGCCAGTCAGAGAAGGATAAATACCACATGATCTCACTCATTTGTGATTTTTTTAAAAAAGAATAATAAAGGAATTTTATTGCCTTGGCTAGTGTGGCACAGTTGGTTGGAGTTACATCCCATCACTGAAAGGTTGCAGGTTTGATTCCTGGTCAGGGTGCACACCTAGGTTGAGAGTTTGATCCCTGCCCCAGTTGGGATGTGTCTGGGAGGCAGCTGATCAATGTTTCTCTGTGTGTCTCTCTCCCCCTCTTTCTAAAAATAAATGAGCATGCCCTTGGGTGAGGATTTAAAAAAGGAATATTATAAATAACTTTATGCTAATACATTAAAAAAACTTAGATAAAACAGACAAATTCCTTCAAAGACAAAGTATTCTTTCACCCTAGCAAAAGGGAATAACTTATATAGCACTATATCTATTAAAGAAATAGATTTGGTAATTAAAAACTTTCTGTACCCTGCCCCCTAAATCTTCAGCTTCAGATGGATCAGTGGTAAATTCTACCAAATATTTAAGGAGGAAATAATACAAATTCTATAAAAACTCTTTCAAAAAACTGAAGAGAAGGTAATGCTTGCCAACTCATTCTGTGAGGCCAGCATATTATTTTGATACTAAAACTCAAGACATTGCAACAAAAGAAAACTACAAACCCATACCCTCATGAACATAGATGCAAAAATTCTTAAACATAATTTTAGCAAATCAAATCCAACAACAGACAAAAAGAAAAAGAATAATACATCATGATCAAATGAAGCTTACCAGCAATGCAAACTTGGTTTAGCATTCAAAAGTCAATGTAATGAATCTTTTTAATGAATTTATTCTGTGTCACTTTAATAGATACAGAAAAAGTATTTGACAAAATCTAGCATATATTCCTGATCAAAACTCTTATCAAACAAGGAGTAAAGGGGGATTTATTTAAAGAGCCTCTATGAAAAAAATCCACAGCTAAGGATGAAAGACTGCTTTTCCCCTAAGATAAAAAAAATGAGAATATCTGCTCTCACCACCCATATTCATCATCATACCAGAGGTCCTAGCTGGTATAATAAGGAAAAAAAGGAGTATATATATTTCATGATTCCATTTATACAATGTCTTGAAAAAGTGCAAACTAATTTATGGTGACAGAAAGCAGATCTGTGATTGCCCTGGTTCTGCTTGAGACCCTGGAAGGAATTACAATGAGGTATAAAGATAATTTCGGAGGTGATGGACATGACAAATTCCTTAACTTGATGGTGGTGATGGTTTCAGAGATGTCTATGTGTGTCAAAACTTATCAAATCGTATGCTTAAAATACATGCAGCTTATTGTATGGCAACTATACTTCAATCAAGTTGCTACAAAAATAAATAAAGGAATGGACAAAGAGGGGAAAAAAGATAAAGGGCTATAAATTAAAGGATCAGTGTACGGGGTAAATTTATAGTGTGGATTAGGAAACACAGAAGTGAATTTATTTATTAATGAGCCAGATTGTCTCCAGTGTGTAAGTAATGCTCTAATAGGAAGCTAGGTGTAGAGGGCTGAACATTATCTTTTTCTGATCATCAGGGTGCCATTTAGTGGCTCTCTAGAAAACCAGCAATAATTACAATAATGCACTAATTGCCCAGAGTGGAGCCAGTGACTCCCTGGGGACTCAGCACAACTCTCAAGACTCAGAGCATCTGATGCTCAGCCAGAGGTCTCAGCAGCAAACAGGGGGAGTGACATGGAATCCTCAACATCCTGTCGTAGGAAGAATCTGTCCTATCACAAAAAAATATCACCAATTTCCCAGGTTTTCCACCTGTGCCCTGAGCCATCTCTAAGCCTGCTCACTAGGTAGAACTAGCAATTGTGACGGAGGTGGTGACAGCAGCCCTCATTGCCCAACATTTACTGAGCACCTGTTCTGTCCCAGCTACTGTATTCAGAGCTCAGAGTGCAGCCCCTTCTGTGTAGGTGCAGGGCCACAGTTAACAATGTCTACTTAGCTTACGAGGCAGAACATATTCCTTATCACAGTTGGCTCGGGGCATTTTGCGTATCTTTTCTTTGCCAGGTCTTTCTCAAGGTTAAAATAAGGAAACAAGTACCAAGCTTATGTTCTTATCTCATTGTATCTTACACATTACCAGTAAGCTTGACTTTGTGGCTCTTTGTGTGTGTGCACTTTAGATACCATCAACTGACTTATTTCATGATTCAGACACTGTTCTAAGAACTTTATTGGATTAACATATTTAATCCACATAAGAACCCTGTGGGTTAGTAATATAATTATCCTCCTTTAAAAATGAAGAAACTGAGGTATGGAAGGGCTTATTAACTTGCCCAACTTCTCAGAGCTAGTAAGAACTGATGGAGCTAGAACTTGAACCCAGGCTTTCCAATTCAAGAGTCCACATCCTTTTTTTTTTTTTTTATCATAACACGAATTAAACTGAGTGAAGGGGAAGACTGATGGGCTGAGGCAATCTTCTTTGCCAAATGAAAAGCATTCTGTTTTGTGGTCACAGGCTCCTTAAGAGGTTTGTTTATTGGTGACAAACGGTATCAAGTGAAAGAAATATAATGGCTCATTGTAAAGCCATTCTGATGACCTAAAAAACAGATCACATCTCAGTGGAGTGCCCACATGCCATCTCATTCAGAGGGCCTGACTTTTCCTTCATCTCTTCTCTGCCCAAACTGCTTTTGTGAGGAGTGGGGGCCACAGAGTGAGTGGGAAAGGCAGGCACTGGAGCACTGGCCTGGGGAGAATTACTGCCCATTGCTGGATGCTGTCAGAGTGAAAATGGAGGGGCTGAGCTTTGTTTTTGAGGCTCTGAGGGAGAATGGCACAGGAATCAGATTTTGAAATACAGTAAGGAAGAACCAGACGTGACTTCTGGAAGACCTTGAATAGACAAATGTTCCAGATGACAACTATATTCTTTATAACTTTTAAATACCAACTAACATCCTTGCTTATTAAACCAATATCAAGTTTTTAATATGGGAACTGAAACTGTTTTCTCTTAGACACTAGGTCTCGGCTTCCCAGTTGTCCCTCCTGGTATCCATTCTCCAAAAGGGCTAATTTAATCGGCCTGACTTTTCCTTCATCTCTTCTCTGCCCAAACTGCTTTTGTGAGGAGTGGGGGCCACAGAGTGAGTGGGAAAGGCAGGTACTGGAGCACTGGCCAGGGGAGAATTACTGCCCATTGCTGGGTGCTGTCAGAGTGAAATGGAGGGGCTGAGCTTTGTTTTTGAGGCTCTGAAGGAGAATGGCACAGGAATCAGATTTTGAAATACAATAAGGAAGAACCAGAAGTGACTTCTGGAAGACCTTGTATAGACAAATGTTCCAGATGACAACTATATTCTTTATAACTTTTAAATACCAACTAACATCCTTGCTTATTAAACCAATATCAAGTTTTTAATATGGGAACTGAAACTGTTTTCTCTTAGACACTAGGTCTCGGCTTCCCAGTTGTCCCTCCTGGTATCCATTCTCCAAAAGGGCTAATTTAATCCAGTAGCTGCCTAACTCTGGTCCATAGGTCTTGTACTCTCATCCATGTTGCCCCTAGTGACCCACAATGTCTTGAGCCAAAAGAATCC
The DNA here is from genome assembly GCF_000412655.1 of Myotis brandtii. Lineage (NCBI taxonomy): Eukaryota > Metazoa > Chordata > Mammalia > Chiroptera > Vespertilionidae > Myotis > Myotis brandtii. The sequence continues at coordinate 5,760,710 of NW_005358650.1, forward strand.
AGGAATATGACAAGGGCTCTCATTCTTCTCTGGCTTTTGTCTTGGCTCTAGCAGATCTGATTGATGACCTACCTGCCTCGTCTTTTGCTACCCATGGTCCGATATTACAAAGCACTCCTCAGGTTCAGGACCACAAGCTGCAGATCTCTGCTCACTTGCCTTCATCTTATATCTTAATCATCACTATATCAGGCATGGCCATCTCCAGGTCAGTGAGTAGCCCAAGGCTGGTGCTTCCCTTTTATATTCTTTACACTTTCCGTGCATACACAATGCATATGCTCAATAAACATGGGTGACCTAGGAGATGTTTGATCTAATTCTAATTTTAAAGTCCTGTAGGGAAACAGTTGCTTTCACATAACTTGACTCTAGATAGGGAGATCCTGAAGAGAGGGTGCAAGGTCTGAATTTCCTTAATTATGCTTCTGGCATAATGTTTGTGCTATCAAGTTTTTTTCTTGCACCGAAGATTTCACTTTCAGTTAAATTCAATGAGACCTCAGTAAAAAATAAGGTATATAAAGACACATTACAGAGAAGATTAGAAACACAGTCCATACCTTTAAAAAAGGAAAGAGAAGTGATCTTTTTTGTCTTTTTTCCACCTTATATAAAAGGACCACACTAATAATAAGCAATAGCAGTGTTAATGAGTTAGGTTTAATGATTAACTATTATGAACCCTTATTATGGTTGTTGTGATTGGAATGGTTCTACTGTTGATACATTAAGTAATGTCTAGCAATTAAATTCAAACTAGATCTCAACCAAAAAGTACTGGGTACTAAGGGGAAAAATCACAGACAGGAGGAAAGCAATAAAGAGCAGCTGGATTTTGAAATTGTGGAGTGACTTTGAGCAGGTATGCTTGAGGAGCTATGAAGAACCTACACGTGGGTAGGTATAGGACTCTAGGCAAGTGACAATATGGCAAAGGGGCTGGTTGATGGTAAACTGCATTGTGCATTGCATACCAATATTCCCATTGCAGGGACAGAAGTGGGAGGTCCCTGTCCTCAATCCACATCATCCTCATCTTTTGGCATCCTGTTACCACCTTGAAATGCTCTTTCCAATTCACTTTTTCCTTCTTGAATCTTACCCCTCCTCCATCCCATCTTCTGTGGTTTTTTTCCCCCTCTCATCCTTGAAATATAGCTCTTTTCATCTGCTATTCTCAGCCCTCTACTCTTTTCTTTTTATACTATCCCTCAGAGAACTTATTCACTATCAAAGGGTCAACTACCACTTCTAAGCTGTTAACTCCCATCTTTATTTCCTCCCCAGTTCCTCTTCCCAAGCAAGGATACACAATTGCCTACTTGATTTCCTAATTCATTTTCACATATTGTGTCATTTAGAGCTCAAGATGCTTCAAATTAAACTCTGCCCAAACTAGCTATTTTTACCAAAGTCTTTCTAAGTAAGGCATCACTATTCCCTTAATTTCCAGCTGTTTCTCACCCTCCATAGCTAATCACTCCTCAAGTAACATGCCTTTGATCTTCCCAATTCTCTCATCTATCCCATATTGCCATGACTATTGCCATGGCCACAGTTTAAGCTCTTATCTCTTATTTGAACTATTGAAATGGCTTCCTAATTGATATCCCTGACCTAATAATCTCATACTGCCTCATTCCACCTAAAATCTGCTGTCAAATTAACTTCTCTAGAATACTGCTAGGATGTTTCATTCCTTAATCAAAAATTTTTATGACATTTATTATCCATTGACTAAAGGACAACTCATATAATTATTCATTGAACAAATATTTATTGAACACCTACTATGAGCCATGCTTGCATGGTGCTGGGGTTTCAGCAATGAGCAAGATAGAAAAGACTCATCTCTTTGTGGCTTTTGTCTTCGAGTGAGAAGATAGGCAGTAAACAAGTAAGCAAGTAAATAGGATAATTTAGTGCTATGAAGGAGATGAAATGTAGCCATGGGCTAGAGAATGAGTTGCTGGGTGGAGTGGGAATTGCTTTAACGAGTTGGGCAGGGTAGATTTTTTGGAAAAAATGAATAACGAGCAGGACCTGATCATCTGGAGATCTGAGACAAGAGCACTCCAAGTAGAGAGAATAGCAAATGCAAAGGTCCTGAGGAAGAAGGCAAATTACTTATCATTCTTGGCTCCCTATCCAAGTTAGCTTTTAAGTCTAATCTTATAGAACTCCTCCAGACAATATTCAGCTTTTAGCCAAAGCATTCTTCGTACTGTTCTCCAAACATGCCTTTGCATTCCTGCCCCACGGTTTTGTCCATTCTTTCCTTTCAAATGGAAAGCCCTCCCCTTTCCTATTTATGACTATTAAAAGTCAACAAAACTGAGTTCAGAGGCCACCCCTTCTATGAAATCATCACTGATTACCCCCAGTAAAAGTCTATCTTTTCCTTATTGAAATCTTCTTGCACGTGTGGGAACCTCTAATCTCATACTTGCCACATCCATATATTTCTATAGGGGACTGCATTCCTGGAAAATACATCATAATTTGAAGTATGTAAGCCAAATTAGAACTTGCTCATGGCGACTGTGTCATGACGATGGCTATACGCCCAGTCAAGGACCTGATTGCCAGTATATGGAGAGATGTTCCAAAACAATAAATACAAGGAACTCTTCCTATTAAATCCATATTTTATCTCAGAATTATTCAAATTTTATTTTTAAGCAGGAGAACCTCCCCTCACCCCGGTAATATATACCTATATTTCCCACTATATAAAATAGTGCTTGTCTGGTCGAATCAGGAAAAGGAGGCTCAGGGGTCTTCCTGCTCAGCTTATTTGATGTCTATAGGCAACAGATCCTCCCTCTCCACCCCTCACCTCCACCCCTGGAGCCGTGAGACCTCTGTGGAACCTTAGGGCTTCAGAAACATGATTCAATAATGCACAGCCATATCCAACACAAAGCATCTGTATAATAAAATAGTATGCAAATTGTCCCCTCGACAGAGAGTTCTTCTGGGAGTTCAACCAGGGGGTGGAGCAGGCCAGGGGAAGGGAGGGAGGCCCTAGCCAGCGGCTACGGAGGCAGCGGTAGAGGCAGGTCAGAGGTGGCAGGTGGCTGGGGGAAGGGAAGGAGTACCCAGCCAGCCTCCGCCAGCCGCTAGGGACCCTACCAGTGTATGAATTTCGTACACTGGGCCTCTAGTGTGTAAATAATTTCAATTAACCTCATATCTTTAATTTCTTTAGAAGAACTCAAACGGAGGCTTTGAGGACATGGGGAGACCATTGCTATAGGGCTCACAGAAATAGCTAGCCATAGTACTCACAGGACAGAGTTTCTGAGTTCCCATCTCAATCCACCTTTGTTTAGCCAATTCCTCCTTTTCCTTTGGGTCTTACATTAGGTGTCACTTCTTCCTGGAAACCTCTCCTGCCCCAAAGCCTGAGTTAGATTCTTCTTTTACAGGGTTGTACATCACCCTGCACTTTCCTAGCCACAGCTCCCTATTGTAACTGCATGTGACACTGTAATTTTAAAGGTGGCTCCTCCATTGTTCTATGAGCTCCATGTGGGCAGCAACTGCACCTATCTTGTTAAACCCAGAATTTCCAGTGCCACCAATGACCAATGCATGGCACAAGGTAGGTGTTCTGGTATTGGATGGATGGATGGATGGATGGATGGATGGATGGATGGAAATAGGCAAGGAGCAATTCAAAGTAGGAGAAGATAAAGAATGGGGCTTTACCAGCCCGAGCCCATCTGAAGCACTTGGATGCCATGTAGTGTTGTAAAGAATATTGTGAAGTGCCTTGTATTGTGGCCCTGCATACCTGTTTTGTTCTCCTTTTGAAGTATAAGCTTATTGGGAGGCTCCACCTACAGTCCGGAATATCCATGCTCTTTAGGAAACCTTTGCTGTTTGCTGCCTAGTATCTATCCCTGTTTCCCTTACCAATTCCTTTTGGCAAACACTCCTACACCCTTCTCAGCTAGGTGCTCTCAAATGACTGACCATACTCTCAGCTCCAGGGTTGGTCCTAATTGCTTTAAACCAATCAACCTATCCTGTCCTAAGAGGCCCACAGTGATTGGTTCAAGAAGAGACACAGGACCCAATCTGAGTCAATGAACTGTCAGCAGCCCTTAGCCTGGCCTTCTGGAAGAAGGAACTCAGCAGAGAAGGTATAAGCACAAAATTTAGCTCCACACTGGGTTAGAGTCCCATTTGCATTGCCATCTAGCTGACAGAGCTCTGTGTCTGTTTTTTTATGTGTAAAATAGTTATATTTCTATCTATCTATCTATCTATTATCTATCTATCTATCTATCTATCTATCTATCTATCTATCTATCTATCATCTATCACTTAGAAAGGCACCTGAGATGACTGTTAAATACCTTGACTGTAGTGAGTATTTCATAATATATACATACATCAAATCATCAAGTTGTACATCTTAAATATATACAATAAGTAAAAGAACACAAATCAACAGAGAGGAGCGGCTGCTGTTTCCATTGTTGTCACTGTTGATGCTATTCCACAGCTATAGTAGTGTGAAGATGTGTCCATCTTGCTGCCTTAAGGGAAGCCAGCTGGAGGCTGAGGCCACTACAGAGGACAATAGAACCTAAGACAGAGAATTGAGCCCAAAGACATGAATTGTATCTCTGGATTAAGCTGAGCCTGAAGCCAACTTTATGTCTACACTTCCAGAGATGTGAGCTGATGAACGTTCTTTCTTGTATAAGCCCCTTAGAGATGTATTTGCAATTATTTGGAGGGGAAAAGTTTCCCTACGGGATCACTGTTTTTTGTTAGCAAGGGAAAAAACAACTTTTTTAATACAAATGTGGAAAACCAAGTGATTGGCTACACTTTGTTAGTCAGTTTTCCATGTGCAATATCCTTTATTTAACCTTCATCATGACCTTTAAAATAGATATATCCATAACAGTTATTATCCCCTTTGTATGAATGTAGAAGCTAGGATTGAGTGATCAAGTGATTTTCCCAAGGCTTAGAGATAGTTAGGGTGGATTTGAACCCTCCACCCTCTGACACCAGGGCCTTTTCCACCACAACTTTTACCTCTCCCCAAGGGTAGAGATAGGGCCCCAAAGGATAAGTGCTTTATATTTAGACTAGAGGCCTGGTGCATGAAATTCGTGAACTTGGGGGAGGTGGTCCCTCAGCCCGGCCTATGCCCTCTCCCAGTCCAGGAGCCTGGCCCATGGGGAGCGGGCCTAAGCTGGGAGTCAGACATCCTTAGCGCTGCCTCAGAGGTGGGAGAGACTCCCGCCACCCCCGCTGCGCTCTCCAGCCATAAGCCCGGCTTCTGGCTAAGCGGTGCTCCCCCTGTGGGAGTGCACTGACCACCAGGGGGCAGCTCCTGCATTGAGCATCTGCCTCTGGTGGTTAGTGCGCATCATAGTGACTGGTCATTCCACTGTTTGGTCAATTTGCATATTAGCCTTTTATTATATATGATACTCAATCCCAAGGACAAGTACTGGTTAGCAACTAAATGTTTAGTGAATCAATAATATAATTTTTAAAAAGGGAATTAAGGACAAACTTAGATTTTTAGGCTGTAGATCTCATTTTATTAGAACTACTTTAAGCTGGCTAAGCATTAAAACTAGAAAAGATCATGAAATTAGCATGCAGAGGTTTTTTTTCTTTCTTTTTTTCCTTTCCTATTTTTTAACCCCAGGCTCTAGATGGACAGCAATCCTAATTAGGAAATGATTTCCTTTCAATTAATTTATATGGCCAAAATCATATTAAAGGCTGTAATTCACAGCTCAATATTAGTACCTTGGGCCAAAATTTTGACAAATGTTCCTATAGTGAATTGTGATTGTCTTGCTTTTAATAGTTATTTTTTCCCTTGTGCTCTCTATAGAATTACCATCTTGTAAATCCACTTATAAACTGTAAACAAGAAATTTTAATTGTAAAGAAAATTACACAAATTCTGAGCTACTTCCTGACATCAACTGCACACACAATTCTCAGCAAAGCTCTCATCCTTTGAAGCCTGCTAGTGATAAGGAGGGAAGTTTGCAGTAATTCTATCCCTTCTGGTGTAAGATCTCCAGGATTTTGGCCACTACTGTTTTGCAATTCATTATTCCTGACTAGAGGCCTGGTGCACAAAATTTGTGCATGGGAGGGGTGGTCCCCTCAGCCCAGCCTGCACCCTCTCCAACCCGGGACCCCTCAGGGGATGTCCGACTGCCGGTTTAGGCCAGGATCGGGCCTAAATCGGCAGTCGGACATCCCCCTCACAATCCAGGACTGCTGGCTCCTAAATGCTCACCTGCCTGCCTTCCTGATTGCCCCTAACTGCCCCCCCTGCCAGCCTGATCACACCTAACCGCCTCTGCCTGCCGACCTGATCACCCCTCACTGCCCGCCCTGCTGGCCTGGTTGCCCCACACAGCCTGCTGCTCAGTCGTTTCATTGTCCCTCACTAAACCCCCTGCCAGCTTTGTGGCCTGACTTAGCCTGTTCGGTCATCCGTTTGGTTGTTTCAGATGTGACAGCCCCTGGCTCTTTATATATATAGATGTTACTTATAATGCTTCATTTTCCCAAAAGCACAAGTTGCAAAACTCTCATTTATTGCTTGTACAAGTTCTTTACCCCATGGTATCCCTAGTGAGGAGACGATTACTAACTAAAAGTTGCTATTGAAACACAGACATCATGAAAGAAAACATACAAATTTTCAAGTAATAATTTATAAAAAGAAGTACTGATAGCTGTATCTTTAAAGGATGTGCAATTAAGTCTTTCAGCACATCTTTCCTGATTTTATTTGATATTAATTTTATCTATGTTTGTAGTTTAAAATAATTGGCTTTATATGAAAAGGCAATGGGAGAGGAAAAACTCTGTCCCTGCAGTCTCTTTGGGGTATTTATTTGGAGATAATTTGGATAATACATTTAGCAACTAGCTAATGTATATTTTTTGCCATATCAGAATTCTTACCTAGTCCAGTGCAAACCAGTGAAGGTTTATCAGGCAGAGTTTGTATGAAAACTTGTTGGAGATGGTTCATGGGATTCTTTATACTATTTTCTCACCTAGAATTTAAGTCAAAGAATGTCACTTCACAATGAAGCCTCAGGAAGAAGGAGACCCATCATCTGAGGAATCTTTAGCTATCCCCCTTTTCTTTTGAAATTGATTCCTGGGGGATTGTGCACTGGATGAAGCATCATGTTTAGGATGCAATTCCAGTGCAAATATAAATATGCTTTTATCATAAATCTGTTTGTTCATTGAAAGCCAGCTTGTTGTACAAACTGTATAGCAAGATCCTTGGACAACACATCAGGAAGGTAACCAAAGGTAAATTTAAGTTGTGCTCCCCATGCTCTGCAAGTGTTCCTTATCAGGCCAACTTCTCTATCACTCAGATACTTCCTATTCATCATGTCCACATCTCTGTAATTTGGGCCTTCCACCTTATCCAAGGAGGGGAGCAGGTGAGACAGTCAGATGGCCCTTTTCTGGGCAGTGGACTGGTTGATCCTTCAGAGCCTGCCTTTATTTTCTCCATCTTACACTCTGGAAGAATTGAGCGTATCTATGACCAAAGATGGGGCAGTGGGAGGGCCTGTAACAAAATGGTTTATCCCCTCCTTCAGTCAGGCAAATGTTTACAAAGAATCCCTAAAACTACTATTCTTAGGTTGTTTTTTTTTAGCTAAGATACAAACAATATAACCTATTGAACAGAGTCCAAAGTGTGGTGGGTATCTCTAGTCTGGCTAACTTATTTCCATGCCTCATATATAGGCATGGGACTCAATTCTAGCTTTTTGGGGAGCTACACATGTCTACCCTATCAATTGCATGCATATTCTGCACGGAGAACCTCTCTTACATTCTTTTAACCCCTTCTCCACCCCATCCCAAGTGTCTGGCTCCTGTCTATTGTATTCTCTGGTACCAGGTGTAGTCTTTCTCAACACAAGATTGAGTGGAGGAGGATACATAGGACCCAGACAGAGCCTGGAGAGGGAGTGGGTCATTAAATGGTCTGACCTGAGGCTGAAATATCTTTCTAAAAATCGTATTTTTCACACTATAAAGGTTACAACTTCACAGATTGTTTTTCCCCAGTGACTCCCAGGCTGTTTAGCACACAAGTATAGATCTCTGTACATGTCCAATTAGCAGTGATTGTCTTTGCATGTTTCTGCTGCTTTCCTGTGTTTCTATTTTCATTTGTAACTGTCCCATTTTTTTTGCCTGTATATTTTATTCCCTCCATTTGATTTCACACTCTTAAGAGGAAGGGCCATATCTTCTACTTTATTTTAATTCTCTAAATTCTCTACAAACAGAGCTTAATGGATGCTCTTGGTTGCCTGATATGCCTTAACAAATAGCTCTGAATCTGCCTGTGCCCTGGGCTTTTTATAGGAAGCTTGTCATGTGGAGGTGCCCCTTTTGACCTTGAACAAAGCTTTAAATCCTAGTCAGCTATGTGTTTGCCTTTCATCATAAAAATGCTGCCACCAAGGAGCTGTGGCCCAACACAGATTCAGGAATCAAACCTCAAATTTGACCCTACTGCCTATCTTGAGGACAAGAGCACTGCAATTCACACCCTGGACATTGTTGTTGTTTTTTTTTTCTAGCTCTAAGGAAATTGTGTGTAACGAATAGTTCTGCTGACATAGATTCATTCATTCAAGCACTCTCTTCTCTGAGAATGGTTTGCCTGACAGGCTCATGATGAAATTCTTTTTGTCCCTTTCTTGTATTCTAAAAAATAAAAACAAGGCCATCCGCAGAAATAATGACATCAAAATAATACCAGGCTTGTGAATGAGCATAATGAATGCAGAGAAAATTGCGGGCAATTAAGACTAAACACTGTCCCTGTCTTTCTAGGCACAGTAACGCCTTTCCTAACTGCTTTCTTCCTCTCTATCTGCCCAGGTTTTTTGAGGACATTTAGATATTTGGCCATTTTAGCCTTTGCTGTGTTTGTTCCTTGTTACTGGTTGAGGAGTTTGTTGTTTGCTCTTTTAGTGTTAAGACTCCTTCCATATACTGGCATTTTCAAGGAGGATGTAAATAATCCCATGCAGGACAATGTTTCGAAATTTTCTCAATTGACAGGAAGATAACTTCATCTGAGCCAGTAAACAAGAAAGCAAGAATGAAGCCCAGGGAAGGTCTAGGCAAATTTGGCATTCAAAGCTGGGAACCGAAGCCTGACGTCATTCAGTCAGGCTCTCAGAAACCCACCATGGGCTACAGTCAGTGCCACATGGTGAGGAACACAGGTCAAGATACAAATGGCATCATGTTTGAATGATGATAGGGGATTTGTGTTGGATGCTTATATTTTGGCTGTTTATACTTTGTGACCAAAGTAGTAAATGATGGACCTTATTGGTTATCAGAGCACTGTGTAAGAAAGTGGAAGACTGCATTTCTTTAATTCTGACTGTCGTTGGATTATGCTCCTGAGCTTCACTGGCTATTAATCCAGTGAAAAGCAAAAGATACCCAAAGTTCTAATTTTCTAATTTGTTTAGAAGAGACTTCTCCACACACTTCCAAATTCTGCTTTTCATTTCAGTACAATTACCTCCCTCTTGCTTGAGTAAAATCTTAAGGTGAAATTCACCATGTGTTTTTGAGATCAGTTCCCCAAGGAAGGAACTCTGACTTACTATGTTATTCCAAACCAGAGAGAACAAGTCCCATTATATACTAATTTTGAATCTACTTTAAACCTCATTGCTCTGTTTTTCAATGCATGATGATACTTCTCGATCTACCACAAATTACATTTTTGTTTCCATGCTCTTACTTGCTTTGACAGGAAGACCCATGCTTTTGATTTCTTTTCATGCCCTTGATGTTTGAAATCATGCCAAAAATCTTTACAATTTAATACGCAGAGAACTATGGTGTATTTATTCTGTACCTATAGATTCTCAGATCTGTCTCACAAATTAATTCATCTCTAAGAGTCAGGGCTTCCCAACTGCTTCAAAATCATGCACTCAAAGGCACTGAGGTGAATATGTGCATATACCTCCAGGGCATAAGAAACAGTCTCCTGGGCCCTGCTGCAGCTGGGATCAGGACTAGCGAAACACAAGTGGGAATTCTTTTCAACTCAAAATGGGCTCTACTCTAAGTGTCAGCCACCACACTGCTTGTTTTAAAACACTTATTCAACTCCTAGAGAACTTACAAATTCCTGCAGGGATAGTGCAGAAAGAGAAAGGTACAATCCTGCCTGCCGAGGTCTAGAGGGCATGAGCCAACCTCTCCTGAGGGATGAATTAGAACAGAGAGGAAAGAGCTAGGTATTCTCTTCATTTGTCCCATGCCTACCCTCTGGCCGTAGCTAAAATCAATACCAAAAGTTGGTTGAGAGTAGAGAGTACAAAGTAAGTAAAGTTGGTCAAAAGATCATTTGATTATTTTATATTAATCCCAAATGTTTTCCACTGCATTTCCACCGCAAAGAAAAGAGTCAACCAACAGAGGACAGTTAAGTTAGTTTGAAAAGTTTCTTTCTAAGGGAACAGAAATTTCAAAGACAATGAGAGTTAAATAAACCCCATGCTTATATTGAAGCACCAAATGTAAGGCTTTTGAGCTAACTCTATTATTAGGAAAGCAAGATGTTGTCAGTATAGTAAAATGCCCTTCCCCTCCCTAATATAGTTTAATGATAAAAGTAGATGTCAGGAGGGCTTATGAATGTTACTTTACTTTCTGCTCTGGCTACTATAGCTTCTGTCTGCCTAGGTCTTTCTTCTTTTATGGTTATGCCTAGTCATTGGTCAGGCACACACACTCACTAGCGTTTCAGGGAACAGAAGCCAAATAGGGCAGTGTGCATGTTGATATAAACATAAAATTCAAGTATTATTATTAGCACTAAATTTTGAGAGGATGAGAAACTGGCTCTATGCCCTATCATGACTTGCAATTGGTCAGTTTATACATAAACTTTGGTCGGAGAAAAAACAGGTCCTCTGAAAATAATTCTGAACGTAAATTTTTAAGTGCTTTCTCATAGATTTATTTAACTTTTGAAAACACCAACCTTCAAATTAGTGGTCCATTTGTTTGAACAGAATGAACTAAAAAATAAAAAATGATGAGGACAGTAGTCTAACACTCAGCTCAGGGCTCCTGATTCCAGGTCTAGGTAATCCTGGGAATGGGAGAAGAGTGTCAGCAGAAGTCACTATCAACATTCATCCCCAGAAACAGAGAAAGGCAAGTGCCTCGATCAAAAAAAGTGATAGCACTTCTTTAAAAAAGACATGTTTAGAGTTATCTTTTGATAAATATACATTATAATGGCTGTGCAAAGTTTATTTTTTGAGAAATTCAATGTCTCCCTACCTACTCTTCCTGCTCCCCCAAAATGAATAAAAGCTTATGCTGAGAGCATGGTTTTCTTAATCCCATTTAGGAGTGGTCATTGATAACAAAACTGTTCCTCATTCTTTTATTCAACAAATATTTATTGAGTGAAAATTACTGGAAGGTTCTGTGATGAATGTTAAAGATACAGCAATGAGTGAATAAAACCCAGTCCTTGCCCCTAAGGCAGTGGTTCTCAACCTTGGCTGCACATTAGAATCACCTGGGAATCTTTTTAAAATCCTGATTTCTGGGCCTCATCCTCTGGAAATTCTGTTTCTTTGTTACTAATGTTGTGGCCTCACCCCATAACAAAGAAACAGAATTTCCAGAGGATGAGGCCCAGAAATCAGGATTTTAAAAAGATTCCCAGGTGATTCTAATGTGCAGCCAAGGTTGAGAACCACTGCCCTAAGGGAACTCAAGAGTCTTGGGGAAGAAAAAGTTAACAGATCACTGCAATGCAGAAGGTTAAGGCTCACCTGATGGTTAGTAAGAATCACCTGATGGGAGCAAGTGGAAGGAAAGTCCAACCAAGCATGCCTGGGGAAGGGGTCAGGGAATACTCCCGGGAGGAACAGATGTGTAGGCTAAGACTGGAAAAATTAGGAATTAGGAGAAAGGAGTGGGAAGTTGGTTTGTGTGGGAGAGCTTTTCATGAAAACAATGTGTTCAATCCTAGCTGGTGGTGGGGAGGAGTGAGTTTCCTATTAAATAGAGCAGCTAAACTACAATTATTATCTTTGCTCACATTCGCCAGTATAAGAGTGGTCAATAATTAACATTTCTACAAAGCATGTAAATATGGAAAATAAGTTTTGAACTTATACCCATGGAGGTAGGCACCCAACGGGGCCATTTTGCCTTAGGATGGGATTTCATGCAGAAATACTGCTTCCTGTTACTGTGACTTTTTAACAACTGACAACACTAGTCGGAAACATTTAAACATCTTTTATATGTTATATAAATTTAAGTGGGTGAAAATTTAGAAAGAACCAAAAGGCAACACATTATATATTCGTCTTGTTTTATTTCCTTAACAATGTATCTTGAAGATCATCCCTAATTGGTGGGTTGAACAGTTCCTTATGCTTTTTAAAGGCTTCATAGTATTCTATTTTATGGATGTATCATACAATTGTACTATTATGTACACATTTAGGTTTATCCAAATTTTGATGTTAAAATAATTCTGCAGCACTAACATTGTACATTCCGCAGGTTAAATTTCTAGAAGGTCAACTGCTAGATCCAATGCTATGTGGGTTGTTATTTTGTTAGATATTGACAAATTGTTAACTTGCACTGTAATGTATAAGAGAGCATATGTTTCCCAACAGATTTTATAATCTCTGAATATTTATCAATTTGATAGATTTTTAAGTGACATATCAGATTAATTTTAATTTGCATTTTTGTTATTCTAAGTGAGTTGATCATTTTTCATCTTTTCTAAAGAGCCATTTATATGTTTCTTTTTGTGAACTGCCTATACCTAACCTTTGACCCCCATTTCTATTGTGTTTTGACTTTTTATTACTTTGAATGCACTTTTTACATAGATAGATATAACAAATAGTTTTTTTATACTCTGATTAGCATGGGCCTAAATACTTTTGAGGCCCAAACTTATTTTAGCTTATCATCCAGTGTGGAAAATGGAGTTTAAGCACTGTGATACAGGGAATTCAGAACTGCTTCCTAAGAAATATCTTGATTTGAATTTCAAACATCCCTGCCTTCCCACATAGAGAAGAATAGGCCTTAATCTATATATATAAAAGCCTAAGCAACTGTTACAACCTGACGACCAGATGACTGGCCGGTAGCTATGACGCACACTGACCACCAGGGGGAAGACGCACAATGCAGGAGCTGTGCCCTGGTGGTCAGTGTGCTCCACAGCCAACCTCCCGCGGCCGGCCAACCTCCTGCAGTCCCTCCCCCGGGCCAACGAGTCCCAATTGGCCCTGATTGGGGCTGGGCGAGACAACCCTGATCAGCCCTGATTGCCAGTCAGGCTGAGGGGCCCCATCCATGCACAAATTCGTGCACCAGGCCTCTAGTCCTATATAATAAAGAGGTAATATGCAAATTGACCCTCACTCCACCATGCTGTCACAAGATGGCTGCACCCACAGCGGCGGCAGGGTTCCCGTAACACAAGATGACTGAGCCTACAGCGGAGGCGGGGTTCCCGTAATGAGCGATCAGCAGGGACCTGAGGCTGCGCCCTCCACCCAGTGGGGCTTGAAGGGGGACCTCAGGCCACACCCCCCACCCCAGGCTGGGGGACCTGAGGCTGTGCCCCCCACGACAGCACCGGACTGGGGGACCTGAGGGTGCGCCGGGGGACCTGAGGCCATACTCCCCATCCCCGCGCCAGGCCAGGGGACCTGAGGGTGCACTGGGGGACCTGAGGCTGCGCCCCCTGCCCAGCACCAGGCCGGGAGACCCAAAGCTGCGCCCCCACCCGGCAGGGCTTGACAGGGGATCTGAGGCTGCGCCCCCTGCCCAGTGGGGCTTGACAGGGGTGGGGCTGGCCGGGTCTGGATCTCGCGCAACTTTGAGGTGCACGTGGGTGGGTGGGGACTTGACTCTGGGTCCTGTGACATGCCCCAGACTCTGACAGGAGGAAAATTTTCATATACATTTTACTAATTTTCTTTCATCTCTGACACTTCTATAATAGAGAAAGGGCAAATTGCAATATTAAAATATTTCCTCTAATTAATTCCCTTTTAATGTGCATGAATTTTGTGCACCGGGCCACTAGTCTTATTATAAAAATCCTTACCCCCTAGTCATCTTCATGGTTTCAAAAGCAAATAAATAAGCAGTGACAAGATCGTTTCATTTCAGGCCCTCTTTAGGGAGTAGAATCTTGGTGTGTCTAAAGCTAGCTTTTATGAAGAGCTGTAATGGTAATGTCCTCAAGGTATGAGGTGTGATGAGGTGGAGGGATAATGGCACTTGTTTACTCCTGTAGTCTCATATTCTAAGTTCTATCTATGTGTTATTTGAAGACCCCAGACCTACACATTAAAACAACATCTCTGCAATCTCCTAAAGAATTACCTTCATTGTGGTAATTATTTTACAGTGTATATTTATCTCCAAACCCATCAAGATGTATACATTAAATCTGTCTCAATAAACCCTCAATAAATTGTTTTTATTTTTTTAAATAAAGAACTTCCCTTACTTTGTCATCAAGCAGAAAAATTTCCCTCAGAATTTGTGCCAAGAAGAACTTGATTTCTGAAAGCCCTAGTTTGTTTCTTCCTTCTAGGGAATAAAAGCTTTAATTCTAAAACTCCAGGCCCTTCTATTTAAACTTCTTTAATTATTGTTATTGTTATTTTTTATAAATTGATTTTTTCCCGAGGGACAGGTGATCCAGCTATTTAATATCCAACCAATTCATTCAGTATGTCTCAACCTAAACTGCACACTAAAATCACCTGGAAATTGAACATCTCCCTATGTTCCAGACAATTCAGTTAGAAGTATCTCTGGGGGGTTGGTCTATTTAGAAGCTGCCCAGGTTATTCTGATGCTTGTGAGAATTAAGGACCAGTGAGCTAACTAAACAGTTGGGTAAAATTGTAGCAGAGTGCCCTAACCAGTTAAACTCAGTGGATAGAGCATCAGCCTACAGACTGAAAGGTCCCAGGTTCGATTCCGGTCAAGGGCATGTACCTTGGTTGCGGGCAACATCCCCAGTAGGGGGTGTGCAGGAGGCAGCTGAT